>NC_090376.1:147001813-147304843 GCF_036365525.1 Heterodontus francisci
TCAGCATTTATAATGTAATTTGGGCTCACTTGCTGAGCCTGATTTAGAAAATCATTTTTTTGCACACGCACCCAAAGAAGGTTTTATGTAAGGAAGTAACTAACTGTGGACATGAATACGAAATTAATCGTTCCTACCACCTCAGTATAGCAAGTGTGTCATTTAGTGTTGTTTACACAAAATATAATCTATTCTTCAATGCATTTCTGCACCTGTCCCCTCATGTGTGCAGGGCTGCCAGCCAAAGTTCTGGCCATAAAAGGTAAGGAAGTAGTATTGGAGGAATGACAAGCAATCTCCATTGACTTTATTTGCATCATTGACATCAGAGGAGAAAATGCACTAGTGGTCGATAGAAATATTGCTTCATCCTCTTTAATATTGTTGCCTATTGTGTCCATGCATAAAACAGAGATATGGCAAGCAGTAACATCACGCGTAGCAACCTTTATCAGTCATAAACCAAAATGTATATTGCTGTGGTTTGTTCATTCCAAAATCTGTTATATTTTACATTTAAATGTTTGTACAATGGAACAAATTACAACACTTTAAACCAATAGGGTTTGCTGTAAAGTATTATTGAGGCATTAATGAAGCTTTGCCTTTTACCAACTATAATGCATTGGCCTGACTTTGCAAAGCAGAAAAACTGAGATTGCTCTAACCAGAGATTGATGACTACTGTTTCAAAGACATAGGGAAAAGTCACAGTTATAATGACAATTTACATCCTAGAGTAATTCTGTGACAAATCTGACATCGCTGAAAGTACTGGATGCGCAGAATTCTGAATAACTATTGAAACTGTCACAGTAGAAATTGCTTCAACACAGTTTGTATTTTAATTGCTCTCCTCAGGTGCAGAATAATATCTCAGAGCACTCTACAATAAAGAGAAAAAAAAGCATGGCGGACGCAGATATATTGTTATTATTCAAAGTGCAGCACATAAACTAGAGATATGGCAGGCATTAACATCGCCTCCAGCAATCACTAACTGGAATATTCAACAATTATGACCTGACTTTCACACACCAGTATGCAAATGCATTCATTATTTTGCATGAGAATGGCTTATTGTATAACATATAGCATGATCTCCCATCTAACCTGTCAAACTCGACTGTTTTAACAAGCAAAATGTTGCATATTTCATGATTTGTCTGCATAAATCTCTTGTTGACAAATAAACTTTCTAAATATTTCCATTCAGTCATCTGGCTGAGAAAATTTTTAATACTGCCTGAGTAAAATATTAGGAAAAATGCTTTGAAATGTGCTTATCCATATTTACTATACATTTTAAAAGCATTCATGAAGGCATCGCATGTCCCAGAAACTAGAAGACAGGCTATTAAAGTGATCTATTCTAATGTACATAAACACAAACCTGTATGTGGATGTAAGGTAGCTGCAGGCATACTCATTTAAACACTGAAGATGATAGATATCTGGTCACTCTCCTTGGCTCTATTACAGTTCAATCATTCTCTGATTCAAGTAAAAACACATTAGTAGGAGGAAATAACTTCATCATATAACTTTACAATAATCTGTAACCTTACACGCCATAGGGTTTATAACTGGATTCTGTAATTGACACAATAGATAATGTGATGTTCCTTTTTTAACCTTATTACGACCAGGTTTGAAAGGTGTCTAGGGGTCTGTTACTATCTTCACCTGGTCTTATTGTAACAGGGTTTAATTTTAAATACATTGTGTTTTGAACTCCCCCTGTGTGAATCCTTGTTCACAACTTTCCAATTATAAGGCAAAGAAATGAGCACAAACAGGATGGCTTTGGTTTAAAGAAGAAAGATGAAATTTATTAAACCTTAAACTCTAATACGGTTAACACCTATGAATATATGACGTGCCCACGCTAGCATGCACACATGCAACAGGGACAGGAAAGAGCAGAAGAAAAGATAAAGTGGAACAGTTTGAGGCAATATCTTGTTACTGTACTTCGAGCTCGCTGTAGTCCTTGATTGAAAATATGGTCTTGCGTTTCGTTGGGACCCAGTTTTCCTTTTAAACTTTGTTCTTGTAGGAGACTTTTTCTCTCTTTGAGCTTACGTATCTTCAACGGTTTCCGAAGCTGGTGAGAGCGAGATGAGGGCAAGCAAGACAGAGGTCTTATCAAACCAGGAGCCATGAGCTTTTTGAGTTCGAATCCTTTGTTGGAAGTTCAAATCTCAACAGCCAGCTATTTATGTATTTTAAACTGGTCTGACCACTTCTTCTGTGTGTTAGAGAAGCAGAGACTGGGTTTCTTTTGTTCCAACACTGCTAGTACTATAAATGTGCTTCCAGTCAGGGTCTTGCAATTTTAAGTTTTAATGTTCATGTGGCGAAATCATGTGTTCCTCAGTCTTGGCAGATGGGGGGTTTGCCTGAACGTCCACACCCAGGGGAATGAAATGTGATTTGAAGAAAAGTGACACATTTCATTACAGAGTTTGAGAGAAATATAAGATACAGAAAGAAAAACCATGCATTTCTCTCAATCATTTCCATTTATTCACCAATCTTAAAGCCTATTAAAAATTGTCTTTTGTGGGTTCCCGGGCTGTTTTAATTTTCATTCTTTTTTCTCAGAGTGTTAGTGGGGCGGGGGGTTGGAGGGGCGGTTGGGGGGGGAGTAGGTCTATCCTGATCTCCCTGAGTCATGCAAAGACTTTTGGCTTCAGGGGATGGCTGGTTCCATTTTTCTCTGACTGTGGGGAAGGAGTCTTTCTTACTCTCCCCTTTGTTCTCTGCGACACACCGACCTGTACGTATTTGTGCAGACTTAACTACATTTTTCTGTGACACCTCGACTAGATGAGGCATCACCTTCACCATTTCACTGTCCCCTAGAGGTCTCTCTTTGTCTCTGCAGGTTCCTGTAAATGCTGTTAGCAACTCGAGTGGGATGCTTCTAGAGTCTGCATTCACATAGGAGAATGTGGTGTCCAACTTACACATTTTTTGGGGTTGGTTGACCAGACAGTTGGAGTTTTCATCTGGGATTCTTCCCAGACCTCCTTTAACCTGCCCTCTTGGTCACCTTTTCTCCTTCTCTTTCTAAACGTTTGCCAGCTATGTCCCTGCCTGTCTCCTTTGGTTCTCAGCGGGAGTCCCTTACAGTTCACCTGCTCTCTGCTGGAGAGTCCTCCGAACACTAGGACAGGATTAAGGGGTGTGGGTTTCACTGTAGGTTGGCGTTTCCCCTCAAGCTGGCATATGTGGCAACTCCTGCAGTACTGCACCACATCTTTGTGGAGCTTTGGACAGTTAAACTGCTATCTTATGCGGGCTTTGGTCTTTTGTATACCGGCATGTACAGTTACTGTAGTCTCGTGGGCCATTCTTAATATTTCTCCTCAGTACCTCTGCAGCACCACTAACTGATCAACCACTGTTCACTCCTTGCCCTCAGGTCTGTGAGGAGAAGACCATTTCCTCATCAGTACCTCATTCTTTAAATAGTATGGGTTTTTATTGAGAATGGGAGAGAGTTTTTATAGAAATAGAAGTCAAGGACTTCCTCTGCTTCACTTTCAGACTGGGCAGCCTGTGCTAACTCTTGCAATACTGGTTTGGCTCGCTGAGCCTCAGCTAGGGAAAATCCATTTAATTCTTTCCGTGGGTCTTCTAACTTTGCAAAGAAAGTCTCAGACAGGTAGACCTCATGGTCATTTGCCTGCAGTGCCAATGCAGTCTCCTCTTGGGGAGCTGGTTTGATCATGGCCTGACCCATTACACATTCAGGGACTCTGCAGGAGACCGTCTCCTGCCACCGCCCTGTCTCTCTAACCTCCTGTGGTCTTTCTTTCATGACGGGGGAGTGGGGGAGGCTAACACCTTCACCCCTGCCAGATCATTACCTTGGAGCAGGTCAACCCATCCACAGGCAAACTAGGGAAAATCCCTACAGTCACTGGTACCAAAACTAGGTCGCACTCTGGGTGCACCCGGTGTACAGATACAGGCATACACTGCCCACCAATACCTTTCACCACCATTTTGGTGTTCACTGCACTCTCTGGGGGAACGGTCAGGCCTTTTCCCAGTCGAAGGGCTCTGGTGGCCCCTGTAACCCTAAGAATCACTATGGGCTTTCTTGCCCCACTCGAGGGATATGGGGTTACTTTCCCTTCAGATACAAAACCCTGATAACCCTCAGGAATCCTATTAACTTTTCCTGCACTGGCTGTCATAAGCTTCCTGGGTTGCATTCTTACTGCAGTTAAAGCCACAGCTTGCTCTGTGCTTTCCATCAGAGTCCCATCTGCAATGAGCCAGTGTGCCCTGATTCACCCTACCAGTTTCTCCTTTAGTTTCCAGCAGTCAGCTTTTAAATGCCCTGCATTGTTACAATGGAAGCACACAGATCTCCAGATCTCTTGCTCACAGCACCTTCCTTTTTGGCTGGAGGAAGGCCCTCTGTGTCTCCTGCTTTTCTTTCTCTCCCAGGAGTGACTGGGCACCCAGCACCTTCCCACCCTTTGTCCTTTTTGGATTTGTGGGGGTGATCAGGAAAAGTTCTCCCCTGGGAAATCAACTTATAAATTAAAGCAAATTCATCAGCCAGAACAGCTGCTTGCCAGGCTCCCTGAATCTGCTGTTCCTCTACATGGGTTTTTATTGAGAATGGGAGAGAGTTTTTAAATTCCTCTAATAGGATTCCTTCTCTGAGAGTCTCATAGCTGAGCTGTATTTTTAAGAACCCTCAGCCACTGGTCAAAAGCCAGCTACTTTCTTCTTTCAAACTCCAGATAAGTTTGATTGACTTGTTTTTTGAGGGTTCTAAACATTTGGCAGTAGGCTTTGGGTACTAATTCATATGCCCCGAGGCTAGCATTTTTGTTCAGTTCATAATTTGATGAACTCTCATCTGCCAACAAGGAATACACCTCATGGGCTTTTCCAGTTAGTTTGCTTTGCAGTAAAAGAGACCAGGTCTCAGCTGGCCATTTTAGCTGCCTTGCCAGTTTCTCGAAGGACACAAAAAACATTTCCACATCTTCCTCATTGAATTTTGAATTAGTTGGGTGAGTTTTAGCAATCTTGTACCCGGTCCTGAATTATGCTCCTCCATATTGGCCATGCTTTCACTAGGGTTACTCTGTCTCCCCTATCTAACTCAAGCTGCCTTAATGCTCTTTCTTTGCATTCCTTCTGGAATATCCTTTCTCTCTCTCTCTGTCTCCTGCCTTTCATTTTCTTCACATTCCTTTTGGAAGGCTCTCTCTTTCTCTCTCTCCTGTCTCTCCCTTTCTCTTTCCCTGTCTTCTACTTCAAGTTTCTTTTGTTCCAATTGTATCTTTGCTAACAATACCTTGTTGGATTCTGTTTCTAACACTGCTTCTGCTTCTTCAGATTCAAGGCAAAATGATTGGCCACTAGCCTTAGGAGTTCAGACTTCCTAGCCTTGCCACATCCAGTGATCCCACATTGCTCAGTCATTTTTGTGAACTTCTCCATAGACAGTGCTTTTAACTAATCCCAAGTTACTTCACCCTGGCTTGGAGAGCTACTTGCTTCAGTTGCAAATATGTTAGTTTTCAATCACACAGAACCACAATAAAATCTGTATTGATATTTTTCTCTTTTTTATTGGGAACAATTTGGCTTCCCACTTTCAATTTCACTCGTTCATCTGTAACAATCCAGACGCTAACACCAAATTTATGTTATGACCAGGTTAGAAAGGTGTTTAGGGGTCTCTTACTATCTTCACCTGGTCTTACTCTAACAGAGTTTAATTTTAAATACATTGTGTTTGGAGCTCCCCCTTTGTGAATCCTTGTTTACAACTTTCCAATTATAAGGCAAAGAAATGAGCACAAACAGGATGTCTTTGGTTTAAAGAAGAAAGATAAAATTTATTAAACATTAAACTCTAATACAGTTAATGCCTACAGATATACGACACGCCCACACGAGCATGCACACATGATACACACATGCAAATAGGGACAGAAAAGAGCAGAAGAAAAGATAAAGTGGAACAGTTTGAGGCAATATCTTGTTACTGTGCTTCAAGCTCACTGTAGTCCTTGATTGAAGATATGGTCTTGCGTTTTGTTGGGGCCCAGTGTTCCTTTTAATGCTTGTTCATGTAGGAGACCTTTTCTCACTTTGAGCTTACATGTCTTCAACGGTCTCCGAAGCTGGTGAGAGTGAGATGAGGGCAGACACAAGAGAGGTCTTATCAAACCAGGAGCCAGGAGCTTTCTGAGTTTGAATCCTTGGCTTGAAGTTCAAATCTCAACAGCCAGCTAGTCATGTGACTAAAATTGGTCTGACCACTTTTTCTGTACATTGGAGAAGCAACGACTGGGTCTCTTTTGTTCCAACACTGCTCGTACTATGCAAATGTGCTTCCAGTCAGGATCTTGCAGTTTTAAGTTTTAATGTTTATGTGGCGAAATCATGTGTGCCTCGGTCTTGGCAGGTGGGGGGTTTGCCTGACAACCTGCCTTTGTGAGGACAGTTGTCTGTGTCAGTTAAATATGACATCAGACAAGGCATTACTCCATTCTACTATAGCCATTGTTAGCTAGTTAATTGATTGCTTATTTGACAGATTATATCAACACCAAATTGCTGGATTGACTTCTTGCATCTTTGCTATCCTCGGGAATACTTTCACTGATGCTATGTGTTACTGCACAATTAAAGAGCAACAATCTTCACTGTCAGATGGCTCAATCTTGGTGTTTGTTGAGTCTCTCTGCTGCTTTGCAAAGCTGGAAAAAAACACATTGCTGATGAGAATTGAAAGTGTAGAAACATGGAATACCTAAAATAATTTTAACATTGGCTTGGAAATTTTCTTATGTCTCAGCATCAATAAACATAAAATTATTTTCATAATTAAAATGTGCTTGTATTCTTGAACTGTTCCATTCATTCCTGTGGTTCAATAAGGATTTCTGGTTAGAACTGAATTACAGGTGCAAATGGTTCATATTGCATGCACCGCAAAATCTTTCAAAAGGAACTGTATAAAGAATATATTTTCTGTCATTAAATATTCTGTAAATGTCTACGTGTATTTTAATGGCACATAATAAAAAGAAAAGTTCAGTGATCTGTTTATGATAAGGGACCTGCTACTATTTGTATATGTAGGAATATTTTCAATAGGTAATTCACTGTTACTACAATTTAATGGGATTAAAATATATATCTTATCACAACATGGGAGCTAGAAGAAGGAGTGAACTTTTTTTCACATGAATTGGTGCAATAGCTATTTCTCTGCATAATTAATGACTGGTAATGAAATTGCATTCTAAGTAATCACAGTTCAATGATGTGCATTCTGCAATTTCATTAAGAGGCTGTTAATTAGAGAAATACAGGCAGCTTGCTGTGCATTAATTTTACTGAAAATCTTGTGAGATCAGCTAACCTCTATAGTCAAATTCCTATCGCATGAAACTCCTAGATTTGTAAAACGTAATCTTATTTACCTTGTTTCAAGATGGCAGAGGAGTAAAAAGACATTACTTAGGATTATTAAATGAAAGCTACTACAAGAGCAGACATGCACTAAAATTGTCTTTATTTTTGGATTGAGGTCGATCATCAAGTCTTTCTAAAATACAGCTACAAAATTTGGGCCTTGACTGTAGGCCTGTTTTCGACAATTGATTTTTGATTTCAGTTTAAAATTCACCCACGCATTCAATAACAAATCCTGGGTATTTTAACTCCCTGGTCTCATTATAATCTCACCAACATATTTCCCAATGACCTGGCTGACCAGGTGGGAAACCCGAGGATGATTTTCAGGTCAAAATTTCCAGCCAATCAGCCAGAGGCCTATTTCTCTTCAAGAGAGGTTGCATTCCCTGATAGCTTCTCTTATTTGCAAGCTGCTGGAAGAAGAATCTACTGAAAAATAGGTAGAAAGTAGGTGCCAAGATTCTCAGAAGGCCTTAGTGCTTGTGCAGGAGGAAGGTGAGGAGGGAATTCCCGTTCCCCACCAGGACCAGGAGAGTGGCAAACATGTTGTCCACCAGCCAAGGAGAGAAATTGTGGAGGTTGTCAGCTCCAGAAGAGTCACTCTTAGGATCTAGATAGAATACAGGAAGTGCTTCAACAAGCTGACTAGAGTAGCAAGGATTAGCTACGTTCTTCATTTATTCCTCTCTCTCTACAACACATAGCAGCAGTCCTTCACCCCTCCCCAACACTGTCAGTGACTCCCTTTCCTTCACCACTTCCTTCACCACCTAGTACAAGGCCAAACAGCCCCACCTCTCATTCTCATTTCAAAAACATTCACCTCTTGCTGGGTTATTTCCCAACAGCATCTAGCAGCATTCTCCAATCACTTGCTAGCCTTTGCTCAATTACCAACTTTGCTCATAGCTCCTGCCTCAATTCACAGTAGTTTCCCATTCATCACTTTCACATTCTGCTTACATTTTGCTTCTTCTCCCTCTCAGCATATGTGGTATCAGGACAGGCCCCACAGACCTGCACTATCATTTTCAGTAGCCGCTCACTAACCCTCGTTCTCTCATTCTGCAGGGCAAAATGGTGCACAGCAATCCTGAGAGGAAGGAAACCAAGGGAGGAACAGTAACCTCATGAATGAAGAAACAAATAACAAGCTTTGGAAATTGTCTGCCTGCTATAGCTGCGTGTATCAGGCATTTCAAAGTGGAAGCTTCACTGAACACGATTTCTATCAATTACTTGTATACCTTAATTAAACATTGGAAAGACAAACCTTCAGCCAGATCGACTACATCAAATGATAATGTCATGCAAGCCTTCTGCAATTATGCATTCTCCCAATGACATCCTAACTCTCGTCCCTTTTGTCTTTCATTCAAGTTTTTCTTACCAGCCACAGCCCATCAAATTAGACACCTCAGCAGAGAACAATCCTTTTGAGGAGGTGTCATCACACGATCTATCACTTTCAAGCACGAGCGTGGAGACAGGTACTATGCCTGTGTTAGAGAGTGAGTCAGAGGGTTCTGCAACTAGTGATGCAGCTAGCATTAGTGCATAGGAGCAGGTCATGGTGACAGAGCCAGCTCATGAGATTGCAGACAAGATCCTTTCCCAGCTCTGTTCAGGAGCACAGAATGCAGGCTTCAGGAGTCCAGCAATGAGAAAAAAATTACTTGCTTCACATCAGTATCATACGCTGTATCATAAGTCTTGGCAAAGTATTTCACCACCACAGCTGAAAGTGTGGAGGAATCCGATTTGAGCCTGAGTGGTATTGTCCAACATGGCAACAGCATTCTGCAGTCTACCTTGGAGAAGATGGCCAACTCCAGGCTTCAGTCAGGCCCTCACAACAAGAGACTATAGCCCCAATATTTCCTGGGATGGGTTTCGTGAACTTGTGGGTGTAATTTTGTTTAGAAAACCTGGATGTCTGCATTTTCCCACAAGCTGTAGTGATTTAACAGTGTGTGTCTTTTTCTTCAAGCAGGTTCCTCGCTGAGAATTGAGCCTGATTGACAGGCAGAGAGTGCGTTAGTGGTGTCCCCAGCACCAAGAGCAGCTAGGGAACCTGCAGCTGCATTAGTGGGAGCTTGTGGGTGATGTTTCCTGATCCCTGGGGGGCTTGAATCATCAATCTTGGGAGAGAACGATTCGGATCCTGGGAGAGACTCTGATCCCAGATCCCGGGAGAGAGAGTGGCCCGATACCAAACCTTGGGGTGTCCAATACCACGGTGGGAGGATCTGATCCTAACTGAGTCAAGGTTTGTATCCTGATGGGGGGACTGATACCAGATCTAGGGATGCTTGACCCTGGGTGGGAGGGTGGGGGAAGGGGGGCACTGGCGTCTGATCCCAATCCCTGATCCCAAGGGACATTCGATCCCTGATCTTTGGGGGTTTCCGATCACATTGGGCTCTTTGGATTGGGAGATGTGACCTGAGGGCTGTGGTTGGATCAAATGGTGGACAGGGAAGAGGGTAAGTCTGGGGTGCTGGCAGGAAACCCTCCCACTCCTCTTGACCCACAAGCACTGCTGTAAAAACACTTAACTTTTGTACACAGCAGTCCTTGTCTCCCTTGAGCTGCTAGATTTCCCAAAGCCCAGGAAACCCATCCAGACAGAGTTAAAACTGGAAGAGAGGTTAAATATGAGGTAAACAGCCTCATTATAATATTTAAATGGCCATACCACCTCCTGGAGGCAGGTTGGTCACCTGCTCCCTGTCTCTCCTCCATTAGAATCAGAAATTGAAGGTGGTTTGGTTTGCGGTTGAATTTGACATTTGTAAAATTTTAGCATATCACCTGACCCCCAACCAACCTGTTTTTATTGGTTAAAAGTGCCCCTGTGTTTGCATGACTTTCAGTTTTGGTTGAACCTCAAAGGCTGCCATGCAGATTCTGGGCTCAAACCTTAAATAGACGAGCATCCACCTTGAAGAGACTGGTCCAGCAATTTGATAGGGGCTTTCAAGGAGTCAGTCATCTGCAGATCAATGAAGTAATGAGTCCCAGCTCCATGGGAATGGCAGTGGCACAGGGGAAGTTTGCCTCTCTCAGGTTGTCAGTACAGTTTCCCATTTGCTACCTGCTTAATCAAAACTCAACAAATCGAATTACATAGAATGTACAGTACAGAAACAGGTCAAGCTTCCCAACTGGTCCATGCTGGTGTTTATGCTCCACAAGAGTCCCTGCACATCCCTTTTCATCGAACACTATCAGCATAACCCGACATCGTAACGATGGGCTAAATGGTCAAATGTTCACCTTCTATGCTGTAAGATTTAATGATTCTATGAGAACCTTTTATTCCTTTCTTCCTCATGTGTTATTTTAACTACTATGCTATTTACCTCAAATGCTCCTTGTGGTAGTTTCACATTCTAACTACTCTTGGGGTAAACATGTTTTTCCTGAATTCCCTACTGGATTTATTCATGACTGTTTCATATTTATGGTCCCTAGTTTTGGTGTCGGTACTGACTCTTTGAAACAGCTTTCCAATTAGTTCCACTCCGCTGCTCTTTTCCCACAGCCTTGCAATTTTATCCCCTTCAAGTATTTATCCAATTCCCTTCTGACAGTTACTAATGCATTTGCTTTCACCACCCTGTCAGACAGTGCATTCCAGATCATAATGACTTGCTGTATTAAAAAAAATCCTTATTTCTCCTTTGATTTTTTTCATTATTGCCTTAAATCTCTCTCCTCTGCTTACTGATCCTCCTGCCATTGGAAACACTTTCTCCTTATTTACTCTTACCAAAACCCTTCATAACTTTGGACACCCCTGTTAAATCTCCCCTTAACCCTTCTCTGCTCTGAGGTGTTCAATCTGAGCTTCTCCTGTCTCTCATCATAACTAACATCTTTGGTACAGAATTAACATCTCAGGTCTCTGGCCTTTCATTAGAACTGGGAAAGGTCTCTTTTTCTCTCCACAGATGTTTCCAGACCTGCTGAGTATTTCCAGCATGTTCTGTTTTATTTCAGATTTCCAGCATCCACAGTATTTTGCTTTTGTGTCAGATCTGTAACAGCTTGCCTCTCACATCCAGGAATGCAATTCTATAGGCCTACAGACTCTGAGGGCCTTCTACGAGTGCCAACCATCTCACCTTCTGCACTAGTGGAGGTGTTGTCTTTCAGATGAGAGGTTAAACCAAGCCCTTGTCTGCTCTTTCAGGTGGATGTAAAAGATCCAAGAGCATTATTTCAAAGAAGAGGGGAGTAATCCCCAGTGTTCTGGCCAATATTTATGCCACATCAACATCAGAAAAAAAGTTTGCTGTGTGCAAATTGGCTGCTGCATTTCCTACATTATGACAGTGACTACACTTCAAAAGTACTTATTGGCTGTAAAACGCTTTGGGACGTCCTTGTTGTGAAAGGCATGATATAAATGCAAGTCTTTTTTTGCCCTACTCTAAGAAGCAAGCTGCTGCTCATCTTGATCACTGAGCTGCGTCTGCTGCTCCTTTTCCTCCAACTGGTCTTCAATACAGAATAAAGCAGCAAAAATGACACCCATAATGAGCTGAAAATGCTTCATCAGGTTGAGCCAGACACAAACATTAGAAAGACATAATCTCTAAACGTTGCATTGCCTGACAGTCCACTAATCACAAAAGCAGGCAGATACAAAAGCTCTAAATGCCTCAATTGGTGCCCCTTTTCAGTTTATCCAGTATTATCGGAGCGTTTTTGAGACCAATCCATAAGGCTGGCTGCTGAATTGAGCATCAGCACTGCCCTGTTAAATAGCATTTGGATTCCAATTACATCATGGGAGCCCTATTTCCATGGGATGATCAGGCACCCCGCCTGTTTTCCATGGGTGCAATTCCAACCTCCGTGAGTGGCACTGTTAAAATCACAAGCAGGGAATTTCTGGCGAGAATGGCGTTGTAAGTTGATTTCCACAATTTTCTTTGCTCAACTGCCCCATTCTCAGCAAGTGGGTTGGAATATAATTGGGGCCCTGTGAATCATTGTGAATCAGCGGCAAGTGCATAAGAATAGATCCCACAGCACGAGTAATTATTTGAGGGATTAGAGAGGATAAAATTAGAGTCAAAAAAAGTTAATGCTTCTATACAGAGTGACATGTTGTTCTGTTTGGCTCCATTGTTAACAGTCTTGACTTTGAGCCAAAAATTGTGGCCTTATTTCCTTCTCTAGGACTTAAGCACAGAACAGTTCTGAGGGATTGCTGCGGGTGCTGTCTTTTGGATGAAATGAAAAACAAAGGCTGCATTTGTTTGCTCATTGGGTGTAGAGAGGCACTTTATGAAGAACAAGGAACTTGTTTTAATTTTTTTTTAGCCTGAATAGCGCTTGAGCTTGTTAACGTCATTATCTTTGCTGTGGTTTCCTAATGTACATGATAGTTCACTAGCTATCTTAGTATGCAAACTGACCAGTGGTCATTTCAGCTGAGAACACAAAAGTATTCCAGAATCTAGAAATTATGTCAGCATTATGACTTATATGGCATGAATTTAGGGAAAGAAATGTCAGTAAAATTGAGAATACAGCTGAATATATGCTCCTTTAGTGCTATGAGGAAGTTTATTTGTGCGAATGCATATAACATGGACAAGGCTATTAATCCTAGCATTATGGCTGATTAACGGGGCTGGGTTTTGAACCTTCTTTAGTGAGCTTGCAATGCCATCATTCTACATATAATTCGGCCTTTAAAGCTGAGCCAGCATCTCTTGTGATAGAGATTCCCCAAGGAACTGATGATCTTGTAATATTGTTGTTCTTTATACACAGTACAATGGTGATCACAAGTACTTAGCTTAGCTACAGAACTGAAGCAGAGGCATTAGCATGATTCAGTTGACAATGATGTAAGTTAGGAACAAAAGAATAATGTTGAAACCCATCGCCAACGCCAGATATCAGGTGCATTGCCTTAAGTATCGTATTCGTGATAGAACCATAGAATTATCTCAGTTTATATCACTGGATTAAGTCATTCCTCTGCTGGCTGTTTCCTCGAGTAATCTGAAATTAATTCCACTGTGTTGCCCTTTTCCCATAGTCCTGTGTCTTCCTCTGCTGCCTGAAATTTGTTAAGGAATAATGTCTTAGGGCTGCTAGAGTTTAGCAATGACCAAGCTGTGCCATCTCCTATATTTGCAATTAAGTGGCCATTAAGTTTACCAATGGACTTCCATGTTTCTGTGTCTGGCTTCCAGTGTCAGCCATGGCTCAGTTATTAGCATTCTTGCTTCTAAGCTTGAAAGTTGTGTGTTATGGTTTCAAGTCCCATTTCAAGACTTGAGTATAAAAGTCTAGGATAACACACCAGCATGAAGAGAGTGCTACACTGTTGTTATGTGCTTGTTGAGATGTTAAACTGAGGCCCCATCCGCCATCTCAGATGGATGTAAAATATCCCATGGCACTATTTTGAAGAGCAAGGGAGTTCTCCCCTGCATTCTGGCTAATATTTATCCCTCAGTCAACAGAGCAAAAAACAGATTGACCGATCATTATCACATTGCTGTTTGTGGGAGCTTGCTGTATGCAAATTAGCGACCATGTTTCCCGCATTGTGACAGTGATTACTCTTCAGAAGCACTTCATTGGCTGTAGCACTTTTGGATGTCCTGAGATTGTGAAAGGTGCTATATAAATGCAAGTCTTTCTTTTGTTTTTCTTTTCCTTCCAGGTTGGGACTGGGAGCATCTGCAACGTCACTGAGTGGCCCTAGATTTACCAAGGAAAGGAAGAGGCATAACACCTTCAAAACATTTGCTATTGACCAAGTGTAACAGCTGTTAAATTCTGGTGTTCCATTATTGATTCCACTCATCTGGGTCCTTTCCTATAAAGGTGCCATGTTCATAAACAGAAAATGGTTTCATTGTCTCAAATTTGCAACTGTTCTGTGACCATCAGAACAAAATAATGTAGGTCAATGTTTGAATTCCAGACAGTTTCCACAATGTCAGTCATCCTTGTAAGGTTTATTTGAAGTGGAAGGATAACTCCTGGGAGGTCTATGATAGTCTTTCCAACCTTAATTAATGGCACCATTGTGTCAGGCACAGACATAAGCAGATCACAAATATTACAAGATCCAGGACAGGATTATATTATAGCAGCTCCTTCCACCAACATGGTATCCAGGAGTATCATTGTTTGCTGCATGCTCTGTAACTTTCTGCAAAAAGCCTAACCACAGGGAGGAATCTAGCGTCTAACACAGGAGGAAAACAAAAATGAAGAAGTAGCTCCTGAAATACTAGAGTAATAAAACAAGAAATGCTGGAAATATTTCCAGCATTGCGTGTTTTTATTTCAGATTTCCAGCATCCTGCAGCCTCACAGCTCCAGGGACCCGGGTTCGATTCTGGGTACTGCCTGTGTGGAGTTTGCAAGTTCTCCCTGTGTCTGCGTGGGTTTTCTCCGGGTGCTCCGGTTTCCTCCCACAAGCCAAAAGACTTGCAGGTTGGTAGGTAAATTGGCCGTTATAAATTGTCACTAGTGTAGGTAGGTGGTAGGGAAATATAGGGACAGGTGGGGATGTTTGGTAGGAATATGGGATTAGTGTAGGATTAGTATAAATGGGTGGTTGATGGTCGGCACAGACTCGGTGGGCCGAAGGGCCTGTTTCAGTGCTGTATCTCTAATCTAATCTAATCTCATCCGCAGTATTTTGCTTTTACAAAAGACTAGAGTGCCAGGCATGGCTAATACAAGGCACATTTAACCAAGTGTCCAAACCAAGTGCCCTGTGAACATATACCAAACAACGGACACAAAGCACCTTCCGCAATACTGTTCATAACACTTCTTCCACCACCATCAATGCCCACATGAACATAGAGAAATGGTGGATAGGAAAGGACAATTTAATCCATTTAGTTTGCCCCACACAGTTATGTTTCAACTGAGAATCATGATCCCCAATTCTGCTCCCTGCCCACCAGTAGTAGTATTTAGTCTCCTGGGAGAAGCAAGACAGAGAAAACAAGCAAGTAGCTCCTGTAACAGTAGTGCAGCCTGAAAGACTAGTGTGTAGGCACTACAAATACAAGGTACATTTAGCCAAGGGTTTGAGTTGCCTCTTGAACCAACTGTCCTGTCTCTATAAATGGTGTCAGCTGTGGTTCAGTTAGTAACACTCTCACTTCTGAGTCTCACTCCAGGGCTTGAGCACAAATATCAAGGCTGACATTCCAGTGCAGTACTGAGGGAGCGCTGCACTGTCAGAGGTGCTGCCTTTTGGATGAGATGTGAAACTGAGGTCCCATGTATCTGAGCGGACGTAAAGATCCCATGATACTATTTCAAAGAAGAGTAGTTGAGTTATTCTCAGTGTCCTGCTCAATATTTATCCCTCAATCAACATCACAATTATCTGATCATTATTACATTGCTGTTTGTGGGAGCTTGCTGTGCGCAACTTGGCTGCTGCAATTTCTTACATTACAACTGTGACTACACTTGAAAAGTATTTCATTGGCTGTAAAGCACTTTGATTAATCCAGTAATCATGAAAAGCGCTTTCAATGCAAGTCTTTCCAAATATAAAAACAAGTCTTTATCTCTGAAAGAATGGTCTCAGAGCACCTCCATCAGCAGTGATGTAGTGCTGCATTATTTTTATTCTCACACAGCCATTCTCAACAGAATGTACGCATCAAGTTTGTCAATATATTGAATAAATTCAGTGTATAAATCAGATCAGTGTGTTTTATCAATGTACTTACCTTTCGGAATGGTGGATTATGTCTATCATCTAATGTACAACTTCTCGGATTCTGGTGGCCTGAGATCTCCCTAAATCTCTTTGCTGGGATCCTATATTGTGGTCAGTGAAAGCTGTTAGACTGGGTAGCTGATTGTCAATAGCTTCTTTCAGAAACATTCTCCCATGCTAGATGCGCCAGAGCTTGAGCCCCAAAATTTGCATTACTCCCCTCCCCAATCCTTACAGCTGGACTTATCGAACATTAAAGATTCCATGGCACTGTTCAAAAAATATTAGGGGATGTTTTCAGTATCCTGGTCTCTCTCTTAAGAAACACCACCAAATATCAATTAACTAGTTATTCATCTCATTGGTTTTTGAGGGATCTTGCTGTGTGCAAGTTTTCTGCAGGTTGCTGAAATTACAGTGGATAACTGGGGGAAACCCCATATGGATTCAAGAGGTAGCTTAGACACTTGACTAAATGTATCCTGTGTTAGGAGTACCCAGCATTCTAGACTTGGAGGCTGCTCTAGTATTTAAACATGTTCTCTTTGACTTTAATGATCTTTCCTTAATGGGGTGACCAAACTGCATATAGTACTCTAACAGTGATCTAAACAATGTTTTGTGCAAATTATCATTCTTTTTTACTCTTGTACTATGTCGTTAATTATAAGATCAAAAATTCTTTTAGTTTATTTTCTGTCCTTTTCTACCTGCAATTTCTTTGGGTCTCTCTCTTCACTTACACCCTTCAGCATCTTTCTCTTGAGCTTCTACAACTTGCATTTATATAGCGCCTTTAAGGTAGTAGAAACAACACAAGGTACTTCATAGGAAAATTATTAAACGACATTTGACACCGAAGAAATATTTGTAGTAGTATTGAGTTCATACTTTCGTTCCTTGTTTTTCCCCTTAAATCACTAAGGTGGTCTGTTCATTAGAAGCCCAAGCATCCCCTTGGGATCCAGTTAAATGTCAATGCCTATAACATCCTTAATCTAACTCAGGATCTCAATGGGCTGTATCTTGTTCTCCCACCACCAGGAGCAGCAGTGAGTGAAGAAATTGGCAGCTGCCATGCAAGGGCCCCGTGCTGCTGTGCCACCAAGCCTCCGCGCCACCGTGATTTTGCATTCAGCAGCCACTTAGCATATGCACAACAGCCCCCTGCCCCCACAATCACGTGGTGGGGGCGACAGCGCAAACGGTGTCACCTGATCCCTGAGCAGGTGCTGACGGCATCTTTTTAAGGTAGCCAGCCCTGCATTCAACGTCTGCCTGCATTGTTGTGAAGTGTGCTGGAGCAAAAAGGCCAGGAGTGTTGTACAAATCTTAGCACCCCTGGGCATCCCTGTGGCCATGTCAGAGATCCGAGCAAGGGTGGCCCCACTTTTCAGTGATGCCTCCCTGCTTATTCTCCTCCAGGCTGCAAGGGAAGGTCCTTTTCCCGGGCGATGGCAAGAAGAAGTCCTCCTGCCCGACCAAGCAAGCCTAGACGGAGATCGCAGAGGAGGTTAGCAGTTGTGGGGTCATCCGACGAGACTGCGTCCAGTGTAGGAAGATGGTCAATGACCTCATCCGTTTGGCAAAGGTAAGTGGCATGATTCAAATTGCTCGGTGTGAACTGGTTGGTATGCCACATGGGTGCCACTGCCATTTCAGAGACAGGGAGGTCAGGGAGGATTGATGGCACATAACTGGCTGCCTATGCGCAGCAAGTTTCCCTTGTTAGTACCTCAGAGCATGTCACACCCATGACAGGGTGACCCCGTATACCAGACAGAGCATCCCCCAGCTGTTGGTGGAGCACCCACGTTGGTACAACAGTGATGTTGATGTTTGGCAATGTTCAATATGTGCATCCTTGCTCTTCCAGGAGAAGAGGGCCCACAACCGTAGGGAGGCGTCCAGGACCAGAGGGAGGGTGCCCAACCTGAGCCGCTGTCACAAGCTGGAGGAGGCGCTGGAGTTAGCCAGGAGCTAAGGTGCACGTGCCATTTCGTGGAACTTGGGGTCTCGGTTGAAGAGAGTGATTATTGCCAAACACAGAATGACTCCTAATTACATTTCATGTGCAGATGCTATGCTGTCATCATTGCGACATGTGTACCATAGCACCTAAATGTCTGTTCTTTACATTGTATCTTGCAGGGCGATGCTCCAAGTTGGCCTTACAGACTCTGGAAACGACAAGCACCTCTGAGGAAGAGATACACTGAGAAGATGCACTGCCCCATGACACTCTTGTACCTCACACCAGTGCAGATCATAGAATCACAGAATTGTTACACCGCAGAAGGAGGCCATTGGGCCCATCGTGTTTGCACCAACTCTCCGAAAGAGCAATTCACTTAGTGCCATTCCCCCACTTTCTCCCCGTAACCCTGCACATTCTTCCTTTTCATATAACAGTCTAATTCCCTTTTGAATGCTTCAATTGAACTTGCATCCACCCTACTCTCAGGCAGTGCTTTACAGACCTTAACCACTCGTTACATGAAAAACATTTTCCTCATGTCGCTTTTGCTTCACTGACCCATTACTTTAAATCTGTTCCCTCTTGTTCTCAATCCTTTCACGAGTGGGAACAGTTTCTCTCTATCTGCTCTGTCTGGACCCCTCTTGATTTTGAATACCTCTATCAAATCTCCTCTCAGCCTTCTCTTCTCCAAGGAAAACACTCCCATCTTCTCCAATCTGTCTTCATAGCTGAAGTTCTTCATCCCTGGAACCATTCTCGTGAATCTTTTCTGCACCCTCTCCAATGCCCTCATGTCTTTCCCAAAGTGTGGCACCCAGAACTGGACGCAATACTCCTGCCACATTCAATGACTTATGCACATATACACCCAAGTCCTCTGCCCCTGCACCCACTTTTAAATTAGAGTCATAGAGTCGTACAGCGTAGAAACAGGCCCTTCGGCCCACCGCATCCATGCTGACCATAATGCCTATCTATACTAATCCCACCTGCCTACATTAATTCCATATCCCTCTATGCCTTGTTCATTCAAGTACCTGTTCAGATGCCTTTAAATGTCGCTACTGTTCCTGCCTCCACCACCTCCTCAAGCAGCTCATTCCAGATACCTACTATTCTTTGTGTGAAAAATCTACCTCTTTGATCACCTTTAAACCTCCTCCCTCTCACCTTAAATCTATGCCCTCTAGTTTTAGTCACCCCTACCATGGGAAACAGACTCTGGCGATCTACCCGATCGATGCCTCTCATAATTTTATATACCTCTATCATGTCCCCTCTCAGCCTCCTTTGCTCCAGGGAAAACAGACCCAGCCTATCCAATCTCTCTTTATAACTCAACCCCTCCAAACCAGGCAACATCCTTATGAATCTTTTCTGCACCCTCTCCAGCTTAATCACATCTTTCCTGCAGTGCGGTGACCAAAACTGCACACAGTACTCCAAATGCAGCCTAACCAACGTTATGTACAACTGTAACATGACATCCCAACTTTTGTACTCAATGCCTGGGCCGATAAAGGCAAGCATGCCATACGCCTTCTTCACCACCCTGTCTACCTGTGTTGCCACTTTCAGGGAACTATGTATTTGTACCCCAAGGTCTCGCTGCTCAACAACACTCCCCAGAGCCCTGCCATTCACTGTATACGTTCTGCCCTGGTTTAACTTTCCAAAATGCATCACTTCACACTTGGCTGTGTTAAATTCCCTTGCCCATTTTCCCAGTTGATCTATATCCCGTTGTAACCTTAGACAACCTTCTTCACTATCCACTATACCACCAATTTTGATGTCATCTGCAAACTTACTAATCATGCCCCTTACATTCACATCCAAGTCATTAATATATATGACAAACAACAGAGGCCCCAGCACCGATCCCTGCGGCACACCACTGATCACCAGCCTCCAATCTGAAAAACAACCCTCCACTACCACCCTCTGCCTCCTATCACCAAGCTAATTTTGTATCCAATTTGCTAGCTCACCCTGGATCCCATGTGTTCGAAACTTCTGGACCAGCCTACCATGCGGGACCTTGTCATCGGCCTTGCTAAAGTCCATGTAGACAACGTCCATCGCCCTGCCCTCGTCAATCCTCTTGGTCACCTCCTCGAAAAACTCAATCAAATTTGTGAGACATGATTTCCCATGTACAAAGCCATGCTGACTATCCTTAATCAGACCTTGCCTTTCCAGATGCATATAAATACTGTCTCTCAGAATCCCTTCCAATAACTTTCCCACCACTGATGTAAGGCTCACCAGCCTGTAGTTCCCTGGCTTATCTCTGCTACCCTTCTTAAATAAAGGCACAACATTAGCTATCCTCCAGTCTTCCGGTACCTCACCCGTGGCTAACGATGATACAAAAATCTCTGCCAGGGCCCCAGTAATCTCCTCCCTTGCTTCCCATAGCATCCTAGGATACACCTGGTCAGGCCCTGGGAATTTATCCACCTTAATGCGCTTCAAAACCTCCAACACCTCCTCCTTTGTAATGTTGATATGCTCCAGGATCTCGCTGTTCCCTCCCTTGAACTCACTAGCTTCCATGACCTTCTCCACGGTAAATACGGACGAGAAATATTCATTTAAGACCTCGTCCATTTCCCGTGGCTCCACACATAGATTGCCACACTGATCCTTAAGGGGTCCTACTCTCTCCCTAACTACCTTTTTATTCTTAATATACTTATAGAATCTTTTAGGATTCTCCTTTATCTTATCTGCCAGGGAAATCTCATGGCCCCTTTTTGCCCTCCTAATTTCCTTCTTAAGTGCAGTCCTACATCCCCTATACTCCTAGAGGGACTCGCTCGATCCCAGCTGCCTATACCTGACATATGCCTCCTTCTTTATCCTGACCACACCCTCAATATCCCTCGTCAACCAAGGTTCCCTAAACTTGCCAACCTTGCCCTTCCATCTAACAGGAACATGCCAGTCCTGAACTCTTCCTATCTCACTTTTAAAAGCCTCCCACTTGCCAGATGTCCCTTTACCTGTAAACAGCCTGTCCCATTCAACTTTTGAGAGTTCCTGTCTGATGCCATCGAAATTAGCCTTCCCCCAATTTCGGACTTCAACCTGAGGACCAGTCCTATCCTTTTCCATAACTATCTTGAAGCTAATATAGTTATGGTCACTGGTCCCAAAGTGCTCCCCCACTGACACATCAACCACTTGCCCATCCTCACTTCCTAAGAGGAGGTCCCCTTTATTCTATATTGTCTTTCCTTGTTCTTCCTACCAAAATGAATCACTTCACATTTCTCTGCATTGAACTTCATCTACCACCTATCCGCCTAACCAACTTGTCTATGTCCTTTTGCAGGTCTAAACCATCCTCCTCACAGTTCACAATGCTTCCAAGTTCTGTATCATCCACAAACTTTGGTTCTTAACATATATCAGGAAAAGAAAGGGTTCCCACAATGACCCCTGGGAACTCCACTACAAACGTTCCTCGAGCCTAAAAACATCCATTCACCACTACTCTTTGTTTCCTGTCACTCAGCCAATTCCGCATCCATGTTGTTACCATCCCTTTTATTCCATGAGCTATAAATTTGCGCACAAGCCTGTTGTGTGACACTGTATCAAACACCTTTTGACCTTGTGAGAATAAAAAAATACTGAAATGTTGTTTCTACAGCTTGTGGAAAATTACCAGAAGTCATTTCTACACAACATAATGAAATCACTGAACAAGGGAACTGATAAGGGGATGTGAGTAAAGACCTTGAGACAGTACGGCAGTTAAAAATTGTGCTTATGCAGAGAAAAGAAAAACAGCAAGAGTTAGAACAAAGGATGTAGTGAATGAGTAACTGACAGCTGCAAGTTAACACACACACAGGAGGCTTGCAAAAGAATGGAGAGCCAAATAAGGTAAAACAAAAACAAGAGTCAGGGGCTAGAAAGTTAGATTAGGGGGAGAAGTAAACAGAGGAGGAGACTGTAGCAACCATAGGATAGGTTAGTGTCATAATACGTTATAACCAATAATGTAAAATAAAGGCGTGGACAAATGGATTTGTATTGTATAAACATGAACTGAATATGTTGATGGGTGTGCCTGCTTGTAGGACACCCGATCTTGCAAGAACGTTAAATAAACTTACTTCTTCAGAGTTTGACTTGGTGTAAATTATTATCAAGTGGGCTACGTTTCTCAAGCCTGTTGTGTGACACTGTATCAAACACCTTTTGCCCTCATCAACCCTCTCTGTTACCTCCTCAAAAGCAAGTTCGTCAAACATGATTTTCCCTGAAGAAATCCCTTCTGGCTTTCTTTAATTAACCCACATTTGTCCATGTGACTATTCATTTTGTCCCAAATTATTCTTTCTAGACGTTTCCCAACCACCAAAGTTAAACTGGCTGGTCTGTAGTTGCTGGGCTTATCTTTACACCTTTTTTTGAACAAGGGTGTAACGTTTGCAATTCTCCAGTCCTCTGTCTCCACCCCCGAGTCGAAAGAAGACTGAAAAATTATGGCCAGTACCTCTGCGATTTCCATCAGCACTTCCCTCAGATGCTTGGATGCATCTCATCCGGCCCTGGTGCTTTATCTGCTTTAAGTGCTGACAGCCTATCTAATATGTTATTCCTTATCAATTTTAAACCATTCTAGTGTCTGAATTATCTCCTCTTTCACCATACCCTCACCTCAGTGGGTATCTGATCACTATTTGATTCAGAGTCACAAGCTGCTGACAGCACTGCACATGCACCAGAGCAGCTGGCTGAGGCTGAGATAGCTGAGGCTTCCGACCGGCAGAGGACTGTGGGTGGTCAGGCCCATGCTGAGCCCCAGGCTGATGACGAGTCTCTGGTGTCAGCAGTGCAGGGCTTGCTGGAGTTGCCGGGGGCCATGCACAACCTTGAGTGGATGGCGGGGAGTCCATCCATGCCATGACTGCTGCCATGTCCCAAGCATGTGAGTGCATGGCTTCATCCATAGAGAGTTTGGCGATGCTCTTGGCGATCCACATTCCAGAGATGCTCCATAACCTGCAAACCATCACCTTGGCCATGACATCAAATCAGCAGTGACAGGGTGAGAGAAGGACCAGGAACCTGGAGAGTGTTCCCATTCTTAGTTCATCTCCGTAGAGCAGTGAAGTTCCAATGAGCCTTCAGAGTGAGGAAGCGAGGATGGGCTCCAAATCTGGGGTCTCCCCTCAAGGTGATTCCAGTGTGGACACCGGCTCCTCCACCAGTGAGCCCGGTTCCAGCAGCTGTGATGGCCGAGGACGGCCCTACACTGGTGCAGGAGGCCTTCAGGTAGCCGGGGCCCTGCAGGGCTCAGGCTCCTAGAGGACGACTGCTGAAGTTATCTCAGGCGAAGGGATGTCCTGCTCAGCAGCCTGCCTCCAGTCCAGCTGCTCGCGCAGAGGTCACACCCTGAAGGTGCACCAGCAAGTGTTTTAAAAAGACACCTTGACACATATGGATATTCACGGGTGAGGCGGCTATGTCATTTGTTCTTTAATTAAATGTGCTTTTCAGACAACTTCAGCCTTTCCTGTGTGAATAACGCATGCCACAATGTTATCGATTGTGTCTTTCCATTACCTCATAAGCCTGACAGTACTGCCAATGTAAGGATAACATCATTGCCATGCCAATGTGCATGATGTGGCACTGCATGGATGCAGTCACATGGGCAATGGCTCAGTCAGCTGCTGCCAGTCATGCTGGAAAGACAGATATTATAGAGGCAGAAGACTTCAGACAAGATGCAGAATGGTGGTATGTGGAGCGAGGACCATATGTGCATTTCAGGGATTGTGGAAGCACTCACTGATCAGGCATTGTCTTGCATCCTTTGCTCACCGTTCACCATGTCAGCCCTCCATCATGCTCCCATGCGCGGCTGCTGTTGGATGCCCTCTGTGTCGTCATCGTCCGTGGATGACCCTGCTCCCGTGCCTCTTCACCCTGCAAAGCCTCCCCCCTCTGGACTGCAATGTTGTGCAGAATGCAGCACACAACGATGCGCCCAACCCTGTCTGGTGTGCACTGTAGGGCTCAAGCCGATTGATCAAGGCAGTGGATGCGCATCTTCAGCATGCTGATGGTCTGCTCGATGGTAGCTGGGGTGGAGCCATGACAGGCATTGTAGTGCTCTTCAAAATCATTGCTGGGGTTCATCACTGGTGTTGAAAGCCATGTCAGCAAGGGGTAGTCCTTATCCCCAAGAATCCACCCCTAAAGGTGAACAGATGGAGTGAACAGCAGCGGCACCTGGGACTGGCGTAGGATGAAGGAGTCATGGCAGCTGCCTGGGAAGCGGGCACACACTTGCAGGAAGTGCTTTCTGTGGTCATACACTAGCTAAACATTGAATGAGTGAAAGCCCTTTCTTTTTAGGTATGCGACTTGTTGTTCCATGGCAGCCTTGATGGCCACATGCATGCAATCGATGACTCCTTGCACCTGTGCAAATCCTGCAATAGCCCCAAATCCAATGGCCCTCTCAGCCTGACTCACAGGGTCTGTCCTGAAGTGCACATAGTCACCAGCTCTCCTGTACAAAGTATTGTTAACCTCCCTGATACAGCAGTGTACTGCTGATTGCAAGACCCCACGCAAGTCGTCGGTGGATCCCTGGAATGATCCAGTGACGTTGAAGTTAAGGGCCACTGTCACTTTGAGGGCCACAGGCATAGAGTGACCTCCAAAGCCCAGTGGCTGCAGGTCAGTATTCAGCAGTGCGCAGAGAGGTGTAACCGCCTCTATGGTCATCTGCAATCGTATCTGACACTGGCACTCTGACATCTGCAGGTAAATCATCCAAGTCCTATAGACCCCCTGGTGGCTCTGGGCTACTCTGCGCCTTGGTGGCTGCTGCTGCTTGCATCTGAGAGCTTCCTTGTGAGCCGCACCTGCCTCTTGTTTCCGCCTACGCGGAGATGCCTCACCAAGGCACGAGGGTCCAGAAAGACATCCCCACCTCTATGCTCCAGGTAAACTCAGTTCCTTCACAAGGCCAATGTCACCTATCTGGGCAGAGCGTTGTGCTAATTCGTGCTTCAGCTGTGTTCCAGCATGAGTGTATGGTATGGTATGACGTTACCTGCATTAACTTTAAGTAATTGCAAGCCAGCCTGACCACGGTGACATAATTCGAGTTGCCTGCGGTGGACCACCGGCAACAGGAACGTATATAGTTTCACATTTGTGTCCTCCCCCCAACAAAAACAGTTCATCCACTTCCAGTGTTTCCTCCGACGCCCACAATAATGGTGCCTGAATGCAGGGTGGCCCCCCAATCCCCTCATACAGAGTGGCCCCTTTCACAAAACAAGGGTGCAGGACTCCCCCCTACCAGAACATGGATGCGGAGTTCTGATCCCCTTTCAACCCCCCACACTGCTCCCCCTCCCCCACAGCATGGATGCAGAATTCTGACCCCAACCCGACACCCCCAGGCGATTTAACTCAGCTTCGCTAAGAACGCGGAGGAGAGCGGGACAGTACTTATCGACCTTCGTAGGCTCCGAGGCCTCGCGCCTTGGTGTCTCTGTCTTTTCTAGGATGAGAAAGTGAAGGCACGTGAGTGCTGCACATCCAGCTGAAGATCGGAAACTGCTGGTAAGATTGTACCGGGATACATGATAATTTATACAGAGAGGGTTTTCATATATGTAAACTTGTTTCTGCAACAGACCGGCGGAGAGGCTGCCACAGAGATTCCCTGCCACCGGGAAGATTGGGCCTGGCAATCTCGGCGTCAGGTTCCATGGCGGGCAGCTGCCGCTCTGATTTTCCGCCCCCCCCCACCCCCACCCCCACCCCCCACACCATGGAACCCAATGTCGGGAAGAGAACAAGATCAGGCCCAATATCCCTGAATCACAGGACACAGCCATTTAGAGTGATAACTGGCTGAGCTGTTTGTACACATTTTGGTTGTTACTGATATAAATTCTCTTCAATAATTTGTTGTTACTTGAAACTTGGAAAGCGACAAGTGAAGCAGATTGAAAAAAAATCAATTTAAGTTTGCAACATCTAATCATTGAATTGAGCTTCTGTATGTAAAAATGGCATTAGTATTCATTATATGGAATTATTTGAACTTTCTTTGATAAAGAAAACTACCCTACAAACATAAGTTTTACATTTCAAAGGGCACATTTTTCTGCAAATTAAAATTCAAATAAGTTCATTAAATAAGTCATGGTACAATTTTCATGCATATTCCTTTTCAGGAGCTTGATTCTTTTTCTAAAATAAAGCCAAATTAAGAATTGGGGTGTATAGTTAATAGTGAGGAAGGCTGTGACAAATTACAAGATGACATTAACAAACTTGCAAAATAGGCATATAAATGGCAAGTGGATTTTAACAAAGATAAGTGTGAGGTGTTGCATTTTGGTAGGGGGAGTAAGTAGGCCACCTACTCCTGAAAAATAAGGGTCTAAATGGCCGAGAGGCACAAAGAGATCTAAGAGTGCAGATTCACAAATAATTAAAAGTAGCAATGCAAGTTAATAATGGCATAAAAAATGCAAACAAAGCTGGGGTCACAAAATTTAGTTGCATACTGCCACCTGAGGCAGAGCTACAGAGGCATAGTGCCAATTTATAGGGGCATGCAATGCCACCGATGGCTTCCCACATGTCTTGCATGGTGAGGCCTGTTCAAAACAACACCAGCGTGGGCCTCCGCAGAGTCCCCAGCATGCGCTGGAAGCCCATGAAGCAGTACTATCCTGGCATCAGGCAGCATAACTGTCTGATATGAAACCAAGACCCCAAATGTGGGCAACAGTCATCTTGGCAACAAATTGACATGGCCCTCTACAAGGATCAGGTGTGAAACTGCAAGATGGGCCCTCCAGTAGCTTTCCTTAAAGGACCAGGCACCCAAGTTGGAGGACCTTGCTTAGAATATACATAGATTGCTGTGCTCAGTTCGGGTCTCCATATTACAAAAGCAATATAGAAGCAATTGAGATAGTGCAAAACAAGGATGACACCAGAACTGAAAGGATACAATCAGGAAAGCCTAAACAGGCAGGTGCTCTATTCTCTAGAAAAGTGAAGAATGTGTTCTGGAGAGGCTGGGAGGTGAGAAGGCTGGCAAAATGGTATGGGAAGGTACTGGGTGGCATGCCTGTTGTCTTCCCACTGCTATGCCGTTTTGCCAGAAGTGGGAAAGGTGGTAAGTGGCCTGCCCATCCAAAGCCCAACTGAGCCACTTAAGTAGCCAGTTAAGGGCCTTCTCCTGCCTCTGCTTGAATTTTACCAGCTGCTGGATGGGCCTTCAGCCATGTAGAGAGACTGTCCCGTATAACCTGTCAGCCTCCTGTCGATCTCTGGGGGACCAGGGGTGGGTGGAGCCTCCTTTTCAGAAACTCTTTGGCCCACGGTGGGGCCCCCAGTGGCAATGGCTGCCCCGTGGAAAAGTACTGCCTATCCTCCATGAACCCTGGCCTGCCCTCGCCAGGGCTTGCTTGACGCACCCCAGAGCCCCCAGACTGTGAGGGTGCCCGGTCATGGATGCGCCTCCTCCTTCAGGTGAAGACCCAGCTGTGGCCACTACTAGCTGTGGCGCTGCTGAGCTGTCAGACCTGTGATTGGGCTCGCAGCTCTTGGGGGGCAGGCCACCTTCCTTAATAGGAATGGCTGCCTGAGTGGCAGCCACTTAATTGGCTGCCTCCAACAAAATGCAGCCCCGGGTCCCACTGCCTGCCGAAGCAGGGTTGTCCCCTGCTTTCAGCCCAGATGGCGGGACCACTGCTGCCTACACCAACTTGATTGAGGCCTTTAAAATTATGAAGAAGCAAACAGAGAAAAAATGTTTCCACTTGTCGGGGAGTCCAAAACTAGGGGCTATAAATGTAAGACAATTTCTAATAAATCCAATAAGGATCCCAGGAAAAGCTTTTTTACCCATATAAGAGTGCTTATAATTGAAAATTGCTACCACAGGAAACAGTTGGGGTGAATAACCTCGAATCATTAAGGGTAGCTTGATAAGTACATGAGGGAGAAAGGATTAGAAGGTTATGCTGATAGAGTAAGATGAAGTAGGGTGGTTTGAGGCTCATTTGGAGCTTAAACACTGGTTGACACCTGTAAGGTTGAATGGCTTGATTCTTTTTTTTATCATTCTTTCATGGGATATTACCATCGCTGGCAAGGCCAGAATTTATTGCCCATTACTAATTGGCCTTGAGAAGGTGGTGGTGAAGGTATACCCAAAGTGCTGTTAGAGAGGGAGAATGGCCTGATTCTGTATTGTAAAATCATTGCAAAGAATAGTTGGAAGCCTGAGGATTTGGAAAGTTTTAGAAATTAGCAACGGGTGACCAAAAAGTTGATAAAAAGGGAAACAATAGAATGAGAGTAAACAAGCCAGGAATATAAAAATGGATTGTAAGAGCTTTGACAAGTATACAAAAAGGAAAGCAGCTAAAGTGTAGAGACAGAGACAGGAGAAAGTATCATGGGGAATGAGGAAATGACAGAGTCGCTGAACAAATATTTTCGGTCTGTCTTCACATAAGAAGACACAAATTACAAAACGGAAATAAAGGGCAGCTAAGGGCTAATAGGAGTGAGAAATGTAAAGTAGTTATTATCAGGAGAAAAAAAATATTAGTGAAACTTAAGAGACGAAACACTGACAAATCCCCAGGACCTGATGGTCCATATCTTAGTGCACTAAAAGAGGTAGCTGCAGAGATAGTGGATGCATTGGTTATGATTTTCCAAAATTCTCCAGATTCTAGAACGGTTCCAGTGGATTGGAAGTTAGCAAATGTAGCACGGTTAATCAAGAAAGGAGGGCGAGAGTAAACAGGGAACTACAGATCTGTTAGATTGACATCAGAAATCAGGAAAATGCTAGAATCTATTATTAAGGAAGTCTTATCAATGAACTAAGAAAATCATAGTATCATCATGGTTTTATGAAAGGGAAGTCATGTTTGACAAATTTATTAGAGTTTTCTGAGGATATAATCAGTGGGGTAGATAAGGGGGAGTTAGCAGATGTGCTATACTTGGAAGGTGGAATTTGAATTCAATTAATAAATCTGGAATTAAAAAGCTAATCTAATTATGACCAAGAAATCATTGTCGATTGTTGTAAAAACCCATCTGGTTCACTAATATCCTTGAGGGAAGGAAATCTGCTGTCCTTACCTGGTCTACCCGACATGTGACTGCAGACCCACAGCAATGTGGTTGACTCTTACATGCCCTCTGAAATGGCCTCGCAAGCCACTCAGTTGTATCTAACCGCTACAAAGTCAATAAAAAAGAATGAAACTGGACGGACCACCCAACATCGACCTAGGCACCGGAAACAACAATGGCAAACCCAGCCCTGTCGACCCTGCAAAGTCCTCCTTACTAACATCTGGGGCCTTGTGCCCAAGTTGGGAGAGCTGTCCCACAGACTAGTCAAGCAACAGCCTGACATAGTCATACTCACGGAATCATACCTTACAGACAATGTCCCAGACACTGCCATCACCATCCCTGGGTATGTCCTGTCCCACTGGCAGGACAGACCCACCAGAGGTGGCGGCACAGTGGTATACAGTAGGGAGGGAGTCCTGGGAGTCCTCAACATTGGCTCTGGACCTCATGAAGTCTCATGGCATCAGATCAAACATGAACAAGGAAACCTTCTGCTGATTACCACCTACTGCCCTCCCTCAGCTGATGAGTCAGTACTCCTCCATATTGAACAGCACTTGGAGGAAACACTGAGGGTGGTGAGGGTGCAGAATGTACTCTGGGTGACTTCAATGTCGATCACCAAGAGTGGCTCAGTAGCATCACTACTGACCGAGCTGGCTGAGTCCTAAAGGACATATCTGCTAGTCTGGGTATGTGGCAGGTGGTGAGGGAACCAACAAGAGGGGAAAACATACTTGACCTCTTCCTCACTAATCTGCCTGCCGCAGATGCATCTGTCCATGACAGTATTGGTAGGAGTGACCACCGCACAGTCCTTGTGGAGACGAAGTCCCGCCTTCACATTGAGGATACCCTCCATCGTGTTGTGTGGCACTAGCACCATGCTAAATGGCATAGATTTCGAACAGATCCAGCAATGCAAAACTGGGCATCCATGAGGCGCTGTGGGCTATCAGCAGCAGCAGAATTGTGCTCAACCACAATCTGTAACCTCATGGCCCGGAATATCCACCACTCTACCATTACCATCAAGTCAGGAGACCAACCCTGGTTCAATGAAGAGTGCAGGAGGGCATGCCAGGAGCAGCACCAGGCATACCTCAAAATGAGGTGTCAACCTGGTGAAGCTACAACACAGGACTATCTGCGTGCCAAACTGCGTAAGTAGCATGCGATAGACAGAGCTAAGTGATCCCATAACCAACGGATCAGATCTAAGTTCTGCAGTCCTGCCACATCCAACTGTGAATGGTGGTGGACAATTAAACAACTAACTGGAGGAGGTGGCTCCACAAATATCCCTATCCTCAATGATGGGGGAGCCCAGAACATAAGTGCGAAAGATAACACTGAAGAATTTGCAACAATCTTCAGCCAGAAGTGCCGGGTTGATGATCCATCTCGGCCTCCTCCTGAAGTCCCCAGCATAACAGATGCCAGACTTCAGCCAATTTGATTCACTCCGCGTGATATCAAAAAACGACTGAAGGCACTGGATACTGCAAAGGCTATGGGGCCTGACAATATTCCGGCAATAGTACTGAAGACCTGTGCTCCAGAACTTGCCACGCCCCTAGCCAAGCTGTTCCTGTACAGCTACAACACTGGCATCGACCCTGCAAACTGGAAAATTGCCCAGGTATATCCTGTACACAAAAAGCAGGACAAGTCCAACCCGGCCAATTACCGCCCCATCAGCCTACTCTCAATCATCAGTAAAGTGATGGAAGGTGTCATCAACAGTGCCATCAAGCGGCACTTGCTTAGCAATAACCTGCACAGTGACGCTCAGTTTGGGTTCCGCCATGGGCACTCAGCTCCTGACCTCATTACAGCCTTGGTTCAAACATGGACAAAAAGCTGAACTCAAGAGGTGAGGTGAGAGTGACTGCTCTTGACATCAAGGCAGCATTTGACTGAGTATGGCATCAAGGAGGCCTAGCAAAACTAAGGTCAATGAGAATTAGGGGGAAAACTCTCTGCTGGCTGGAGTCATACCTAGCGCAAAGGAAGATGGTTGTGGTCATTGGAGGTCAATCATCTGAGCTCCAGGAGTTCCTCAGGGTAGTGTCCCAGGCCCAACCATCTTCAACTGCTTCATCAATGACCTTCCTTCAATCATAAGGTCAGAAGTGGGGATGTTCGCTGATGATTGCACAATGTTCAGGTGAGGTTATTCACTTTGGTAGTGCAAATAGAAAAGGAGAATACTTTTTAAAAGGTGTGAAACTTTTAAATGTTGATGTTCAAAGAGACTTGGGTGTTCTCATCCAAGGAATGCAGCAAGTTAGCATGCAAGTACAGCAAGCAATTAGGAAGGCAAATGGCATCTTGGCCTTTATTGCGAGGAAACTGGAGCACAAGAAACAAGGAAGTCTTGCTACAATTGTACAGGGCTTTGGTGAGACCACACTTGGAGTACTGTGCACTGTTTTGTTCTCCATATCTAAGGAAGGATATTCTTACCTAGGAGATGACACAGTGAAGGTTCACTAGATTGGTTCCTGGGATTAGAGGGTTTTCCTATGATGAAAGGCTGAGTAAATTGAGCCTATACTCTCTGGAGTTTGGAAGAATGAGAGATGCTATAATTGAAACACATAAGATTCTGAAGGAGCTTGATGGGGTAGACACTGTGATGTTGTTTCCCCTGGCTGGGGAATCTAGAACATAGGGATAGAGTCTCAGGATCAGGGGATGAACATTTAGGACTGCAATGAGGAGCAATTTCTTCTCTCAAAGGGGTGTGAATCTTTGAAATGTATACCCCAGAGGTTTGTGGATGCTTGGTGAGTATATTCAAGGCTGAGATAAGTAGATTTTGATCTCACAGAGAATCGAGACTTCATTTCATGTCAGCGTCTTACATAGAATTATAAGAACATAATAATGTAAAAAATAGGAGCAGGAGGGACAGTGGTGGCACAGTGGTGCTGTGGTTAGCACCGCAGCTTCACAGCTCCAGCAGCCTGGGTTCGATCCTGGGTACTGCCTGTGCGCAGTTTGCATGCTCTCCCTGTGACCACGTGGGTTTTCGCTGGGTGCTCAGGTTTCCTCCCACAGCCAAAGACTTGCAGGTTTATAGATAAATTGGCCATTATAAATTGCCCCTAGTATAGGTAGGTAGGTGGTGGGGATGTGGTAGGAATATGGGATTAATGTAGGATTAGTATAAATGGGTGGTTGATGGTCAGCACAGACTCGGTGGGCTGAAGGGCCTGTTTCAGTGCTGTATCTCTAAACAAAAAAAACAGAACGGGAGTAGACCATGTAACCCCTCAAGCCATCTTTGACTTTCAATACAATATTGACTGACCTTCTGCCTCAAATCTGCTTTCCCACCCATTCCCTGAAATTCCATAGGGGTAATTCCAGTTTCCTACTATTACTCCAGTTTGGGACGAGTGGAACTGTATGGAAAATAGTGGCTTTTCCTGCAATTTTCTGACATGCCTTGAAAGATTCAGAACCTCCATTCATCCCTTTCAAGGAAACAGTTGTTGGGGCCAATTCCAATGGATATCTCACTCCACTGGCTCAATCAGGACCTAATGTATCTCTGGAAGCTAGTGTGCAAAGTGAATTGAGATGTACCAGCAAAAGTGTGCTCCACCAATGGGTCCAGACTAGGGAAATAGCCTGGATCCCCTAGAAAATGGTAGTTTTTTTAAGGGGGTAGTGGATGATGAGGGAGGGTACAAGGAGGCCATAGCAGGCGAGCGCCGAGGTCAAGTGCTAGAAGACTCTGGTGCATATAGTCCAGGTGTTTCTGCCAAATCAAAATTTTGGGCTACCTGTATTCCTGGGAAGGACTAGTAGCTGAATATAACAGGCTGAGCTTCTGAAACTTTTAAATTTGGTTGTCAAAATGAGACCTGGCAAACTCTAATGATGGGGCGGCACAGTAGCGCAGTGGTTAGCACCGCAGCCTCACAGCTCCAGCGACCCGGGTTCAATTCTGGGTACTGCCTGTGTGGAGTCTGCAAGTTCTCCCTGTGTCTGCGTGGGTTTCCTCCGGGTGCTCCGGTTTCCTCCCACATGCCAAAGACTTGCAGGTTGATAGGTAAATTGGCCATTAGCAATTGCCCCTAGTTTAGGTAGGTGGTAGGGAAATATAGGGACATGTGGGGATGTGGTAGGAATATGGAATTAGTGTAGGATTAGTATAAATGGGTGGTTGATGGTCGGCACAGACTCGGTGGGCCGAAGGGCCTGTTTCAGTGCTGTATCTCTAAAACTAAAAGCAATTCCTTAGACTTGGTTCCAAATTTAGCAACTGATGTTCAAAGCAGCTTGGTTTAGTGGAATCACTCTTGTCTCTGAGTCAGTTTTCTTGCTCCAAGCCTCACCCCAAAACTTGGATACGTAGTCCAAAATAATACTTAGGTCCAATACTGAGGGAGTGCTGCATTGTCAGAAGTCTTGACTGAGATATTTGGTTCTATAGTGCCCAGATTTTTGGTGCTACAGTGTCATTTTGCCTCCAAAATGACACCTGCAGTGCATGCGCACACTTCAAGTGCTGGTCATTTTGGTGAAGGCATTAGTTCGTGTGCAGGAAGTGTCTGCCAGACATATGCAGAGCAGGCAGATCGTGATGTCAATTAGTGCTGATTTGACACCAGCGTGCCATTTTAGAGCTCAACACTTCAGTTAATGCTGTCTCTTAAACACACACAGCTGACCATACGTTTAGTAGCAAACAAGTCCCAACCCCACTATTTAAGGGGATCATCAACTACTTTCAGGTTAGTTGCTGACTGATTTCTACTGGCTCTTGCTGCAAATATAAAAGTGTTTAATGGATATTAGAGTTGGTTAAAGTTGCTAAAGCCGATAAGGAAAGGTGTGGCATGTGCTGAAGGGCTTTGTCCTGATGTCAAGGATTCTGCAGAAACCACTTGCTCCCAAATATGGGTGCAGCATTCCACTTGAACTGCAGCATGACAGGGAAAATGAGCACACACAGAGCAGAACAAGCTGCTGGAAGAGAGAGGAGGAGGAGGGGGAGAAGGGCTTTCAGCAGGAAGCCATACCCACTCATGGTTTGCAGGAAACAATTCTCCTACCTGAGCTTCAGTGAGGAACAGCATGTCAGAGACCTTCAGGAAAGGCCTCTGTGAAATTTGCAACCTGTTGCATCCACAAATACAGACACAGAGCAAGTAAAGAAAGGTATCACCAGTGGCTGTGTAGGTGACCGTAGCCATGAGCTTGTATGCGTCTGTCTCCTTCTATTGTATGTTTGCAACATTTCCCAGTTCGCTGTTCACTGTTGCATAGGGGAGGTCAATATTCCAAGAAAACTGATAATATTTCATTCTCACTTGCCAGAGAGAAGCAGGCAGAGTGAGCATGCGGCTTTGCGAGGTTTGCAGCCTCCGCCATGTTGCAGGGTGCCATTCACAGCAAGCATGTCACATGTCAACTCTGAGATACATGCAACTGAAAGGTTTTCCATTCCCTCAACGTCTAGCTGGTGTGTGACCAATCACAGCGTATCATGCAGGTGCCTGCCTGGTACCCTGCCATTAGTCATGGTGCCTTCATTCAGCAGCAGTCTACTGTACCACTTACATTTGAGCCAGCACAACAAATTAGAGGTGGATACTGGGTGACAGGCACTACCTGCAGACCACATGGCTCATGACTTTGGTGTGTAACCCAAGCATATGTCGGCAGTATGTATGTAACGAAACCTATGTTGCCACACGTAATGCGATCAAGCAGACCATTGGGTTGCTTTAACAGCTACAACACTGGCATCTACCCGGCAATGTGGAAAATTGCCCAGGTATGTCCTGCACACAAAAAGCAGGACAAGTCCAACCTGGCTAATTACCGCCCCATCAGTCTACTCTCAATCATCAGTAAAGTGATGGAAGGTGTCATCAACAGTGTCATCAAGCAGCAATTGCTTTGCAATAACCTGCTCAGTGACGCTCAGTTTGGGTTCCGCCAGGGCCACTCAGCTCCTGACCTCATTACAGCCTTGGTTCAAACATGGACAAAAGAGCTGAACTCAAGAGGTGAGGTGAGAGTGACTGCCCTTGACATCAAGGCAGCATTTGACTGAGTATGGCATCAAGGAGCCCTAGCAAAACTAAGGTCAATGGCAATCAGGGGGAAATCTCTCTGATGGTTAGAGTCATACCTAGCGCAAAGGAAGATGGTTGTGGAGGTCAATCATCTGAGCTCCAGGACATCACTGCAGGAGTTCCTCAGGGTAGTGTCCTAGGCCCAACCATCTTCAACTGCTTCATCAATGACCTTCCTTCAATCATAAGGTCAGAAGTGGGGATGTTTGTTGATGATTGCACAATGTTCAGCACCATTCGCAACTCCTCAGATACTGAAGCAGTCTGTGTAGAAATGCAGCAAGATCTGGACAATATCCAGGCTTGGGCTGATAAGTGTCAAGTTAAATTTGTGCCACACAAGTGCCAGGCAATGACCATCTCCAACAAGAGAGAATCTAACCATCTCCCCTTGACACTCAACAGCATTACCATCACTGAATCCACTGAGTAGCCAAATAAATACTGTGGCGACAAGAGCAAGTCAGAGGCTAGGAATGCTGCGGTGAGTAACTCACCTCCTGACTCCCCAAAGCCTGTCCATCATCTACAAGGCACAAGTCAGGAGTGTGATGGAATACTCTCCACTTGCCTGGATAGGTGCAGCTCCAACAACACTCAAGAAGCTCGACACCATCCAGGACAAAGCAGCCCGCTTGATTGGCACCCCATTAACAAACATTCACTCCCTCCACCACCGACACACAGTGGCAGCAGTGTGTACCATCGACAAGATGCACTGCAGCAACGCACCAAGGCTCCTTAGACAGCACCTTCCAAACCTGCAACCTCTACCACCTCGAAGGACAAGAGCAGCAAATGCATGGGAACATCACCACCTGCAAGTTCCCCTCCAAGTCACACACCATCCTGACTTGGAACTATATTGCCATTCCTTCACTGTCGCTGGGTCAAAATCCTGGAACTCCCTTCCTAACAGCACTATGGCTGTACCTACCTCACATGGACTGCAGCAGTTCAAGAAAGCAGCTCACCACCACCTTCTCAAGGGCAATTAGGGATGGGCAATAAATGCTGGCATAGCCAGTGACGCCCACATCCCATGAATGAATAAAAGAAAACTTCTCTGCTTGGACCACTCTGGAGGCGTCCCAGAGTACTTGGCAGAGTGCTTGCAAAGATTCCTCATGGTCCACTGCATGCTGCACAACTTTGCCACCATGACAGAATAGTTCATCCCACCAGCTATATGGCAAGCAACTGAGCAGGAGGAGGAGTAGAAAAAAGAGAGGAGGCAGCTAATGCAGCCCCTTTGAGGCCAGGCTATTCGTGATTGACTCACCTGACTGTGATTCTGATGACCTCAGGAAGAGTCTGAGATAATTATCCACTGAGCACTTCCAGCTAAAGATGGCTACAAAAACTTCAGCCTTGTCTTTTGCACTCATGTGCTGGACTCCACCATCATTGAGGATGGGAATGTTCATGGAGCCGCCTCCTCCAATTAGTTGTTCATTGTCCATTACGATTTGTGACTGGATATGTCAGGACTGCAGAGCTTTGATCTGATCCATGGGTTGTAGAATCACTTCGCTCTGTCTATTGCATGCTGCTTCCACTGTTTAACATGTAAGTAGTCCTGTGCTGTAGTATCACCAGGTTGACACCTCATTTTTTAGGTATGCCTGGTGCTGCATCTGGAATGCTTTTCTACACTCCTCATTGAACCAATGTTGATCCCCTGGCTTGATGATAGTGGTAGAGTGAGGAATATTCCTGGCATGAGGTTACAGATTGCAGTGGAATACAATTCTGTTGCTACTGATGTCCTACAGTACCTCATGGAAGCCCAGTTTTGTGCTGTTGGATCTATTCCGATTATATCCCTTTAGCACAGTTTCATCTCACCTCCGCAAGTGTTGTGTGATGGTCACTTCTATCCCTACTGTAATGGATAGATGCATCTGTGATAGGTAGATTGGTCAGGACGAGGTCAAGTGGGTTTTCCCAAGTTTTCGTTCTCTCATCACCTGCTGCAGACACAATCTGGCAGATATGTCCTCAAGACTCAGCCAGCTCAGTCAGTGATGGTGCTACCGAGCCACCCTTTGTGATGAACATTGAAGCCCCTTACCCAGAGTACATTTTGTGCACTTGCTACCCTCAGTATATTTTCCAAATTGTGTTCAAACTGAAGGAGCACTGATTCATCAGCTGAGGGATTACGGTACGAAATAATCAGCAGGAGGTTTCCTTGCCCATGTTTGATCGGATGTCACAAGACTTCAGAGGGTTCAAAGTCAATGTTGAGGATTCTTAGGGCCACTCCCTCCTGACTGTATACCATGATGCCACCACCTCTGTTGAGTCTTTCTTGCCGGTGGAACAGGATGTACCCAGGGATTGGTGATGGAAGAGTCTGGGACATTGGCTGTAAGACATGATTTTTTCAATATGACTATGTCAAGCTGATGTTTGACTAGACTGTGCAACAGCACTCCCAATTTTGGCACAGGTCCTCAGCTGTTGGTGAGGAGGGTTTTGCAGGATTGACAGGACTGGGTGCGCCATTGTTGTGTCGGTGGCCTCGGCTGATGCCGAGAGATCCATCTGATTTTATACTTATTCATCTTTTTCATAGCGTTTTGTTACAACCTAGTGTCTTGCTAGGATAATTCAGAGGACAGTTAAGAGCCAACCATGTTGCTGTGAGCCTGGAGTCACACAGAGGCCAGAGGGCAACAGTGTTCCTTCCTTAAAGAAGAATAGTGAACCAGATGGGTTTTTATAACAATGCAATCGTTTCTTCATCACCATTACTGATACTAGTTTTTATTTCCAGGTTTAATTAATGAACTGAACTTAAATTCCCCAGATGTCATGGTGGGATTTGAACTCAGGCTTCCAGATCATTAGTCCAGGTTTCTAGATTACTAGTCTGGAAACACAACCACTATGCTACCATACCATTTTAAAAAAAATTATGGGATGTGGGTGCAATGGCAAGGCCAGCATTTCTTACTCATCCCTCATTGCCCTCGAGAAGGTGGTGGTGAGCTGCCTTCTTGAACCGCTCTGGTGTAGGTACAACCATGGTCCTGTTGGGTGGGAGTTCCAGGATTTTGACACAGTGATGATGAAGGAACAGTGCTACATTTCCAAATTAAGATAGTGTGTGACTTGGACAGGAACTTGCAGGTGGTGGTGTTCCCATTGGCCTGCTGCCCTTGTTCTTCTAGGTGGCAGAAGTTGCGGGTTTGGAAGGTGCTGTCGAACAAGCCTTGGTGACTTGTTGCAATGCATCTTGTAGATGGTACACACTGCTGCCACTGTACACTGGTGGTAAAGCAAGTGAATGCTTAAGGTGATGAATGCAGTGCCAATCAAGCAGTCTGCTTTGTCTTGGATGGTATTGAGCTTCTGAAGTGTTGTTGGAGCTTCACTCATCCAGGCAAGTGGAGAGTATTCCATCACATTTGCACCTTGTAGATGGTGGGCAGGTTTTGGTGAGTCAAGAAGTGAATTCCTTGTCACAGAATTCCAGCCTCTAACCTGCCCTTGTAGCCAGAGTATTTATGTGGCTCTTCCAGTTAAGTTTCTCGTCAATGTTCACCACCAAATTTCATCAAGATTTCACTGCAAAGTATTAATAAAAATTGCCACCAGGAAAATGAAGTGCTCTGCAAAATGTATAGTAATTGAACTGTTTAATGTCTCTAATAACACCCTGATTTTCTATAGTTTCTCCTATAAGTTGCAATGAGTTAATATTTGCTACTTTAGTAGATTTAATGTACTTAGGCCAAAAAGCCTCAAAATAGTCAAGCTTTGTGTTGTGCAGCTATAGAAACTATCCCAATTATATCTTATTGATATCTTTATAGTTCTCAAACAAATTCTTTGTTATTTGTTTTTGAGCATTTGACTCCAGTCTTTCATGTCATTTATGTTATATCTTAAACATCCCCTGCTTTGTCATTTCTAAAAATATAAAACACTAGACTAGACACAAAGACTATTCTGGGCAATTTGTTCTCCTTGCAGCAGAATTTACTTATTAAACCTATTCATGTAACTTTATTCTTTCGTCATCTCAAAGTTCAACGAACATACATACCAGCATTAAAAAGAGGATAATAAATTGGTAACCATTTTAAAAATAATTAAAACACAGTTGATCTGAAATTTCCTCTTTTTATGCAGCTTTTATTTGTGATTGAAATTTATCTATGTACTACTTTCAGCAGTGAGCTTGCATCACTGCACAAAATATGTGTAAATTGGCATTTCTCAATTTTAGAGAATCTATTCTAAACCCATTGAAAACCATTGGCATTTAAAATAAGCAAAATCAGTGCTGAGGAATGAAACATCTTGTAACTTTGCATATTCAGTTATACTAACAAGCATCTAAATTCCAAATATTTACAGAGGAAAGCTTCTTCTGGTTATTTCCAATTAGATGACTTCATCTAAGCAGAAGAAGAGCAATTTTTAGTGCACTTAAATGCAGTTTTATACACACTTGGCCAGCACTTGCTATCCTCATGTCCCTCTGTGTAGAATGACAATTTAGTTCCAATTGCGACTGAATTACGAACAATTTTGGCCTGTTCATTTATGGCCAACTGGGACAGATTAGAGCTGTCCCAAATAATTTCACATTGAAAAAATGGAAGGAAGGATAACCCATTAGTTTGGGTTAAATGGAAACCCGAGAATAGATCTCCACTGCTGTGCAGCTGGTGAACACTGAGAGCAGAGTTCACAAAATTGCAACAGTCCCAAACAGTGATGTGCCAATCATTAAAGTTAATCATCAGAAAATCACAGGTTAGAGTGGGTATTTTATGAAATGCACTTTATGCATGCACAGTTGCAGAACATTTACCCTACGGTTTCTGATGTTGATGATGTCCCATTCTGTCTCCCTTTCAGGTAAATTTTCTATCACAAATTACAGAACTCAGCCAAAATTACAAATTGTTTCAAATAATTTTAATTCTACTTTGAGGGGTGTAACAGCACAGACTTGGAATACTGCATGGCATTAATTATAACACAAGGTTATGTCTGACACAATTGATTCTACATAAGGAGGAAGAAAAAGAGAGAGGAAAAGATATTAGGATAAGAGAAAGAAAAATCATGTGGGATGAAATTCTTGATACAAGTAGACAGGTTATGCATCTAAACTAACTGGACTCTTGAAATACAAACTGTAGCAGGTCTGTGTAAGATAATCCATTGATACTTGGAAAGTCCCAAACTCAAGGCCACAGGCTGCTTCAGGGTAAAAAGCTACTTTTTTCCTCCAGCACAGTTCCATATCCAGTTGCAGCAGTTAGACACCTACATCAGTCAGGAAAGTGACAGATGATATAAATTTTCTATCAGCAATACACATCAATCAGAAACTTACAGTGGTTCCACCAATGAATTGTAATTGTCAGCACCATCTGAGAGTAACTGTATAAGATGCAAAAATATTACAAGCTGGAAATTGCTGCTGCCATAAATCTTTACACAGTGGAAAAGGTAATGATGTCAGCAATGACACAGAAGTGGTGTCGGGTTTACTTACCACATAATTTCCACTTTCGTTGAAGTTGTTACGGAAATGCGGAGGGCTCTAAACCTACAATGTATTAACGCTCTACCCTAAACTAAGCTATTAAATTGCTTTTAAAATGTAAAAAAAAAGTAACTGTATTTCTGATACATTGTCAATAGGAAGTGTATCTTGGTCAAAGATACCGGTGAATGAAATTAAAGCTGGAATAGGTCAGCATTTGTCTTTAATGGGTAACTCCCAGTGGGGAGCCATGATGCCAAAAGCACAGATCAGAAATTCTAGCCACACAGAAATAGTTTTCTTTTACTATTATTTTATGCTGATGAAAATAACGTGCAATGGATGCTAGAATTGACAATACATGTTCTTGGCAGCTGAGACTTCCTGCCAGGAGAACATGATTTGGAAAATTATCTCTTAAATATAGGCACTCGGCTCACATCCCAAAAAGTGCATCATAAACCCACAAAAATCCATTCTAAAAAGTGTTAGCCAGGATTTTTCACTTCTGTACTCGGCAGCCTGCGGTTCATAATTAAAATAAGTGAGGGGAGTAATCACTGATTGCTGGGTGTGAGCAGAAAATCCCCAGCAGTTGTATCATCACATGGCCTCTGATGCAGCTGCCTACACAGAACCAAAAGGAGCCACAGTTGTGAATGAATCTTCTACTGTTGTTATGTTAAATCTTCTTATAATAATGCAAACCATAAAGTGCTTTGTCCTGACCCTTGTTTCCCGGAATGCCGATTTCTCTTGATGCAAAGGTTAGGAAGAAGTACTGGAGACCTGCTTCAGACAGACTAAAGACAGCAGTTGAGTGATTTTTTTTGGTTGACATTTTTAACCCCCTCCCCTAGAATGCTTCAGCCTAGATGGCATTTTCTGCTTATTCATCATCATCACAGAGATGTGGCACATAGAATCAGACATCAGGCACTGAATACTGCAGTTCCCACCAACCTCAAGTGATGTATGACTACCTCCTGGAAATGAGCTCAAACCTTTTGCTTGAATATACTTTGGTTGATTGCATCCAAGGTACACTTCATAGTTTGTACAGCAGTATTAATATGTAGTCTAACTGGTTCATAGCTCATCTGGAAGTGCACCAAACCCGATTTATATTGTATTTCAATACATTGCATGATCACTCAGGCATTATTAATACAAAAAGGTCCGTGCATCACTTTAAAAACCAAGGGATAAAATTAACCTTCGGTGAAGACGTGAAATGGGCAATAAAAGTTGGCAGGCAGCTTTACGTTGCACCTGATTTTCTTTACTATTGAAAAGAAATGGCCTGCCATTTTCTGCTTTCATCAAAGACCAATTTTAGCCTAGGGTGTGAGAGGTAATTCATTCAAAAGTCTTGTATTTGTTGAACTAAGCCAGAGGTTGCTTCTTCTTATAGTAGATATTCTGTGAAGCAACATCAACTGACAAGTTTTTGTTAATTATCCGGAAAGTTATGATACCTTTGTTCTGTTTCAATTGTCATTTTCCAAACGCCTTCAGATAGACAACACCTTGGAAGACTGTTTAGTGACTATGTCTATCTTTGAGCAAATTTTACTAAAATGATGAGGTAAGACAAATTTATGAAACTGTTTAACACTTTGTTACACACAGATGATGTGGATTCAAACCCTGACAGGAAGCTTTCTAGTATTTTATTCCTAAACACCTTAAAAAACAGCAAGGCAAATAATGTTACAAATAATGTAGTAGAAATCTTTAATACTCTGAAGATGAATTCCATTGTCATGACCATGTGGTTTGTGACAATATAACCCTCAAAGATGGTAGTGCATAGTATCGTGCACAATATTACATAGACTATATCAGTACAAATCAAGGTTAAAAGGCCACCTGAGAACTTGGTTTTGCATGAATTGCTAATAGATTTTCTTATACTTTCTCATACTCCTCCTACCCAAGCTGATACTGGACAGTAGCACTGCACCCAAAGTGCATGCTTCTGATTAACCCAGGAATGCCAAGGTTTTCTGACACATTCCTGCTGCTTGGCAGCATTGAGTAATGAACAGGGCAGAAAGATAAGCATCGCCACAAGTCTCACATGTCTGATTCTGTGTGCCACATCTCTGCGATGAAGATGAACAACCAGAAAATGCCATCTAGGCCGAAGCATTCTAGGGGAGGGGGCCGAGTGGTCTACAAGTGCTCCTAATTCGTATGTTTGTATTGTTGCAGTATTACTTGCATCTTGATCCTGTTACGTCACACATACAGATGAACTACAATAGAACCAAAGCCCTTTCCAGATACAATACAGAAATAAGGGTGTTGTTATTCTCTAGACACTAAACAGTATCTCTGTACAGTGAATACAGAACTGGCTCAGTCATAGAAGACAGAGGGTATCAGTGGATGGGTGTTTTTCTGAATGGAGGGATGTGATTAGTGGTGTTCCGCAGGGATCAGTGCTGGGACCTTTGCTGTTTGTAGTATATATAAATGATTTGGAGGAAAATGTAGCTGGTCTGATTAGTAAGTTTGCGGACGACACAAAAGTTGGTGGAGTTGCGGATAATGATGAGGATTGTCAGAGGATACAGCAGGATATAGATCGGTTGGAGACTTGGGCGGAGAAATGGCAGATGGAGTTACATCCGGACAAATGTGAGGTAATGCATTTTGGAAGGTCTAATACAGGGGAGAAGTATACAGCAGAACCCTTTGGAGTATTGACAGGCAGAGAGATCTGGGCGTACAGGTCCACAGGCCACTGAAAGTGGCAACGCAGGTGGATAAGGTAGTCAAGAAGGCATACGGCATGCTTGCCTTCATCGGTCGGGGCACAGAGTATAAAAATTGGCAAGTCATGTTGCAGCTGTACACAACCTTAGTTAGGCCACACTTAGAATATTGCGTGCAATTCTGGTCGCCACACTACCAGAAGGACATGGAGGCTTTGGAGAGGGTACAGAGGAGGTTTACCAGGATGTTGCCTGGTCTGGAGGGCATTAGCTATGAGGAGAGGTTGGAAAAACTCGGATTGTTTTCACTGGAACGACGGAGGTGGAGGGGCGACATGATAGAGGTTTACAAAGTTATGAGCGGCATGGACAGAGTGGATAGTCAGAAGCTTTTTCCCAGGGTGGAAGAGTCAGTTACTAGGGGACATAGGTTTAAGGTGCGAGGGGCAAAGTTTAGAGGGGATGTGCGAGGCAAGTTTTTTACACAGAGGGTGGTGAGTGCCTGGAACTTGCTGCCAGGGGAGGTGGTGGAAGCTGGGTTTAAGAGACATCTTGACAAATACATGAATAGGAAGGGAATAGAGGGATATGGGCCCCAGAAGTGCAGAAGGTGTTAGTTTAGGCAGGCATCAAGATCGGCCCAAGCTTGGAGGGCCGAATGGTCTGTTCCTGTGCTGTACTGTTCTTTGTTCTTTGTTCTTTGTTTGAAATCAGATCAACAGATCCAAATGACAATGTCAGCTCCCATGTTACCCGTTGTCCAGGGTTGTGCATGGAGAACTCTGAATACTGAATTTCAATGCCAGTGGACAGCTGAAATCATAACTGATTCTCGGCTATCAAAAAAGACTACAAATTATGTATGGTTACTTGAGAATGTTTAAATTTGGCATGGCTGAACTGATTACTCCACATTACCACCTACCCCTGGTGGTGAAAAGAGGATTGGGTCCAATTAGGGACCAAAAAGTGGATTTACACATGGAGGCAGGGGGTTAATCTGAGCTGTTAAATGAATACTTTGCATTTGTCTTTACCATGGAAGAAGATGCTGCACAGGTCATGGTGAAAGAGGAGGTAATTCAGAAACTTGAAGGGTGTAAAACTGATAAGGAGGAGGTATTGGATAGACTAGCTGTACTTAAAGTTGATAAGGCACCAGGACCAGATGAGATGCATTGAAGGATACTGAGGGAAGTGAGATTGGAAATTGTGGAGGCACTAGCCATACTTTTCCAGTCTTCCTTAGATACAGGGGTGGTGCCAGAGGATTAGAGGATTATAAATGTTACACCCTTGTTTAAAAAAGGAGTAAAGATAAGCCCAGCAACTACAGGCTGGTCAGTTTAACCTCTGATATGGGAAAGCTGCTAGAAACAATAATTTGGGACAAAATTAATAGTCACTTGGGAAAATGTGAGTTAATTAGGGAAAGCCAGCACAGATTTGTGAAGGGAAAATCATGCTTAACTAACTTGGTGGAGTTTTTTGATGAGGTAACAGAAAACGTTGATCAGGACAATGCTGTTGATGTGCTGGACATGGACTTCCAAAAAGCATTTGATAAAGTGCCACACAATAGACTTGTAAGCAAAGTTATAGCTCATGGAATAAATGGGACAGTAACAACATGGATACAAAATTGGCTAAGTGACAGGAAACATAGAGTAGTGGTTAAGGGTTGTTTTGGGGACTGGAGGAGGGTCTGTAGTGGAGTTCCACAAAGGTTAGACCCTTGCCGTTCCTGATATATATGAATGACATAGACCTTGGTGTGCAGGGCACAATTTTAAAATTTGCATATGATACAAAACTCGGAAACATTGTGAACTGCGAGGAGAATATTGCAGAACTTCAAAAGGACATAGACAAGTTGGTGGAATGGGCGAACAAGTGGCAGATGAAATTTAATGCAGAGAAGTGTGAAGTGATTCATTTTAGTAGGAATAATGTGGAGAGACTATATAAAATAAAGGGTACAATTCTAAAAGGGGTGCAGGAGCAGAGGGACCTGGGGATATATGTGCATTAATTACTGAAGGTTTACAGGACAGGTTGAGAGAGCAGTTAATAGAGCATACAGCATCCTAGGCTTCATTAATACGGGCATAGAGTACAAAAGTAAGGAAGTTATGTTGAACTTATATACAACACTAGTTTGGCCTCAGTTGGAGTATTGTGTTCCGTTCCGGGCACCACACTTTAGGAAAGATGTGAAGGCATTGGACAGAGTGCAGAAAAGGTTCATGAGAATGGTTCCAGCGATGAGGAACTTCAGTTCTGTGGATAGATTGCAGAAGTTGGGACTATTTTCTCTGGAAAAGAGAAAGTTGAGAGGAGATTTGACAAAATTTCATAAAAGTATTCAAAATCCTGAGGGCACCAGACAGGGTATATAGGGAAAAAACTGTTCCCATCGGTGGAGGAATTGAGAACAAGAGAGCAAAGATTTAAGGAAATTGGCAAAAGAAGCAAATGCGACACGAGGAAAAAAAAGTTTCACCCAGTGAGTGGTTGGTATCTGGAATGCACTGTCTGAGAGTGTGCTGGAGGTAGTTTCAATCGAGGCACTCAAAAGAGAATTGGATTGATATCTAAAAAGGAAAAATGTGCAGGGCTACGGGGAGAAGTCCGGGAAGTGGCACTAGGTAAACTGCTCTTTTGGAAATCCGGCACAAACACAACGGACTGAATGGCCTCCTTCTGTGCTGTAACAATTCAGTGATTGTGTGAAGTTTCTGATCAAAAGGTGAGGTACTGTTTCTTGAGCTTACATTGAGCTTCATTGGAACACTGCAACAGACTGAGGACAAAGATGTCAGCATGACAGAAAGGTGGAGAATTAAAATAGCAGGCCAGCGGAAGCTTGGGATCATGCTTGCGGACCGAACAGAGATGTTCCACAAAGTGGTCACCCAATCTATGTTTGGTCTGCTCAATGTAGAGCAAACCACATTGTGAACAGTGAATACAGTAGACTAAATTGAGAGAGGTACATGTAAATCTTCGCTTCACCCATCTTTTCCATCATAAAGATCACTAATTTGCATCATTCTAACACTAAGCACACCTGTGTGCTTGCCTCCCCCTCCACCCCAATGCTGAAACTGTTTCTATATGCTTTTGTCACCTCCAAACTTCACTATGCCTATGGCCCCTTGTTTGTTGGTCTTGCTGCACTCTCTATAAACCATACCTCATTCAAACTCTGCTCTGCTTTCCTTTTTTTAAGTTATTCATTCAGGGGATGTGGGCATCATTGGCTAGGCCAGCATTTATAGCCCATCACTATTTGCCCTTGAACTGAGTGGCTTGCTGGGCCATTTCAGAAGACATTTAAGAGTCAACCACAGTGCTGTGGGTCTGGAGTCACATGTAGTCCAGACCAGGTAAGGATGGCAGATTTCCTTCCCGAAAGGACATTAGTGAACCAGATGGGTTTTTACAACAATTGACAATGGTTTCATGGTCACCATTAGACAAGCTTTTAATTCCAGATTTTATTATCAATAGAATTCAAATTTCCCCATCTGCCGTAGTGGGATTCACACCCTTGTCCCCAGAGTATTAGCCTGGGCCTCTAGATTACTCGTCCAGTGATTTTACCACTACACCATCACCTCCCACTATGTGCATGTTGTTGTATTAGTGGTGTTACAGGGCATTCTAGAGAAAGCCTTAGGCTCAGCTAAATGTTAACACAGAACTGTTTTCTATTTATATTATACTCTATACACACTCCTCAAGGCACCTAAGCTAGCAGCCTCTGTGCTGCTCCTTCTTCTTCTTTTCCAGCCTATCTCATGTGGCTGTTACATCATCACTCTTACAGTGGGAGGGGTCTCACTCACTGCTTTCTGTATTAATCCTTTACATCCTTATAACTACATCTCCCCCAAGTCTTTATCCTACATTTTTCTAAACATATATACATTTATGACTTCTGCACTATTCTCGCTCCCCCCAAGGCTGACTTTATAGATTCAGTCTCATTGGAGGTTTGACAACTCTTCCCAATCTTCTTGTAATCTGTCTGGAACGATCTGTAGACTTCGTAGTAAGTCTAGGTTTTTGACTTGTTTTTTTGTTTCTACGGGTTGTTTAGTTTGGGTTTGTTCATCTTCATCTGGATTACTGGCTGTTGATTTTTTGGAATAGGAATGATATTCCTTCAACTCCTTCGTATGTTCCCTTCCGTCATTCATATAACATAGGATCGCTGATAGTTCCCATGTTTATGGATTACTGGTACCTTCCTGTTCCAGGTCATATATTCAAACTTTTTGACCATTGTTTAATTTGGGTAAGCTTCTCACTGGAAATCTTCTATTATAATTGCAGGTTTGTTTCCTTCTGTAGGAGTTGTCTCTTACTTGAACCTTCTCGTAGTCTGCAATTTAGGAATTAATTGTTGAGGTAATACTGGAAGCTGTGCTCTTAACTTCCTTCCAGTTCGTAATTCAGCTGGTGATAATCCACACATTAGTGGTGTTGAACGCTAAATTAGGAGTTAGATGGGAAGATCTTCATTTTTCTTGAGTGAAGATTATGGTTCTCACACGTCATTCTGCCTCACCATTGGACTGTAGATACCTCGGAGAGCTCATAAGATGCTGAAAGCCCATCTTCATGGTAAACTGTGTAAAACATTCGTTCGTGAACTGTGGTCCATTGTCTGATAATATTCCATCCAGAATCTCATGTGTCGCAAAAATGTCCTGAGGGATTCTGGTAACGACCTCCGTGGTCGTAGAACGTAATTGTCAGACTTCTATCCACCTGTAAAAGTAGTCGATAGTGATGATATATGAATTCCTACCAAACATGATTAAATCCATGCCTAACTTTTGTTTAGGTCTAGTTGGAAATGGGGTAGTCAACAGCGGTTCGTGCTGTTCTGGCCTTCGTATCACACATGTCTGACAGTTGTTGATCATGGTCTTGATGTCCTTAGATATCCCAGGCCATCATACCGAAGATTGTGCCTTCGCTCTGCACTTGGTTATATCCAAATGGCCTTGGCGTAATGGATCGAAGATATCGGATCTCATTGAAGTATGGATTACAGTTCTGTTGTTGTAAACAAATAAGTCGGCAATTCTGGTTAAGTATTTCCTATACTCATGGAACATCTTCATTATTCTCCCTCTTGGACTTTCTTGTGGCCACCCATGTGTACTATATTGTCTAATGCGGATGCACACTTTGTCGTATTTCTCGCAGCTTCTGTGTGCTTGCTGGCCAATTTTGTGCTGTGTATTGTGAATATGATTCGATGTCACATAAGAACTTCACATCTTCCTCTGTTGGATGATCTACCTGTTGCCCTCAATAAATCGTCGGCTGACGACTGGAAGGAATTGTTTACCTTTGTTTGCTTGACTTCAGCTACCTTCTTAATCAACTGCATTTCTAAGCATGCATTTCTGCTGAGTAAGGAAAATTCTTGATTGTGTAAGACATATAAGGTCTGTACCAGTTGTCTCCCTCTATGCTGAAGAGTTGCTTGGAATTAGCCTTTTATGCTCAGTTGTGTCCCACCTGGACCATGCAACTGTATATCTGTCGGTTGCAGATAATGTCTCCTAACCCATAGCTCTTGGTCAGATAATACCATGACACTAGCCCCCGTGTCAAGCTTAAACTTCATGAGGTGTCCATTCACATCGATATATGTCATCCAGAAATATTGGTCTGGGTTAATGATTACTGAAATCTCCTGGTTCTTCCTCTTGTGGGTATTGCTGCACTTTATTTACTGTTGTTTGCGTGAAGGTCTTCTGCTTTATACCCTTAAGCAAAGAAATTTTGCTGTGCCACATCTTCCCATAGTGCCCAGTTTTCCCACAATTAAAAGACTCAGCTTTACGTGCTGGGCACTGCTCTCGTCTGTGGGCCTCACTGGCTTCACAAAGTTGGCATGGTTTTCCTGTGTCATGCATCTTCTCACCTGTATGATTTTTTTCTGTTCCACTAAGTGTTTGCCTGGCTTTGGCTTAAAATATTGTACGGGCATTGGACACCTTCTCATCCACGGCTTGTCTTCAGCTCGTAGGATGTCCCTATTCTGTTTGCGAACTACAGCCTGTCTAACAATTTTTCTGGTGTAAGGTCTTCCTTGGATTGCAACAGGTCTGACAAGGATTCATCTGCTATGCCAACAACTATTCTGTCTCTGATTAGTTCTGCCTTTAATTCACTGTATTCGCAACCTTCTGCCAATCTATACAGATAGTTAATAAAGGAGTCTACAGATTCACCAATCTTCTGCACCCACTTATTAAATTTGGCTCTTTCATTTGATTTTATTGCTGCAAAGAGTAAAATATTTGTCAAAAGCTTGAAGTACCTCTTCGAATTTATGGGAAGCCTCGTTGATCCCTTGTCAGAAAATTACGTCTTTCGCAATCGCAGCTACTGAATATAAAACCTGTTCAACTTCTGACTTTGTTTGGAGTTGGGAAGCAATCCTTAACCTTCGGAATCTCTTCCTCCAAATAGACCAATTTTGAACCGGATTGGGTCCTTTTAGATCTTGAAAACTTTTTGCCATTCCGAATTTTGAATCCACATTACTTTCTTTGCATTATTAAGGTTTTCGAGGGCATTCCCTTTGTTTTAAAATCTTGCAGGCTTGAACGGAGGGTTTGGTGGTCTTTGGGGGATTTTCCGCTCTTTCCAACCTTTCCCGTGCTTTGTCTTCGTGGTCTGGCTGAGCAATGGCTGCCGACTCCAACCGACTCCCGAGTCGCGTCTTTGCCTGTGTTCAACTTCTCTACCTGTGGTTTTGACCCAGTGTGTTGTTAACCATTAATGGCCACGGTACAAAATTTCTCACTTGATCGTGGGCCGTCGACCGGCGCTGAAAATCGGACCCGATCGTTGGACTTGGATGTACCGATGCAGATCCCCACACTTTTGTGGTGCAGTCTGAGAGGCTGCAGGGCTTTCTCTCACCGACTGTCTGTGTCGTCTGTGGCAACGGAGCAGCTCCTGAGTTCGTTGCAATCCCCCAACCAGGACCACTGTTTTCCTGGCACTTCCCCACGAGGTAGGGAGATCTTCAACTTTTCTTGGTCACTTTAACTGCTGTTTTACCATTTTTTTTCATTGTTTTACCATTGCTTTACCGCTGCCACCATATTGCATGTTGTTGTATTCGCTGTGTTGCAGGGCGTTCAAGAGAAGGTCTCCGGATCAGGTAAAGGTTAACTCAGAACTCAGATTATTTACATTATCCAACATACACCCTCCTCAAACTACCTAAGCTAGCATCCGCTGTGCTGCTCCTTCTTTTTCTTCTTCTCCAGCCTATCTCATGCGACTGTTACATCATCCCTCTTACAGGGGAGGGTCTCTCTCACTGTCTTCTGTATTAACCCTTTACAACCTTACACTAAATTCTGTACCATGTCCCACTCACCCACTCATCCATTGGGCAGGATTTTCCCTCTGGGGATGGGAAACAGAGGTTGGGACTGTTTCCAGGTCCTGAACCTACCCCTGGGAGGAAACAGTCACACATTGTGATTTTAACAGGAGCACCCCCTTAAAATGGCCTGGAGATGGGCTCACCATCCAATGAAAGATGACAGGTAGACTCTTGAAGCTGGTGGGGGGGTGGGGGCAATCAGAGGCCTTTCAGCTTAAAGGAGCAGCAGGCTGCAATAGAGGGCAAGTAAGGGAGAGGTTGCTTCAAATTGGAGGCACTCTCTCTGCAACCTTTTTAAATCTTGCAATCAAAAAATGGATCTTACAGCCAGGTCACCAGTGTGGGAACCTGGAGGCCAACTGGAAAATCACAGTCGGCATCCTTTAATTGACCTCAGTAGGGTCTTAATGAGCTCTATCGGCTACCTTCCACATGCTAGCAGGTAGCCCTGCCACCTCCTCATCCCACCTCTCCAAAAATGGCCCGGAAGCCGGATGGAACCAGGGAACCTGCCCATTACCTCTGTCCCCTAATGGCTCATGCTTCAAATACATGCCTCTTTTATAAAAAGGGTTTTTAAATTCTTCCACGGCCTTGCTATACTCCACCTTTGCAATTTTCCGCAACCCTCTGACTTTAGAAAATACTTCAGCATCTTTGGTTCAACAGCCGGAATATATCCGTCAAATCCCTCAGCCTTTCCACCTTTCCCCCTCCTTTAAAAAACATTTCTCACAAGCCTTTCTGTGAAGCACCTTGGGATTTTTTTTTAAAGTAAACGTGCAGTAAATAAATGTTTTCTTTTTGAAACATTATGATTCAGCAGTTAGTTTTGGCTGCCTGCTCCCGCCACAGCACATTACATTCCTTGGAGCAGCAAAGGATGCTGGAAGCAAAAACCTAATGGTGCATTCACACTACAGGCTTAGAATCTGTGTAAATTGCCTTTGCGCCAAAGCTAAACTTGCAAACTGAGTGTAAACACCCCAAATAATCCTTGAAGTGAAGTGAACTGAATGTACCTCCTCCAAGGAGGCTCTTCTCTATCTCCTGGCCAACAACTAGCTCCCAACCATCATCACTAAAACAGATTATCTGGTCATTATCACATTTCTGTTTGTGAGACCTTGCTGTGTGAAAATTGGCTGCCGTGATTCTAACATTACAACAGTGACAGCACATCAAAAAGTACTTCACAGGCTGTAAAGTGCTTTGGAAAATCCTGAGGTCATGAAAGATGCTACATTTTAAGTTCTTTCTTGCTTCTATAAATGCAAAACCTGTTATTTCAACATGCAATCATGGAAAAAGTGGAAAGTTGTGGGTTCAAATTGATGAAGACTAGCTGTCTGTGTTAAAATTTTTATTTCTTTTTGAAATTAATTAACGTGTTTTTAAAACACATCAAGTACAGGAAGTAAGAACATTCTTTATGATTAGGGCATTGTAGTGTCTTATCCTCAAATTCTCCTCTAAAAGTTAGTCCAAGTATTCACAATCTGCACAAAAATCGGTGGGAAAATTATATAATGAGGGGAAAGTTAACTGGTCATTTAATTGGACGTATTTTGTGCCCATTTCTAAATATTTCTTTGCATCCTAGCATCTTAAAAGAAGTGGCTGCAATGAATATAGATGCATTAGTTGTGATCTTCCAAAATTCGCTAGATTCTGGAAAGGTCCCAGTGGATTGGAAAATAACTAATATGAAACTCTATTCAAGGAAGGAGGAAGACAGAAAGCAAGAAACTATAGGCCAGTTAGCCTACCATTTGTCATAGGGAAAATGCTAGAATCCAGTACTAAGGAGGTTATATCAGGACAATTAGAAAATTACAATGTACTCAGACAGAGTCAACATGGTGTTGTGAAAGAGAAATCATGCTTGACCAATTTTATTTGAGTTCTTTCAGGAATTAACAAGCAACGTGGGTAAAGGGAAACCTGTAAACATGATATACTTGGACTTCCAAAAAACATTCGATAAGGTGCCACATCAAAGGTTACTACACAAAATAAGAGTTCATGGATTATGGGGTAACATATTAGCATGGATAGAGGATTAGTTAGTTAACAGGAAGCAGAGAGTAGGGATAAATGGATCATTTTCAAGTTGGCAGGATATGGCAGGGATTAGTGCTGGGGCATAAACTATTTACAATCTACATCAATGACTTGGATGAAGGGACCGAATGTATGGTAGCTAAATTTCCAGATGACACAATGATAGGCAGGAAGGTAAGTTTTCAAGAGGACATAACCTAACTATATCCCTTTGTAGACTCTGTAAATGAGTGGGCTAAAATTTGGTAGATGGAGTATAATGTGGGAAAATGTGAACTTGCCCACTTTGGGTGGCACAGTGGCGCAGTGGTTAGCACTACAGCCTCACAGCTCCAGGGACCCTGGTTCGAATCTGGGTACTGCCTTTGCGGAGTTTGCAAGTTCTCCCTGTGACCGCGTGGGTTTCCGCCGGGTGCTCCGGTTTCCTCCCACAGCCAAAGACTTGCAGGTGATAAGGTAAATTGCCCGTAGTGTAGGTAGGTGGTAGGGAATATGGGATTACTGTAGGGTTAGTATAAATGGGTGGTTGTTGGTCGGCACAGACTCGGTGGCGTGAAGGGCCTGTTTCAGTGCTTTATGTCTAAATAATTAAATAGAAAAGCAGTATATTATTTAAATGGAGACAGACATCAGAACTCTGCAGTACAGAGGGATCTGGGTGTCCTGGTACATGAATAACAAAAAGGTAGTATGCAGGTACAGCAAGTGATAAGGAAGTGTTACACTTACTAGAGGTGCAACAATGAAAAAATACAGACTCAAGCTGAAGAGTTATAAAAATTGGCTTTACCTTTTTGAAAAAGTAGACAATGCTACTAATGATGGCCTCATGTGTATTTGAACATTACCACATTGTCTGTTTAGAACAAAGGATGCATAAATAAGTTGAGAGGTGTTAATTACCCCCATCCTAAAACATTCCTGAATTGAATGGTTTCTTCTGAAACAAAGAAGATGTGAAGCAGTCACATCCTGGGCCATTGTCGGTCACTACAGGGAGGAAAACCCCTATCTCCCAGCAGAGGCAAGATGTGAGAAACTTTTAACTTTAAAGGTAGCTCCCTGAAGAGAGAGAGAGCGAGAGAGACCCAGAAAGTAGCATCACCAAAAATCTTGTCCAGCTAAGAGCAGGAAGAAAATCCATAAGCCAGAAGGGAGGTGCCCTGCTACAAATTCCACACTTGCAACTTATGCAGCAGTGAGTTTGAAGTGATCTCTGTCTTCAAACTGAACTTTTAACCAAGAGAGAAATCTACAAACACCTCGGGTTCGCAACCAACGAGAACTTGACTTCCAAGAATATTCAACTCTGAAACCCTAATTCACTTGAAAACCACTTACCCCTTCTTCTCTCTATCTGTTTCTTCTTGTGTGTGTGTGTGTGTGTGTGTATGTGTGTGTGTGTGTTTATGAATGAATGCGTGAGTGGATGCAGTTGCAACAATTTCAGGATAAAGCATAATGCTTAATAAATCTTTTGTTTTAAACCCACAAGAAAACCTGTCGCTGTCTGTTTATTTGACAAATAAAATAAAAAGGTGTTAAAACCTAATAACAAAAACACTTTCTGTGGTCAGTTGGGAGTTGTGAACAGAGGGAACCACCCACACCTGTCACCACATGGCCATAACGGAAGGCAAATGGAATGTTGTCATTTATTGCAAGAGGAATAGAATATAAAAATAGAGAAGTCTTGCTACAGATGTACAGGGCTTTGGTGAGACCAGATCTGTAGCACTGTGTACAGTTTTGTTCTTCTTACTTAAGAAAGGATAAAATTGCACCAGAAGCAGTTTAGAGAAGGTTCACTTGACTGATTCCTGGGATGAAGGGGTTATCTTATGAGGAAAGGTTGAACAGGTTGGCCTTATACCCATTGGAGTTTAGAAGAATGAGAACTGTTCTTATTGAAACATATAAGATCCTGAGGGGACTTGACAGTGTCATGCCTAGTAAAGACATATATTCCTAACTTTTAAGATCAAACTTTATTAATGCGGACTCTTTGTAATTCCTTTAAAAAAAAGTGGGCAATGTGCTGAAAAGATGGCTGCCAAAGGTCAGATGACCGGCCTGTGTATTCAAAAACAGCCTCGAAAGCACAAAAGGATACATTTCAGACTAAAAAGGGTTGACTACATCCATTCTGAAACAATAAAGAGACATTTGTGCATTGAATGGCTTCTTCTGAGACAAAGAAGGTGTGAAGGAGCCACATCATAAAAGAATGGTACCCATGCAGACATCAATAGATAACCATGTATTATATATCAGGGAGAAGGCCATGTGTCAACTAACAGAAACTCTAATTTGGTGGACTTTGACCTTAAGAAATAATCCTCTGAAGAAAAAGGGTGAGACCACAACAACAACACAGAAGGCAGTCCAGCCAGGGGCTGTGAAGGGATCCATCCAGGCAAGAAGAAGAAGCACTGATGCTAATCCTACACTTCAACCTACGAGAGCAGAGAACTGAAAGTGACCACCACCTCCAGTCTGAAGTCTTAACCATCAGAAATCTACAACACCTCAACAAGTTCAAGACGACAAACACTCAGGCTTGCACTTTTAAAAGAGACTGTCCTCCTTAGAAGATTCAACAGGTTTACCGTAAACAATGAACATCCAACTCACTTTAAACCACTTACCCTTTTCCTCTCTATCTATCTATTCTTGTGTATGTGTGTGTGGGATTGCATGCATGGGTGAGGTTGCAAACATTTCAGCAACTATATAAAAATAAATAGATATCTAATCATTTAGCAGTACAGAACTTGGACCAGGGGAGAAAAGATAGAGTCAAGATAGGACGAAAGAAACTCAGTGGGGCAGGAACAGGCTGAAACAATGGGTCTGCCAGGACAGTCCTGTTTGTGGATTTTAGGAAGGAGGTAGAAGCGGGCTGTCCAGGGTTGTAGGACCATGAGGTTGGAAGCTGTAGAGGAAAGATCTCTGAAAGAGATGATGTCAGTGACAGTCCTGTGGACAGTAGCTTGATGTTCGGTGGTGAGGTTATGGTCCAGCCACTAGATCCCTTTTACTGGGAAAAGGCCTGACCTTTCCCCCAGAGAGTACACTGAACACCAAAATGGTGGTGAATGCTATAGGAGGGCAGCAAATGCCTGTACCTGTACACTGGGTGTACCTGGAGTGTGACCTAGTTTTGGAACCGGTGACCGTAGGGATTGTCCCTAGTTTGCCTGTGAATGGTGTTGACCTGTTCCTTGGTAATGATCTAGTGGGGGTGAAGGTGGTAGCCCCCCAGTAGTGAAAGGAAGACTGGCAGGAGACAATCCCACGTAGTTTCCCTGAATGTGTAGTAGATCAGGTCATGATCAAACCAGCTGTCCCAGAGGACACTGCATTGGCACTACAGACAAATGACCATGAGCTATGCCTGCCCAAGACTTTCTTTGGAAAGTTAGGAGACCCAAGGAATGAATTAAATGGATTTTCCCTAGCTGAGGCTCAGCGAGTCGACCCAGTATTACATGAGTTAGCACAGGCTGCCCAGTCAGAAAGTGGAGCAGAGGGAGTCCCTGATTGCTACTATTTAAAGCATGAGGTACTGATGAGGAAATGGAGTTGTCCTCACAGACCTGAGGGCAAGGAGTGGACAGTAGTTCACCAGTTAGTGGTGCCACAGAGATACCAGGGAGAAATATTAAGGGCTCACAAGAGGACAGTGGCTGTACATGCCGGTATACGAAAGACCAAACCCTGCATAAGACAGTAGTTTGACTGGCCAAAACTCCACAAAGATGTGGTGGAGTACTGCAGGAGTTTCCATATGTGCCAGCTTGAGGGGAAACCCCAACCTGCATTGAAATCTGTATCCCTAAGTTCTGTACTGGTGTTAGGAGGACCCTCCCACAACGGGCTGGTGAACTGTAAGGGACTCCTGCCGAAAACAAAAGGGGCAGGCAGGCACATGACTGGCAAAAGTTTGGAAAGAAAAGGGAAAAAAGTGACCAGACCGACAGATTAAAGGAAGTCCGGGTGGAATCCCGGATGAAAACCCCTACTGTCTGGTCAGCCAACACCAAAAAATTTTAAAAGGTAGACCCCTCATCCTACGATGTAAATGCAGACTCTAGAAGCACCCCACCAGAATAGCTAACATCCTTTACAGGAACCTGCAGAGACAAAGAGAGACTTCTAGGGGACACTGAAACCGTGAGGGTGATGCCTCACCGAGTACCACAGGAGAGGGCAGTCAAGTCTGCACACATACCTGCAAGTAGGAGTGTCCCAGCGAACAAAGGGGAGATTATCAAAGAATCCTCCCCCACAGTCAGAGGAAAAGGGAACCACACATCCCCTGAAGTCAAAAGTCTTTGCATGACTCAGAGAGATCAGGATAGACCCACCCACTACTAACTCTCCTGAAAAAAAGGGGAAATTAACGCAGCACAGGCACCCAGGTAAGACCATTTTAATAAGCTTTAAGATTGATGAATAAATGGAAATGAATGAGAGTAATGCATGTTTTTTCTTTCTGTATCTTATATTTCTCTCAAACCTTGCAATGAAATGTGCCTTTTTTTTTACCGAATCACATTTCATTCCCCTGGGTGTAGAGGTGTCATGCAGGCCCCCACTTTCCAAGAATGAGGCAATTATTTTGCCACATGAATATTAAAACTTAAAATTGGTGCTGGGAAGAAAAGAAGGCTATGCCAAGGAAATGCCAGGCCCTGCACCAGAAAGACCTTTTTTGCATGCTAGCAGTGTTGGAACAAGGGACCCAGTCCTTGGTTCCCCAATACACAGAAGAAGTGGTCAGACCAGTTTCGTCACATGACCGTTGTTTTTTTTTTAAATTTGAATTTGCCAAAGAGAATTTGAACTCAGAAAGCTGTTTGCTCCTGGACTGAAAAGATCTCTCTCCTGTCTGTTCTCATCTCTTTCTCACAGAACTGAAGACCCATTGAAGACACATGAACCCCAAGAGAGAAAAGTCTCCTACAATGAACAAGGTTTAAGAAGAATACTGGGCCCCAACAAAAAGCAAAACTAGTTACAAAAGGGCTACAGTGCGCTTGAAGCACAGTAAACAAGAAACTCATCTGATATTGCCTCAAACCTCTCTACTTTATTTTTCTTCTGCTCTTTTCTGAACATATTCGCATTTGTGTATCACAAGTGCATGCTAGTGTGAATGCATTGTATATCCTTAGGCGTTAACCGTATTAGAGTTTAAGTTTAAGTTTTAATAAATTTCACTTTTCTTCCTTAAACCTGAGAAAGCCTGTTTATGCTAATTTATTTGCCTTATAATTGGAAAGTGGTGAACAAGGATTCACAAAGGGAGAGCTCAAAACACAGTGTGTTTAAAATTAAACCCTGTTACAATAAGACCAGGTGAAGATAGTAACATACTCTTCGACACCTTTTTCACCTGGTTGTACTAGTCATGGAGTCATTTAATGCATAGAAGGAGGCCATTTGGCCCATCTAGTCCATGTCAGCTCTCCATGGAGCTATTTAGTCAGTCCTACTCGCCCACTTGATCCCTGTAGCCCTGCTAGTCTATTTTCTACAAGTGGCCATCCAATTTCCTTTTGAAGTCATTGATTATCTCTGTTTCCACGACCCTTCTGGGCAACGGGTTCCAGGTCATTACCATATGCTGCATAAAGAATGCATAAAGGTGATATAGTTCCAAGTCAGGGTGGTGTGTGTGACTTGGACGGGAACTTACAGGTGGTGGTGTTCCCATGCATCTGCTGCCCTTGTCCTTCTAGGTAGTAGGGGTCACGGGTTTGGAAGGTGCTGTTAAAAGAGGCTTGGTGAGTTGCTGCAGTTATCTTGTAGATGGTACACACTCTTGCCATGGTATGCCGGTGGTGGAGGGAGTGAACGTTTAACTGAACAGGATGCCGATTAAAGGGTTGCTTTGTCGTCAACAGTGTTGAGCTTCTTGAATGTCGTTGAAGCCCCACTCATCTAGGCAAGTGGAGAGTATTCCATCACACTCCTGACTGGTGCCTTGTAGATGGTGGACAAGCTTTGGGGAGTCACACATGAGTCACTCACCACAGTATTCCCAACCTCTGACCCACTGTTGTAACCAGAGTATCTATATGGCTGGTCCATTAAGCTTCTGGTCAATGGTAACCCCAGGATGTTGATGGTAAGATATTTAGCGATGGTAATGCCTTTAAATGTCAATGGGAGATGGTTAGACATATTTTTGGAGGAAAGGTCAATGATGAAACAGCTGAAGATGGTTGGGCCTGGGAAACTACCCTGCAGCAAGTCCTGGGGCTTAGATGTTTGGTCTCCAACAACCACAATCATCTTCCTTTGTGCTAGGTATAACTTCAACCAATGGAGAGTTTTCCCCCAATTTCCATTGACTTCAATTTTGCTAGGACTCCTTGATTCCACACTCGTATTCGTATCTGAACCATAGAGTAACCTGTCAAGGAGAAAGGTTACATCTTACACAGCTGAAAGACTTAAACCCCAATTTTAACTCGGGGGGTGGCTGTTGAGGCAGGCAGATAATAGTCCTCCCCATGCAGTGTGAAACCTGCGAGATTTGAGCTGGGAGGGAAGCCCAGAGCAGGGGAGACATAAGGGTCTGTTCCTCCAGGCCCACAAGGAAATTGAAACATTTTTTAAAGGTTAACTTTCTTGGCCCTTCTGGCCTCAAATCCACTTGGTGCTAGATTGGCCTGGAGGAAGCACCACACTTCCTCATGTAGGCTAAGAATTATATATGCAATTGGAAACTGATCACAACATGAAAGCCGATTTGCATTTTTTCCATTTGTTCTTGGGACGTGAGCATTAATGGCTAGGCCAGCATTTTGCCCATCCACAATTGCCTTTGAGAAGGTAGTAGTGAGCCACCTTGCTGAACAGCTACAGTCAGTGTAATATAAGTACATCCATACCTTTTTCTGTAGCAGTTCGTTACAACTGAGTTGCTTGCTATATCATTTCAGAGGGCAGTTAACAGTCAACCACATTGCTGTGGATCTGGAGTCACGTGTAGGCCAGACTAGATAAGGATGGCAGATTCCCTCCTCTGAAGGACGTTAGTGAATCAGATGGGTTTTTACAATAATCCAATAGTTGCATGATCATTATATTTATGAGATTACCATTTTATTCCAGATTTATTAGTCAATTGAATTTAAATTACCCCAGCTGCTGTGATGGGATTTGAACCCATGCTTTCAGAGCATTAGTCCAGGCCTCTAGATTACTAGTTCAGTAACAATCCACTGGATTGGAAAATAGTCAATGTAACTCCTTTATTCATAAAGGGAGGGGAGACAGAAAACAGGAAACTACAGGCCAGTTAGCTTAACATTTGTCTTAGGGAAAATGTTAGAAGCTATTATTAAAGACATTATAACAGGACATTTAGAAAAATTCAAGGTAATCAGGCAGAGTCAACATGATTTTGTGAAAGGGAAATCATGTTTAACCAATTTATTGGAGTTCTTTGAGGGAGTTACATGTGCTGTGGATAAACGGGAACCAGTGGATGTATTGTACTTAGATTTACAGAAGGCATTTGACAAGGTGCCACATCAAAGGTTATTGTGGAAAATAAAAGCTCATGGTATATTGGCATGGATAGAAGATTGACTAGCTAACAGGAAACAGAGATTAGGCATAAATGGGTAATTTTGTGGTTGGCAAGATATAACGAGTGGTATGCCATGGGGATCATAGCTGGAGCCTCAACTTTTTACAATTTATATAAATGACTTAGATGAAGGCACCGAAGGTATGGTTGTTATATTTGCTGATGACACAAAGATAGGTAGGAAAGTAACTTATGAAGAGGACATAAGGGAGCTACAAAGGGATATAGATAGGTTAAGTGAATGGGAAAATGTAGTATAATGTGGGAAAGTGTGAAATTTTCCACTTTGGCAGGAAGAATAAAAAAGAAGCATATTATCTAAATGGTAAGAGATTGCAGATCTCTGAGATGCACAGAGATCTGGGTGTCCTAGTGCATGGATCGCAAAAAGCTAGTCTGCAGGTACAGCACATAATTAGGAAAGCTAATGTTATCGTTTATCATGAGGGGAATTGAATACAAAAGTAGGGAGGTTATGCTTCAGCTTTACAGGGCATTGGTGAGATCACATCTGGAGTATTGTGTACAGTACTGGTCTCCTTATTTATGGAAGGATGTAAACATGTTGGAGGCAGTACAGAGAAAGTTCACTAGACTAATACCTGGAATAGGTGGGCTGTCTTACAAGGAAAGATTGGACAGGCTAGGCTTGTATCTGTTGGAATTTAGAAGAGTAAGAGACGACTTGATTGAAACATATAAGATCCTGAGGGGTCTTGACAGGGTGGATGTGGAAAGAATGTTTCCCCTTGTGGGAGAATCTAGAACTAGGGGTCACCATTTAAAAATAAGGGATCACCCATTTAAGACAGAGATGAGGAGAAATCTTTTCTCAGAGGGTTACGAGTCTTTAGAAATCTCTTCCTCAAAAGGCAGTGGAAGCAGAGTCTTTGAATATTTTTAAGGCAGAGGTAGATAGATTCTTGATAAGCAAGAGGGGTGGAAGGTTATCGGGGGTAGATGGAAATGTGGAGTCATCAGTTCAGCCATGAACTTATTGAATGGCAGAGCAGGCTCGAAGGGCTGAGTGGCCTACTCCTGCTCCTAATTTGTATGTTCGTATGTTTGAATGGCTATGCTACCATCCCTACTGCAGCGAGCTAGTTAAGAGCAGCAGTGGGAGCCGACAGACCTGTAAGGGATCTGGTGGCAGTGGAGTGCTTCAACAGAGCTCAAGGCCCAGACCGAGCTAGTTGGGAGCAGCAGCAGGAGCAGACAGACTGCTTTCGAATAAGTATGACCCTCAACGTCAGAGGGCTGGTAAAATTCAGCCCATTACTTGCTGTACCTGCATGCTCCTGGTGGCAAGAAGTTTCAGAGCCACCATCATTTTTATGTGATTGTCAGCACAGTGCTGATTTTGCTCAGCAGTTGTACTAAGTGGCACAATTCATTAATGGACTGCTTGGTGAGAGATAGCCTGCACACCAATTGCTGCTCAGTAAGTTTGATTTAGCTCTACTGTCCCCACAGTCATAATGCTTTGTGTAGTGGTGTTTCTAATCTAAAGTCCGTGCTCTTCCTCCTCCAGCTTAATGACACCAGCCAATATACCCATGCTGTTAAATGAACTGAAACAGTTGCCTTTCTTTTTACAATTGCCTCTTCTTTGCTTTGTGCTGCACCTCTCCATCCCCTCAATATTGCTTTAATAATATTTGCAGCAAAGTATATTGGCTAATTTCAATTCAAAGTGAATCTATTGTCATTTGTTAAGCAAAATGATCATACATAATTATACTTATTATCATTTAGCTCGTTGCACCAGCAACACTCAAGTACTCAAAATTCCTGCTAAATAGGCCAAGTTGTCAAAAGTGTCAGAAAATATGAAAACTGTTTTGATGGAATATTTCACTGCACTATTCTATGTTATTGGAGTCAAATCTTGTCATTGCCCCCTAACACTTGTGAATTTTTTTGTGGCAATCAAATGGAATATCCTAATGTCAAGAATGCTCCTTAACGATAATAAAAATAAGGCACATTAGGTGAACATAATGATAGTCTACAACCCTTTCAGAGTAAGTGATAAATCAGCTTGTGACTTGCCTCCCCCAAGTCAAATATAATGTCAAGTTATTGCATTTTGAGACAATTCAGTAGGCTGCTATTATGTATGCTGTACCTCTCTGACAATTTATAATGAAACTTATCAGCATGTGAATATAATGTTTACTGACATGCTATAAAATTATCTTCACAAATATGTTCATTTGTCATTGTACCTAAGGCAACAAATATATAATTTAGCTAATTCCACTGTATGATACTGTATGATGATGAAGATCAGGAAATTATTTCTGTGTACAACATAGCTCTGTGGAGAGCCACCATGGACTTGATGGGCTGAATGACCTCCTTCTGTGGCATAAATGACTCTATAACTCTATGACTCTAATTAGTGAAGTGGATTATTACTTAACTCTCAGTGTCATTAAATCAAATCACTGTGTTTCTTGTGACTTGAACTCAATTAGGTGAATGCAACCTATTGTTATTTTGGCTGTTAAATATAACAGTGCACAAAGTTAGATGTTCCATCTTGGCAAAGGAAAATATCAGCCAGTATTCAACTTATCCTATTGAATGATGTCTTGAAATGGGCAGTCAAGAAGTGGAGCTGCAATTCCATTGCTAACAATTCATATTATCCTGTCCTTCCATTCAGAGGATATACTGTGATCACTGTCAAGAAAAAAAAATAGAGTAAAAGAATAATTGGTGTTCATTTCACAGATACTTTAAAAGGTAAAACATGAAATTCAGTGGGTAAAGAGTTAAATGCTGATTTTAAGTCGGTCTTGTTTTAAGTCTGATTCTAGGAGACTGTGATATGTGAGCCTGCTTCTGGCATTTAAACTACTAGATCCAACCTTTATATTCTTGTGGCAGATCCATCGGACCACAAAAACCTGGGTTGATGAGCATTCCGCCATGGTAAGGGAGCCTTGATTTAGAAGTGTAAACACCGGGAGCTCACTACAGACATCAGTCTCCTGAAATAAAAACAAGAAATGCTGGAACCACTCAGCAGGTCTGGCAGCATCTGTGGAAAGAGAAGCAGAGTTAACGTTTCGGGCCAGTGACCCTTCTTCGGAACAGACAAATATTAAATTTTTTATTTCAGAAAATCTTTTATTTTTTATTTCAGATTTCCAGCATCCGCAGTATTTTGCTTTTATATCAGTCTCCTGAAATTTTAATTGAACTAAGTCCAGTGTAAAGGCAGCCAAAACCTGAATTGTGACTGAACAAGGAAACTCAACAGCATTCTGAAATAAATTGAATGATATAATCCAATTTAGTAGTGTGGAATCTTTCATGAATTTACATATTTATCAGTATACTGACAGAAACTTCGAATCATACAGCACAAATAACCCCTATCTATGTGATGTCGCAGCCCCAACATGCACAAGATTGTGATTCTGATTAGTAAACAGATTGACAAATATGAAGGATGACAAATGCAGGGCCCTGACTCTGCATCAAAATGAGGTGGATTGGGTGGATTCAAAACAGCAGTGAGACAAAAGAATCACAATCAATTGGATGTAGAAATCTGACTTTGGTTGTTATTGAACAAGGAAACCTGGCAGGTATGTTGGTTAATTAATGTAATAGTACACCTTCTCATTTTATAATGCATTTGTTAGGGTTCAGGTTTCTCCCAATACTGTTTACTTATTTTTACTCTGAAAGGCAGCTTCCACAGACAAGCCCACACTCTTCATGATCTTAATTTAACCTTATGCATTAAATATATTGGATAGAGTGAGCTGTGGGGCATAAAGTGTTCTTCCTCATTGAAACAGTCATCGTTGGCATCCTTCCATCTATGTGAGTCCATTGGGTGAGAAATTGAACTTGGTGGTCCCTGTTTTTTGGGCGCTATGTATGCCACTAGGGATCCAAAATGGCATCTCAGTTGTGTGCACACGCTTCTGGTAAGACATATGCCAGATGTCATCTTGATAAAGGCGTTACTGTGTTTGCAGCTAACATTTGCTGGAAGTATCCCGAGCATGTAGGTCATGAAATCAATCAGCGTGCAATGTTGATTCGACAGAAGCCATGCCATTTTGGAGCTCTACATTCCAGCTGACTGGATTGAATCTCAATCTCACAGAGCTGAATAAGCATTCAACAGCAGGAAGTTGCCCAGACCAGCGCTATTTAAAGTGATCAACATATTTGTGCCCGGTGTTTCACCGTGGGCAGATGCTGCCTCTAATCTATCCTCTAGGATACATGCAGTGGTCAGCATCTGAACTGTTGGCTGCAAGTGCGAAATCAAGTGACAGTGTGCATCTTCATCATCACTTTCTTCTTGGTTTTCCTGCCTGGCCAGGTTGCACTCTTGGGAATCTGAGGGAAAAAGGCACAAGGGTAAGGTTGTAGTGAAGGGGAGGCAGAGAAAGTAAGAGATGCATACTTACACCATTTGCAGCTTGAAACACGAGAAGAGATGTGGGATGGAAGGAGTGGAATGTGCAATGGAGGATTTGTGTGATACTGCCATCTTCAATCAATTCAGCCTTGCTGCTGGCCACAGCCTCAGCAATGGCCCATCTGATAATAGTTAGAACCCTCTTCTCCATGGGGATTACAGCATGCAAGTGTGTCTCCTCCACTCCAGTTAGTTCCTGCTGCCTTTGGTTGTGTGCCACCTTCTCCTGCAAGAGAGAGGCAAGTGTGTTAGCAAGGGTTGGATTTTACCAGCGCCCCTATATCAGGGGTCATGGCAGTGGGGCCCAGAAAATGCCTTCGGAAGAGGCCCACCACAGACCCCGACGCCAGGAAGGCCCCGCCTCATAGTACCGATGCGGTGAGTCCTCATGGCAGTCCCCCCACCACTTGGCGACAGGACCATCATTACAATATGTTAATATATTAAAGCTAAGGAATAATTACTTACCTCGCCGCACCGGCCTTCCCGCTCCCATGTTACCATCGACGGCCGGCACTCTCGCGCCATTTGATCTCTGATCGGAGATCCGATGCAGGACACTGATCGGGAGGGGGGAAGAGGTAAGTATTTCAGCATGGGAGGTGGGGGGAGAGGGAAAAAGCTTACCTGATTGGATGAGTGGGTGATGGGAAGGGGTAAAGGTAAAAGAGACTGAACTTGGTGGGGGTGTTGTTGGGAAAGGTCAGATACTCAAGGTATTTTTGGGGGAGAAAGGGCAGGAATGATATGTAAAGCTATTGGGGGGGGAAAGAGGGACAGGAAAGATTTCTCTAATTATTTTGCACACTTTAATATTAACTTTACCTTAAAAAATTTAAACTGTCAGTAAGGGCTCTGAACCCTTTAAAAATGGCACTGGCTCGTGCACATTGGCGCTGGACGCCGTTGTCGGGGAGGGAGCACCCGCCCCCTCCACGTCATTGTGGGGGAGGGGTGGGGGCCGGTCCACCCCAGCCATGTAAATGAGTCACCGCACTAAATATCATGGCAGCTCCGTGGAGTAAACCTCGCGCATGCGCTGCGCCACTTTTGAAGCTCGCCGCCGATCTCAGTGACGAGCTGGAAAAATTTGCCTTAAGTATAGCGCAATGTGTTTTGGTGATGTAGTTGAATAGTTGGCAATGAGTGCAAGCTATGAGATGTGGGTGTGAGGCTTGCAACAGTGCTGAGTATGTGAGGGTGAGATGAAGTACATGAATGTCAGGTAATGGTCCTGACTGATTAAGATTGTTGGCAGGTGAGCAGTGGGTATGTGGTGATTTGAGCAGTCGTTGAGGCTAGTGGTACAGTTAGTAGAATGTGGCATCTAAAGATACTTTCACTGACTTTGAGCACTTGCGTGAAATCATTAAACCTCTTGCAGCACTGCATCCAGGTCCTTGGGACAGCACTCCTGGCACTGACCTCCACAGCTGTCTGCTCCCACTGCCTCTGCATTGTGTGTCTGAAGGTCTTTCTGGCCCCTAAAGATTCAGGACATCTCTCCTCCTTTCTACCTCTTCCACTAATACTCCAGTACAGTGTCTGAAAAGCTGGATGCTTGCTCACTCTCATGTTCAGCCATTCTTCTGCCTTTCCCAGGTCAAATTCAGCTCGTAAAGGATTCCATCACAATGCATCTCCCCTTTAAAAGGTGCAGGCTAACTTTAAGTACTGTGAGTAAATTAAGATCTTAGATTGCTGCTGCTGTGTGTAGCCGAACAACATTGCATTTAGCACCGGGCTGCATGCAGAAATCATAGTAATGAGCAGACAACACAAAGATGCAGTGCTGCTTGTATTGTATCAAACAGACGCACATTGTGATCCCCATGCCACTATTTTTGAACCATCCAATTTAGCCCCATCTTCTCTTCACAACCTTATGATGAAACTATACTTTATCCTCTTCAAATGGATGTCCTCTTTCCAAACAAACAAGGAAGGGTGGATTTTCATGTGACCACAGGGAGTAGGTGGATGAGCGTGCTGCCTACCTGATGGGAATGGTCAGAAGCCTGAACCATTTTCATGGTCAGACCTCATTTAAACATCATCGGTGAGTGATGAAGGGCACTGATTGGCTGCTTTCAAATCACATCTTCCCTGCAGAGCCAAATTGACCCAGTAAGTAAAGGGACGGGATCGTCGGTGGGTTAAGGGGGGGTGGGGGAGGGGGTGTGGGCTGCAGAGGGTTGGGCATTGTGGGAGGTCAGGCTGGGTGCGGTTCTGTTTCTGTCACAGCACGCTTATGTAAATTAGAAATATATCAGAAAATTCATTGTGGGTTTAGGTAAAGGTCAAAGAGGTTATTCTTCTCAATAGGTCTCTGGACATTGCCAGTATCCCATAGGTTACATAATGTTTTTTGACCTGTCTTAGCTTCATGTTGATTATAATAGGAAACAATATCTGGGCATATTTTAAAATTCAAAGTGTATCTCATTATTTTTACCTATCATTTTCAGCTTGGTACTCAGTTGAGTAAATGAATACTTATGGTTAGTATTCCTTCTAATCTGGAGATTTGCATGCTAAAAAGCATTTAGTTTTAGAATGATATAAATATTTAAATATTTAAATTTCATGACTATTTTGTATGATATGGAGACCAACACTGAGAAACTGCAATGAATATACTCTGAAGAGTATATAGTATGAACATAAAAAGGTAACTAGATTGCAGTGATTATTGTCCATATTCAGAAGAACCTACTTTTGGACAAATGGGGGTTGGGGCTAATATGTTCTCTGTGCCAGAATAGAGAGGTCCAAGCAGCTCCCAGTATTGGCCCTCAGATCTCATTAACATCAAGCCAGTGTGATGGAAGGAGCCCACTGGCATAGTATGAAGCAAGTTTGTGTCACTGCTAGTGTCGTAGTAGTCCTCAGTTAACTGAAGGCCAGGTGATTGTGTATGGTGGCCTAGAGAGAGATCAGAAGTGGAGAAGTGGCAGGGAGTGGGTGAGAGAGATCAGTGCTTGGCGAGGGATAAGTGACCAGTCATAGCAAGGAAGAGCAGGAGGTGGTGATCAGGTGATTTATCAAACGAAGTGTGCTCCAGGGAATACATTTCTAAGCCAAAGTGTGAGTTAGTCACTTTGATAAATCTCCCTACAATGTAGAAGGTCAATGCATTTTGGTCTGGAAAAAAATTTAAGCTTTTCTGTTTAATTTTGATATTTCTGACTGACTTAATAAATGTGTTTCTTTAGAATGGAGATATATATCAGTCTTCTGTGTTTTTATTAAAAATACAGAGCTTTCAAGTATTGTTGAAACTATATTGGCCACATGCAGTCAGCTTGAATCTGTGAGAATATATAAAGTAAGCAATGTATTTACATTCTGTATTTACATATAAGCTCAGCTGTGCTACAGTATAATTGTTTCAAACTCTGCATCAGTACCAGTCTTCAAATTTGGCAGCACTCTTTCCATCTATCTCTGTGAATTACATACATGAAAACAATGGAGCACAAAAATCCTACATCCTTAAGGTATTGAGAGTTCTAGCAATGGTGAACAAGGCAAAATCAATACATTTTTAACAAAATTATGAATGTTGGCAATGCTGGCGTTTTAATACTTTTGTTTTCAATATTCTCAAAGGAAAATTGTAGACTTCTGATAAATTATATTCCACATGAAATACTTGTTCGATTTCAGTTCTGGTCATTATTTATTATCTTTTGATGCTGATAGAAACATTAGAGGACAGATGAATAGAAATTGAGCTGTTAATGCTGGAATTGTTCATATTCAGTAATTGCTGTCTTGGACTTCCAACCGTTTGCACTATAAGGCAGTTCAAAATTAAATTGTAACAAATGTATCTCTCGATGCTTAGTCCAAGTGTCTGTATCCAACGTAACAAAAATGCATCCTTTGAATTGCAGTCTCTGAATGGCTGTGTCCAAGGCAACAAGACTGCATTCTTTCACTCAGTCTTTAGAGCTGTACAGCTGTATGGCTCTTTTCCAGCCTTAAAGGCACACCACATTCTACTTGGAAAAAAAAATATTGGATCATAGCAATTGAAGGAAGGTCATTGATGAAGCAGCTGAAGATGGTTGGGCCTAGGACACTCCCTGAGTAACTCCTGCAGTGATGTCCTGGAGCTGCGTTGATTGACCTCCAACAACCACAACCATCTTCCTTTGTGTTAGGTATGACTCCAACCAGTGGAGAGTGTCCTGATTCCCATTGAATCCAGTTTTGTTTCGGCTCCTTGATGCCATATTCAGTCAAATGCTGCCTTGATGTCAAGGGCAGTCACTCTTACTTCATATCTGAAATTCAGCTCTTTTGTCCATGTTTGAACCAAGGCTGAGCAGCCCTAGCAGAACCCAAACTGAGCATCACTGCCCACCACTTGTTGGCAATGGGGTCAGGCAGCAGTAGAACCTGTCAGACACATGGCTGTATCTCAGTCAACAGGCGCTTGTCTTTCAGTGTTGACTATAGCAAGGTTGCTCCAGTGTGGCTGCATGCAGGAGGCATTCGTGTGCCCCCATCAAAGGTAGCTATGCGGCCGCCTGCTTAGGCGTTGTGCCTTTGTCGGGCAACTCACATTGTTACTTTTTATTCCTGCAAGAAAAGAGAGCCCACAATGCCAAAGAAAGGGCCCAGACTGGAGGTGGGGTGCTCTTTCTTGCCATTCTTATACAAATGGAAGAGGGGGCTTTGGAATTGGCAGGGTAGCATGGTAACCACTCCATCGTTGACTTGAGAGAGGAGAGCAGTTGCAAGAGAATGAGTGGGCACAAGGGAGCATTTGTCAAACATGAAGGATGCTGCTCCTATGTCCTCCACTGTACAAATATGGATCAACACACTAGTTGATTTTAGAGATACATGTTTGGAAACACAAAGCCCTTTGATCTACCTGTCCTCTCATGCAGGTCAGCCACAAGAACAGAGAGCTGCTGTGTCCAGGGGCAGTTGCCCACCTCTGAGGAGGAGGAGGGGAGCTTAGAGGGTGCTGTGCCACATCATTGTTCCCCACCATCCACCAACGCAGATACTCTCATGTTGGTGGGTATCCGATCGCGTTTAGGTTCATGGTCACAACTGATGCGAGCACCACAAACGTCCCTGAGCAGTTGATGGAGGCTATGACAGCCAAGAACACTGACACTTGGAGGTGTGTGGGAGGCCAGGGCGATGCTGAGCCCCAGGCAGATGACATGCTTCTGGAGTCCTCAGTAAGGCTGGAGCTACAGTGCGAGGCGTGGGAAAACAGGCGGAGATTCCAGAGGGTATGCGCACCCAGGCACAAACAATGGAGGAGTCCATCCAGGCCATGACTGCTACCATTTTCCTCTCCTCAGTGCACATGGCCTCCTCCAATGAGCGATTGGCGACCCTCATGGAGACCAACGTCCAACAGACCAGTCAGTGGATGCGAGATTCATGTAAATCTGCAGACCATTGTCTTATCCATGAGCTCAATGTAGCAGTGGCAAGACAAAAGGGGGATGAGGCAGCTGGAGTCTCCACAACGTCCTCAGGCTACACAGGCCAGCAGGGATGTACAAATGTGCCTTGTGAGGGAGGAGGAGTGGCAGCTTTCTGCATCGGGGGGGGCTCCTCTCAGGGTGCTCCCAGTGTGGACAGCAGCTCCTCAGCCCCTCTGCCAGTGACGCCAGTGCCTCAAACAGCCATGATGACACAGGAGGATCCTGCGCTAGTGTAGGAGCTCCTCAGCATGACGGAGCCCTCTAGGTCACAGGCAGCCAGAGGATGGCTGGCAAAGTCATCCCAAGCCACAGGACAGCAGGCCACACTTCCACCTCAGCTGAGAGCCCGGGGAAGCACTATGCAGGAGCAAGAGAATTAAGAAAAGTCACTAGCTGCACTTGGAGTTCACAGGTGAATACACTGTTAAGGAGTTACTGCTGGCGCCTGTTTATGTTTGCAATGAAGGTGTACTGCGTTCTTCCAACATTTCCATTACTGGCAGACCTCTGGAACTTCAAGAGTATCCTGGCTCACCCCAAGAGTTGGTTAGGAGGGACCATAGCACAAGTGTCCATGCTTTGCTCTTGCCAAAGAACCAGGTGTCACTGGGTGCAGGGCCATGGAATTTTAAATAAAGGAAATGACAACAGTGCAGCAAGAAGGGGGATCTTTATGAGACTGGAAGGATGAGATAGCAAGGGTCATCTGAAACATGTTTATATAATCAGGCTCCAAGCCTCCCTCGCACCTATCTCATTGTGCCTTTCCTTCTGTCCCTGTGGTCCTGCATGATGCATTAGCTGGTCATCAGCTTCCTCCACATCCTCCTCATCTGAACAGGCCACATGCTGCACTATATCTTCATTGTTCAACACCTCCCCCCTCTGCAGTGCCAGGTTGTGAAGAGCAGTACAGACCACCACGATCCACGAGATCCTTACTGGAGCTTATTGAAAGGGCACCAACGGGATCAATCCAGACACCTTAATTGTAACTTGAAGAGATCTATGGCCTGTTTGCTGGTTGCTTGGGTTATCCCGTGACAGATGTAGTATCTCCGCTCTGTGTCTGTCCTTGAGTTTCTCACAGGAGTAAGTAGCCATCTCTTTAGTGGGGAGCCCTTGTCGCCCATTATCAAATCTTGAAGGTGCACAGGGGGACAGAAAAGCTCAGGAATCTTGGAGTGCCTGAGTATGTAGATATCATGGCTGTTTCCAGGGTACCAAGCACACATCTGCAGGATCCGTTGGTGGTGGTCACAGACTAGTTGGACGTTGATGGAATGGAAGCCCTTTCTGTTGATGAAGGTGGCTGGCTGCCTGTGGGAGCCTTGATGGCCACATACATGCAGTTGATCACACCCTGCACCTGGGGGAATCCAGCAATGGCCCTGAAGCCAATGGCTGACTCAGACTGACTGCCTGGATCAGTAAAATAATGGATGAATTAAATGGTCCACCTGAAGAGGGCATCAGTCTTCACCTTGATGCAGTGATGTGCCACAGACTGTAAGATTCTCCACATATCTCCAGTGAGAACCTGGAAAGAATCAGAAGCGTAGAAGTTAAATACACAGCCATTGTTACTGGGTGACCACCAATAACATTGGGGCTCAGCTCGTCCCCGATCATGACACACAGATCTTTGACAGCCTCTCTAGAAAAGTACAAACATACGAACATACAAATTAGGAGCAGGAGTAGGCCCCTAGAGCCTGCTCCGCCATTCAATAAGATCATGGCTGTTCTGATTGTAACCTCAACTGCACATTCCTACCTACCCCAGATAACCTTTCACCCCCTTGCTGATCAAGAATCTATCTACCTCTGCCTTAAAAATATTTAAAGACTCTGCTTTCACTGCCTTGTGAGGAAGAGCGTTCCAAAGACTTATGAAACTTTGAGAGAAAAAATTTCTCCTCCTCTCTGTCTCAAATGGGTGACGTCTTGTTTTTAAACAGTGACCCCTAGTTCCAGATTCTCCTACAAGGGGAAACATCCTTTCCACATCCACCCTGTCAAGATCCCTCAGGAATCTATATGTTTCAATCAAGTTACCTCTTACTCTCCTAAACTCCAGCAGATACAAGCCTAGCCTGTCCAACCTTTACTCATAAGGCAACCCGCCCATTCCAGGTATTAGAGTAGTAAACCTTCTCCAAACTGCTTCCAGTGCAGTTACATCCTTCTTTAAATAGGGAGACCAATACTGTACACAGTACTCCAGGTATGGTTTCAACAATGCCCCATATAACTGAAGCATAACCTCCTTACTTTTGTGTTCAATTCCCCTCGCAATTAATGATAACGTTCTATTAGCTTTCCTAATTACATGCTGAACCTGCATACTAACCTGTGATTCATGCACCAGGACACCCAGATCCTTCTGCATCTCAGAGCTCTTCAATCTCTCACCATTTAGATAATATGCTTCTTTTTTATCCTTCCTGCCAAAATGGACAATTTTGCACTTTCCCACATTATACTCCATTTGCCATATCTTTGCCCACTTACTTAACCTCTCGATATACCTTTGTAGCCTCTTTATGTCGTCTTCACAACTTACTTTCCCACCTATCTTTGTGTCATCAACAAATTTAGCAACCATACCTTTGGTCTCTTCATCCAAGTCATTTATATAAATGTAAAAAGTTGAGACCACAGCACTGATCCCTGTGGCACACCACTCGTTACATCTTGCCAATCAGAAAATGACCCATTTATGCCTACTCTCTGTTTCCTGTTAGCTAGTCAACCTTCTATCCATGCCAATATGTTACCCCCTACACCATGAGTTTCTATTTTCTGCAATAACCTTTGATGTGGCACCTTATCAAATGCCTTCTGGAAATCTAAGTACAGTACATCCACTGGTTCGCCTTTATCCACAGCACATGTTACTTCTTCAAAGAACTCTAATAAATTGGTTAAATATGATTTCCCTTTCACAAAATCATGTTGACGCTGTCTGGTTACCTTGAATTTTTCAAAGTGCCCTGCTATAATGTCTTTAATAACATCTTCCAACATTTTCCCTAAACAGATATGAAGATAGCAGGTCTGCTTTCTGTCCCCCTCCCTTTTTGAATAAAGGAATTACACTTGCTATTTTCCAATCTAATGGAACCTTCCCCAAATCTAGGGAATTTTGGAAAATTAAAGCCAATGCATCAACTATCCCACTAGCCACTTCTTTTAGGATCCTAGGACGAATTCCATCAGCACCGAAGAACTTGTCAGCCCGCAGCTCCAACAATTTGCTCAGTACCACTTCGCTGGTGATTGTAATTTTCTTGAATTCCTCCCTCCCTTCCATTTCCTGATTTACAGTTATTTCTGGGATGTTACTCATATCCTTTATAGTGAAGAATGATGCAAAATATCTGTTCAATTCATCTGCCATCTCCTTATTTTCCCTTATTAATTTTCCAGACACTTTCTGTAGGACCCGTGCTCACTTTGTTAACTCATTTCTTTTAAAAATATTTATAGAAACACTTACTATATGTTTTTATATTTCTAGCTAGCTTTCTCTCGTACTCTAATTTCAACCTCCATCAATCTTTTAGTCAATCTTTGCTGTTCTTTACATTCTGTCCAATCTTCTGACCTGCCACCCATCTTTACGCAATTATATGCTTTTTCTTTAAGTTTGATACTATCTTTAACTTTCTTAGTTAAACATCCCCTTGGAATTTTTCTTTCTTGTTGAAAGTGGTGAAAGTGACTGCCCTTGACATCAAAGCAGCATTTGACTGAGTATGGCATCAAGGAGTCCCAGCAAAATTGGAGTAAATGGGAAACAAGGGGGAATCTCTCCGCTGGTTGGATTCATATGTAACACGAAGGAAAATGGTTGTGGTTGTAGGAGGTCTCAGCTCCAGGACATCACTGCAGGAATTCCTCAGGGTAGTGTCCTAGGTCCAATCATTTTCAGCTGCTTCATCAATGACCTTCCTTCAATCATAAGGTCAGAAGTGGGGATGTTCGTTGATGATTGCACAATATTCAGCACCATTCACAACTCCACAGATACTGAAGCAGTCCGTGTAGAAATACAGAAAGACCTGGACAATATCCAAGCTTGGGCTGATAAGTGGCAAGTGACTTTCATGCCAAACAAGTGCCAGGCGATGACCATCTCCAACAAGAGAGAATGTAACCATCTCCCCTTGACATTCAATGGCATTATGATTGCTGAATCCCCCACTATCAACATCCTATCAACATCTTTGCTCCGTGACCTTTTGGTCAGCTATGTGGCCTGGTCCAATCTACACCTTCTCCTTTGTTATCTCTTGCCCCACCCCCACCTCACTTGCTTATAATCTGTGACTTTTCTAATATTTGTCAGTTCCGAAGAAAGGTCACTGACCCGAAACGTTAACTCTGCTTCTCTTTCCACAGATGCTGCCAGACCTGCTGAGTGATTCCAGCATTTCTTGTTTTTATTCCTGGGGGTTACGATTGACCAGAAACTGAACTGGACTAGCCATATAAATACTGTGGTACAAAGAGCAGGTCAGAGGCTAGGAAACCTGCAGCAAGCAAATCAACTCCTGACCCAAAGCCTGTCCACCATCTACAAGTCAGGAGTGTGATGGAATACTCTCCACTTGCCTGGATGGGTGCAGCTCCAACAACACTTAAGAAGCTCAACACCATCCAGGACAAAGCAACCCGCTTGATTGGCACCCCATCCACAAACATTCACTCCCGCCACCACAGACACATAGTGGCAGCAGTGTGTACCATCTACAAGATGCACTGCAGAAACTCACCAAGGCCCCTTAGACAGCACCTTCCAAACCCGCGACCTCTGCTACCTGGAAGGACAAGGGCAGCAGATGTGTGGGAACACCACCACCTGCAGGTTCCCCTCCAAGCCACACACCATCCTAACTTGGAACTATATCGCCGTTCCTTCACTGTTACTGGGTCAAAATCCTGGAACCCCCCTCCTAACAGCACTGTGGGTGTACCTAACCCACATGGACTGCAGCAGTTCAAGAAGGCAGCTCACCACCACCTTCTCAAAGGCAATTAGGGATGGGCAAAAAATGCTGGCCTAGCCAGTGACGCCCACATCCCATGAATGAATAAAAAAAAGTATCTATTCTGTGTATTCTGAAATATGCCCTTAAATGTCTGCCTTTGCATTTCTACTGACCTGCCCTTAACTGTTTTGCCAGTTCACGTTAGCTAACTCTGCTTTCATGCCCTCAGAATTGCCCTTATATAAGTTTAAAATACTCGTCTTGCACCCATTCTTCTCTCCCTCAAATTGAATGTAAAATTCAATCATGTTATGATGGCTGCTACCTAGTGATGCCTTCACTTTGAGGTCATCAATTAATCCTATATCTCGTTGCACAATACCAGGTATAGTATAGCCTGCTCTCTGGTTGGCTCCAGAACATGCTGTTCTAAGAAACTATCCCAAAATATTCTATGAGTTCCTCATCTAGGCTACCTTTGCCCATCTGATTTTTCCAGTCTTAATGTAGATTAAAATCCCCCAAGAGAAGCTCCCATTACTTCTTCCTTTATAGTCTCTCCTACCATGTGGATACTGTTAGGGGGCCTGAACACCACTGCTTGCCTTTATCATTTCTCATTTCTACGCAAACTGTTTCTGCATCCTGGTTTCCTGAACTTTGGTCATCCCTCTCTAATGTGCTAATACCATCATTAATTAAGAGAGCCACCCCTCCACCTTTCCTAGGTTCCTGTCCTTCCTAAATGTCATGTACCCTCCAATATTCAGGTCCCAATCTATGTCATCCTGCAGCCATGTCTCTGTAATGACGATCAGATCATACTTATTTATTTCTATTTGTGCTATCAGTTCATCTGTTTTGTTTTGAATGCTGTGTGCATTCAGATACAGAGCCTTTAGTTTTGTCATTTTATTATCTTTGTAACATCGAGCCTTGACTGCTGATTTACTCTTAGATTTGTACTCTCTATCCCTTCCTGTCACAGTCTGTTTATCATTTCCCATATTAATGCCTTTCTCTCTTGCCATGTCTCTCCTATTTGATTTACCACATCTTCCCAAATTTGATCCCTTGCCCCCACTATTTAGTTCAAAACCCTCTCTACTTCTCTAGTTATGCTGCTTATTCGAACACATGCCCTAGCACAGTTCAGGTGTAGACCATCCCAATGGTACAGCCCCCACTTTCCCCAGTGTAGATGCCAGTGCCCCATGAACCACACCAGTCTTTGAGCTGCGCATGAATTTCTCTAACCTTATTTGCCCTATGCCAATTTGCATGTGGCTCAATTAATTATTGTGAAGACCTTGTATTGTGTGTACGATATGGTTTGTAGATGTTATCTCGATCACGTCTTTCCAGATTCTGTATCCTTCACACATAGTTGCAAAGCCTCATCTTGTTTTGTTGCTGCTTTGATGTCAACTAGTTTTCGCAACCTGGCACTACTTTTCAGCTTATGTAGTTAGGATGTTGATCTACAACATTTTCCTCACAAAAGACTTGCAGGTTGGTAGGTAAATTGGCCTTTATAAAAATTATCACCAGTATAGGTAGGTGGTAGGGGAATATAGGGTTAGGTGGGGATGATTGGTAGGAATATGGGATTAGTGTAGGATTATAGGGTGGTTGATGGTTGGCACAGACTCGGTGGGCCGAAGGGCCTGTTTCAGTGCTGTATCTCTAATCTAATCTAATCTAAACTAGTAGGATTGACTGTCAGCAATGGATGTCGTGTAAGGTAGTCTGCTGGTTTGAGCTTGCCTGGCTGATATTCAACTTGAAACGCGTGCTCTTGTAGTTTGAGCATCCAACGTTCTATTTGAGTGGGTGGTTTTCTATGTTGATTGTCGAACAAACTCGCTTATGGTCGATGATCGGTTATTACTTTAAACTAACTTTCATAAAGAGATGAAAGTGTAAGATACCCCATGTGATTGAGAGCGCTTCTTTCTCTTGTTTGCAAATGACATTGCTGTCCAGGCGTTAATAATCTGCTTGTCATCACAATGATTGATGGGTTACGTGTCTTGTCTTTCTGTATGAGAACTTCACCTAAGCAAACTGGGCTTGCATTTTCAACTAGCTGGGTGACTTTCTCAGGGTCGAAATAGGCATTCGTGCAACTTGCTGACAAATGTTGTTTGATCTTGTGTACCACCTGTTTGTGTGATTTAGTCCATTCGCACTTGGCAGTCTATTTTTTCAGATTGCAAAGTGGAGTAGGTAGCATGGTGAGGTCAGTATTAAAGCAACTGCAGTACGTGATGAGTCCTAGCAGACTCCAGCCTTCTTGCACGTTTGTATGATTGGCACCGTTTGCAATGGCTTCAACTTCTCATGGATCAGGTGTCACTCCTTTACTGCTGAACATGTGACCAAAGAATTCAATTCCACTTTCATTAAACAAGTACTTGTTTTTGTTCAAGGTGAGATTACATTCTCTGAGACGTTGCAGACATATATGTAGGTGTGTCTCAAGTTCTCTTTCAGTTCGACCGTAGATGAGAATGTCATCACTGATGTTCAGCATGCCTTTAAATCCTTGAAGTGCAGACTGAATTAAGTGACCTCAGCTGCTGAGCTAACTCCACAGTTGAGCCTTTTGTATCAAAAAAGTCCAGTATGTGTACAGAATACAGTAAGACGTTTTGAATTTTCTGCAAGTTCGATTTGGTGGTAGCCTGTATTGAGGTCAAGATTAGCAAATGTTTAGCACTATTCACTTTCTCTATGATGTCATCAGTTGTCAGTGTCAAGTGTCTTTCTCGTTGTATGTGTTACGGTCAAATGAGGAGCGGTCAAAGGGCTTTCCTCTTTTCCCTTTGTTTGACCAAAACAGGTTTAATTCTTTCTTAAAGTGGATGTACTGGCCAATTCAGTAGGTGCTTGATTACTTGCTTGCTATGATCATAACAAGAACCAATCTTTTTCTTGAGTTTAGCAAAGAAAGAGGTTCACTTTATTGTACCTAAACAAAACTAAGTAAAATTGTAAACTATGTGCCAACTTTCACTCACATACACACACTAGAGGTTTACACACACATACACAAATAGGTTACAGAGCGGGGAAAGCTGGATTGGTTGAGTTAGAGTCCATAGAAGAAAAGGGGTATACAGTTTATGGGATTTGGTGATTCAGCTAGCTTCTAGCTGAATTCAGTGGCCCTGAGGCTTTTAGTTTGAAGAGATAGATGACTGGTTCGGTGAGTTTCTTGGAGACAGTGATGTAGATGATTTCCTCCAACAGGGTTTCTGATTGTAGCCGGAATATGCAAAGGTGGTCAGTCAACAGGCAGAGTTCGAAGGTTGAAAGATGAACTGGAGGGAGAGAGAGAGTGAGAGAGAGGGACCTCCACTTAGGTCTGCACGTGTCAGAGGCTAAAAGCTTCTCCTTGCTGCTGCAGAGAAACACAAGCTTAAAACCACAGATGGGCAGGGGCTTGTACATGACAGTCACCCAGTGATTCCAACATGGTAGCAGTCTTTCTCTTCTTGTTAAAAAGAACAAATAGTTCCCGTAAACTTCCTGAGTCTTGGTTCTTGCTGGGCTGAGCAGCCATTTCATCTACACCACACAGGCCTTACCATGTCAGATACAGTGTTGCAAACTAGGTCACCATCCTAAGCTGCCAGCAAAGTCATCCGTCATCTGTTCTCTCTTAAATTTCTTTTAAAAAGTATAAATGCAGATCTCCAGTCAGTGGATTAAAGAAACTTATCATTCAACAATGCAAGTTGGCATGATTGGCTTGGTTTGGTGATTGCATATCAATGGAGATTCTAATCTGATTCTCGATCTTGGGTTTCTTGATGACTTGTATGGGTGAGACCCAAAGGGTAGGATCATCACCAACTTTCTCAATAATGTCAAGGTCAAGCAGGTGTTGAAGTTCCTTCTCTGTCTGTTTCCTGACATGAAATGGTATTCATCGTCGTGAATGTGCAACTGGGAGTAAATTTGTCTCTACATGCGGCTTGCATATAACAACTTTCAGTTTGCTGCTACCAATGAAGTCATCAGCATACAGTTCAAGAATGTTTTTGTGATGCAAAGGAATTGTATATGTTGTCATGGTCCTGTCGTTTTTTTTTCCTCTGGGGAATATGCAGTTTGCCTTTAAGGCTTGCAAAGGATCAGTACTGCTTTAAGAACCAGCAAGCTGCAAGAGTTAGAGAAAATGCATTTTCAGTTGCCATTGGATGCAAACATTTGGAAACTGTGATTCAAAGGGTGCATTCTTGTTACCATGGAAACAACCACTAGGAGTGAGTATCAAGCGATACATTTGTTACAATTCAATTTTGAACTGGCTTTTTAGTTGAAGACAGCTTGTTCTAACAGAGGACACAGACAGCTGTGGTGTTAGCACCTGAAAAAAGAGCTCTCAGCTATTTAAACTGAAGGAATAGAATTTTACCCTGTTTAATTATTGTTATCTCTCAAAATTCTAAAAAAAAAGTCAAGCCAAAACAGAGATCTCTGACAACTTGAACTGAAGGAAGGGAAGTTAGACTGTGACAATCTTTTATCCCTCAAAAACTCTAAAGTCAGATTGATTCTATTGAATGTGTTTGCAAGTCGTTAATTGTTGAAATTCGCTGGAGAAGGAAAGCATCACGTTCTGCTGGAATTAAACTACGGACTGTTCTATTGTGGAAGAACCTTTTTTATCCCCATTAGACGTCTGTGAGGACTTCAAGCAACATTGGACTGTAAATTTGCAAGAACTCTATTTTTTTCCATTTTAAATGTTGTTTATATCATCATAGTTTTTAAGATTTAGTTTTTCCAATTAAACAGTTAATTTGTTGGTTTAAAGACACCTGGTTTGGTTAGCCTCATTCTGGAGTTACTAGATAGTACAATTTGATTGGGTCTTTCTTTAATTTGGAAAGTTTTAAATGATATGGAGCGACAGGATTGAATTAACAGTGCATTAAAACCGCAATCAGAATCATATATTTTGTTTGGAGGTTTTGACTGGAGCGGTCAGTCACAACAACGTGACTGCAATCATTTGCAGATCTGTTGCTGTCTGGAACCTGATGAGTGTGTCACATTCTCCAGATATGACATAAAATTGAACATTCATTCCAGTGTCTTTGAATGAGACTGGCATTTCAAAAGTCCAGAAAATGTTCAGTAGTTTGTTCTTGGTGTAAGGGAATTTTTTTCATATACCCTGGATTGCAGAGAATGGGGCATTCCTGAAGTATGTTGAATGTTTAATCCCAGATGACATTGACAGATGCTCCTCTGTCTATGAGAGCATCTATATCTGAGCAGCCAGTGGTCATTGTCACATGTGGCTGTTTGCTATGTCTGAGAGAAGGAACAAAAGTATGTTCAGGGTCATCCGCCTCGATGTTAGCTATATTTTCTCACCTTTTTGCTGCAATACACCCTTTTCTTTTTAGATTTAGAGATACAGCACTGAAACAGGCCCTTCGGCCCACCGAGTCTGTGCCAACCATTAACCACCCATTTATACTAATCCTACAGTAATCCCATATTCCTACCACATCCTCACCTGTTCCTATATTCCCCTACCAACTACCTATACTAGGGGCAATTTATAATGGCCAATTTACCTATCAACCTGCAAGTCTTTGGCTTGTGGGAGGAAACCGGAGCACCCGGAGGAAACCCACGCAGACACAGGGAGAACTTGCAAACTCCACACAGGCAGTACCCAGAATTGAACCCGGGTCACTGTAGCTGTGAGGCTGCGGTGCTAACCACTGTGCCACTGTGCTGCCCTTCTGTTGGTATTGGTCTTAAATGATTTTTCTGATGAGTTACAATCTTTGCACTGTTTACCAGTAACAGGACACTCTGTTCAGTGCAGGTAAGCACCGCCACAGTGAAAAGATTCTTTGGATAAGTCACAACTCTATTTGTGAGATGGTTGTTGTTGCTTTGCAGGTGGTTTCCTGGCACATGAATGATGAAGAGTGTTCACCAGAGTTGAAATTGGAGTATGGTAGTTACTGTTAGCAGCCTCAACTTCAGTAGCTCTGGACTCTGAGAGTGATAGTAATCTTGCTAACTCCAGCAGCACTGACAGCTTTCTGTCTTTCTCAAGTGCTTTTCGGTGTCGTTGACTAGAGAGACAGCCTTCAATTATCTGTGCTTGGATTTCCCATTCAACATGTTCAAAATCACTGAAGTCACATTTAGCTGCTAGTTGTATCCATCATGTGCAATATTGGTCAATTATATCATTTTCATTTTGCTTCGTGTATTGGATGGCAATGGTTTCATATCTGATGTTTTTCTTGGGTGCAAAGTAGGTTGTCAGCGCATTTTTTGCTGAGTCATAGCCAATTTGCTCAGGCATAGGTGTCTTAAAGATATCTTCTAATTCTTCATCTTGATAGTGTAGAAGGAGGCATTTTTCCTTGTGTCATCTGCAATTGCAAAACCTGCCATCATGCCTTCAAAACTTTGCAGCCACTTTTGTTAACATGGGAATACAGATGATGGCTCTGCAGGCACATCAAAGTGTGGCAGGTTGGGCATAGCCAACACTATACTGATCAGCAGTGCAGTGATTAAAGATCAGGCATCATATTCCTTTCAGAGGAAACTTTCCTGCAATGATCTTATATCTGAGGTTTTTTTGATTGTGTTAGGAAAGTGCTTCTATCGTTGTTAATATTTTTGAGGACTCATATTTAAATTGTGGAAATGCTTTTGACTTTGGAAGGCTGAAGATTTCATAGATTTTTTTATTTATTCATTCATGGGATGTGGGTATGTCTGGCTAGGACAGCATTTATTGTCTATTCCTAATTGCCCTTGCGAAGGTGGTGATGAGCTGCGTTCTTGAACCGTTGCACTCCATGTGGGGTAAGTACATCCATGATGCTAATTGGAAGGATTTACAGGATTATGACCCAACTATTTACCTTGTCATCATTGTGATGTCTCCAGGGACTGGAGTGAGGTTTAGCCAAGTTTAGTATAGAATATGCGGCAAAGACAGAGGGACAAAGACTGCAGGCTGCTGAACATAATGGTGTCTTATTTATTCTGTTTTGGTTTCACTTTCCCTTTGCGAGCATTGTATTCTACAGCAGCCTGAGAGTACATAATGCACAATGCAATTGCAATTTCAAAACACTACAGCACTACAGCTGTCATGCTGCCTGTGGCAGCACCACTCTCCCTGTCAGCTGCTCCTCCTCACTAGACAACCCATGGCAGATGGGCACTCTCTGCCTCCACGGCCTCTCACCCAGCCGCTTCCTCCGACCACCCCACCCCACCCCCTCTTCCTCCTCTATAAATTTGCACACAAGTGCCAGTTAGCAGATGACACTCTGTTGTCACACCCCAAAGGGCTGGCACCTTACCCACCTATCTCATAGCAAGATATGATGTCTATGCTTCTCTACCCTTCGTGACAAGGCATGCTGCCTCATCTGCTTGCAGCTGACTGAAGCCAGAACGGATCTGCTGCCTTTTTGCTGCCTTCATGTACCTGCCGGGGTTCTGACCCCTTCCACGTCCCCCTCCCCGCTCCCCACCCCTCCACTATGGACTTTCCATAAAATTCAAACAAGCCTGTAAAATAGTGTTCTACTGGCATTTTACTTGGCTCGATTACCTTATTGTTGGTTCAGCACCCAGTCCTACCATACCATTCGCCCCTTGCAAAATCCGGAATTGACGTGATGACGTTGGCGTTCCATTCCAATGTTTTCCCATGTGATATTACACCCACCCCACCTCCACCCCCACCTCCAGCCCATCCTCAAAGGGTCTGGAAAATTTCAGACACTGAATAAGTCTCCCTTCACATTGTGAGGATATCTCAAATTGCTTCATGTTCAATGGATTACTTTTAAAATGTAGATATTGTCATTATGTCGGGAAACATAGCAGCCAATTTGAATACCATGAAGTCCCTCAAACAGCAATGAGGAGGCAACCAGATAACGTGTTTCTCTGAGGTTAATTGAGGCATAACTGGTCATCATGATCAGTTGGAATTGGAATCTTTGAATTCTCTACCCCAGAGGGCTGTGGAAGTTCAGTCATTGAGCATGTTTAAAGCAGAGACTGACAGATTTCTAAATACAAATGACATAAGGGGATATGAGGATCGTGAGGGAAAAAGGCATTCAAGTAGAAGATCAGCCACGATCAGATTAAATGGTGTGACAGGCTCGATGGGCTGAATGGCCTACTCCTGATCCTATGTTCCGACGATGCCAGTGGAACACTTTCTTCAAATAGTGCCAAAGGACCTTTAATAGCCTCCTGTGCAGGAATAAAGGGCCTCAATTGTCCTACAGATGCTACAACTGTGCATGCAGTTGGCAGATTGACTGCTCGCCTTGCCCATCCATCCGAGCTTGAGGCCCTAGCCATTTTGAGCCCCAAGCCTCAGTAGCATGTCACTGGAAAGCTACCAGCACCCAAGCAGGTACCCCACTGCAAATCAATAGTTATGGATGGTGTCAATTATAAAACAAATACTGATGCTTTAAAGATATATCCTGTTTTATTTTTCTCTGCCAGACATATTGCCTGTATATGACACTGAGTGCAATTTAATTCCAGTGCTGTTTCTAAACAAATTTAAAAAGTCGTCAAGAGTCTAAGCTCTCTGGACAAATCAATATGGAAAATGTGATTTGCAGAAATGTAATTGAACAACAGTATTGCAGATTTTGAATTGCTGTTTGCACCCACCAACAAATCTCTGGATGTACTAAAGCAAACTTCTCATTTCTATCTGATGTTCCTGGTGTTGAGGGTCAATGAATAAAGGCTAACTGTTAAAATCTGGGAGATAGCTTCAAGTACAAGACATACAGCTCTTGAAGTAATAAACCTTTGTGAATGTTGAGTCAAGAAGATAAGCAGATATGATAGAAAGGTCATGTAAACATGGAAACAAACTTTTTTAAGTACTGTCAGGCAAACCCCCCACTTGCCAAGACTGAGGCACATATTATTTCGCCACATGAACATTAAAACTTAAAATTGCAAGCCCCTGACTGGAAAGACATTTTCATAGTAACTGACAGTGTTGGAACAATGGGGACCCAATCATTGCTTCCCCAATATACAAAAGTGGTCAGACCAGTTTAGGTCACATGACTGACTGACTGTTGAGGTTTTGAATTTGAACTTCCAACAGAGGATTTGACCTCAGAAAGCTGTGTGCACCCGGTTGGAACAGAACCTCCTCTCCAGTCCTGCCTGCCTCCATCTCTTTCCCACGGAACTGAATCTTGTGAAAGCACATGAACCTCAAAGAGGGAAAGTCTCCTACGTGAATAATATTTAAGAAGAACACTGGGCCCTAACGAACAGCAAGATTACCAACAATCAAGTGAGCTCGAAGCACAGTGAACAAGAAACTCTTCTGATATTGCCTCAAACTCCTCTCTACTATATTTTCCTCTCCTCTTTTCTGTCCCTATTTGCATGTGTATATCACGTGTGCATGCTAGTGTGGGCATATCGTATATCCGTAGGCGTCAACCGTATTAGAGCTTAAGTCTAAGTTTTAATAAATTTCACTTTTCTCCTTTAAACCTGAGAAAACCTGGTGTGTTTGTTCCTTTGCCTTATAATTAGAAGACTGTGAACAAGGATTCACAAAAGGGGGAGCTCAAAGCACAGTGTGTTTAAAACTAAAACCCGGTTACAATAAGACCAGGTAGAGACAGCAAAAGACCCCTGGACACATTCCTCACCTGGTCACAACAGAAATTTAAGTGCTAGCATCCAGAATTTTACCCACAGACGAAAGAGTGAAATAGGAAGTGGGAAGCCAAATTGTTCCCAATAAAAAAGATCAAAATATTAATGCAGGTTTTCTTGTGATTGTGTGTGATTGAATACAAATATGTCTGCAACTGAAGCTAGTAACACTCCAAGCCAGGGTGAAGTAACTTGGGATAAGTTAAAAGCACTGTCTATGGAGGAGTTGAGGAAAATGGCTGAGCAGTTTGGGATCACTGTATGTGGCAAGGTGAGAAAGTCTGAACTCCTAAGGCTAGTGGCCAACCATTTTTCCCTTGAATCTGAAGAAGCAGAAGCAGTGTTAGAAACAGAATCCGACAGGGTATTGTTAACAAAGATACAATTGGAACAAAGGAAACTTGAATTAGAAGGCAGGGAAAGAGAGAAAGAGAAAGAGAGGCAGGAGAGGGAGATAGAAAGAGCCTTCCAGAAGGAACGGGAAGAGAAAGAGAGAGCCTTCGAAAAGGAACGTGAAGAAAATGAAAGGCAGGAAAAAGAGAGAGAAAGACATGAGAAGGAAAGAGAGAAAGAGGAGAGACAGAAAGAACATTCCAGAAAGAAGCCGAAGAGAGTGGGCTCAGGTGGCTTGAGTTAACTAGGGGGCAACAGAGTAACCCTACAGAAAGCATGGCCAAAATGTAGGAGCATAATTCAGGGCTGGGTACAAGATTGCTAAAACTCACCCAAATAATTCAAAATTCAATGAGGAAGATGTGAAAGCGTTTTTCTTGTCTTTTGAAAAACTGGCAAGGCAGCTAAAATGACTCTTTTAATGCAAAGCAAACTAACTGGAAAAGCCTGTGAGGTTAATTCCTTGTTGCCAGATGAGAGTTTATCAAATTATGAACTGAACAAAAGTGCTAGCCTTGGGGAATATGAATTCGTACCTGAAGCCTATCGCCAAAAGTTTAGAACCCTCAAAAAGCAAGTCAATCAAACTTATCTGGAGTTTGAAAGAAGCAAGCAGCTGGTTTTTGACCAGTAGCTGAGGGCTTTAAAAATACAGCTCACTATGAGACACTAAGAGAAGTAATCCTTTTAGAGGAACTTAAAAACTCTCTCCCATTCTCAATAAAAACCCATGTAGAGGAGCAGCTGGTTCAGGGAGCCCGGCAAGCGGCCGTTCTGGCTGATGAAGTTGCTTTAATTTATAAGTCGGTTTCCCAGGGGAGAACCTTTCCAAATCACCCCCAATATACGAAAAGAACAAAGAGTGGGAAAGTGATATCTGCCCAGGCAGTTCTGGAAGAGAAAGGAAAGCAGGAGACACAGGGGGCCCTCCTCCAGCCAAAAAGGAAGGTGCTGTGAGCAAGAGTGAGACCTGGAGACCTGTGTGGTTTGATTGTATTAAGGGAGGGCATTTAAAAGCTGACTGCTGGAAACTAAAGCGGAAACCGGTAGGGTGAATCAGGGCACACCTGCTCAGTGAAGATGAGGGCCTGATGCAAAACACAGAATAAGCTGTGGCTTTAACTGCAGTAAGAGTGCACCCCAGGAAGCTTACTACTGCCATTGCAGGAAAAGTTAATAGGATTCCTGAAGGTTATCAGGGTTTTGTATTTGAAGGGAAAGTAATTCCATATCCCTCGACTGGGGCAAGCAAGCCCACAGTGATTCTCAGGGACACAGGGGCCACCAGATCCCTTTTACTGGGAAAAGGCCTGGACTTGCCCCCAGAGAGTGCAGTGAACACTAAAATGGTGGTGAATGGTATTAGTGGGCAGTGTATGCCTGTACCTGTACACCGGTTGCACATGGAGTGCACCTAGTTTCAGGACCGGTGACTGTAGGGATTGTCCCTAGTTTGCCTGTGGACAGGGTTGACCTGCTCCTAGGTAATGATCTGGCAGGGGTGAAGGTGCTAGCCCCCCACAATAGTGAAAGAAAGACCGCAGGAGGACAGAGAGACAGGGCAGTGGCAGGAGACGGTCTACTGCAGAGTCCCTGAATGTGTAGTCGATCAAGCCATGATCAAACCAGCTCCCCCAAAGGAGACTGTATTGGCACTGCAGGCAGATGACCATGCGGTCTGCCTATCCAAGACTTTCTTTGGAAAGCTAGGAGACCCAGAGAATGAATGAAATGGGTGTTCCCTAGCTGAGGCTCAGTGAGCTGACCCAGTATTGCAAGAGTTAGCACAGGCTGCCCAGTCTGAAAGTGAAGCAGAGGGAGTCCCTGATTGCTGCCATTTAAAGAATGAGGCGCTGATGAGGAAATGGAGTTCTCCTCAGAGACTGAGGGCAAGGAGTGGACAGTAGTTCACCAGTTGTGCCGCTGAGGTACTGGAGAAAAATATTAAGAAGGGCCAAGAGACTATAATGGCTGTACAAGCTGGTATACGAAAGACCAAAGCTCGTATAAGACAGCAGTTTGACTGGCCAAAACTCCACAAAGATGTGGTGGAGGAATGCAGGAGTTGCCACATGTGCCAGGTTGAGGTGAAACCCCAACCTACAGTAAAACCTGCACCCCTAAGTCCTGTACCAGTGTTAGGAGGACCCTCCAGCAGAGGGCTGGTGAACTGTAAGGGACCCTAGGCGCACGGTTCGCAAAAGTTTAGAAAGTGAAGAAGAAAAAGTGACCAAGAGGGCAGGTTAAAGGAAGTCTGGGAAGAATCCCAAATGAAAACCCCTTCTGTCCATTCAACCAACCCCAAAACATGTGAAAAGTTAGACCCCACTTCCTCCTATGTAAATTCAGATTCTAGAAGCATCCCACCAGAGTTGCTGGCATCATTTACAGGAACCTGCAGAGACAAAGAGAGACCTCCAGGGGGCACAGAAACTGTGAGGGTAATGCCTCACCTAATCAAAGTGTCACAGGAGAGTGCAGCCAAGTCTGCACAAATGCCTACAGGTAGGAGTGTCACCGAGAACAAAGGGGAGAGTAACAAAGACTCCTCCCCCACACAGAGGAAATGGGAAGCACCCATCCCCTGAAGTCAAAGGAAAAGGGAACCACCCCCTCCCCCGAAGTCAAAAGTCTTTGTAAAGCAGCCCTGGCACCCAGAACAGACCATTTTTAATAAGCTTTAAGATTGGTGAGTGAGTGGAAATGAATTACAGAAATGCATGTTTTTTCTTTCTGTATCTTATATTTCTCTCAAATTCTGTAATGAAATGTGTTGTTTTTCTTCAAATCGCATTTCATTCCTCTGGGTGTGGTGGTGTCAGGGAAACCTCCCACCTGCCAAGACTGAGGTACACATTATTTCGCCACAGGAACATTAAAACTTAAAATTGCAAGCCCCTGAATTTGCATAGTTTGCAAAATTTGCATCATATTCGACAGTGTTGGAACAATGGAACCCAGTTGTTGCTTCCCCAATACACAGAAGAAGTGGTCAGACCAGTCTTGGTCACATGACTGACTGTCTGTTGGAGGATTTGAATTTGAACATCCAACAGAGGATTTGAACTCAGAAAGCTGTGTGCACCCGGTTGGAACAGAACCTTTCTCTCCAAACCTGCCTGCCTCCATCTCTTCCTTACAGAACTGAATCTTGTGAAAACACGTGAACCTCAAAGAGAAAAAAGTCTCCTATGTGAACACTGGGCCCCAACAAACAGCAAGACTACCTGCAATCACGTTTTTGTTTTATTCATTCACCGGATGTGGGCATCGCTGACCAGGCCAGCATTTTATTGCCCATCCCTAATTGCCCTTGAGAAGGTGGTGGTGAGCTGCCTTCTTGAACCGCTGCAGTCTATGTGGGGTAGGTACACCCACAGTGCTGTTAGGAAGGTGAGCTCGAAGCACAGTGAACAAGAAGCTCTTCTGATATTTCCTCAAATTCCTCTCTACTATATTTTCCTCTCCTCTTTTCTGTCCCTATTTGCATGTATATATCGTGTGTGCATGCTAGTGCGGGCGTGTCAGATATTCATTAGGCATCAACCGTATTAGAGTTTAAGTCTAAGTTCTGGTAAATTTCACTTTTCTCCTCTAAATCTGAGAAAACCTGGCATGTTGGATTCTTTGCCTTATAATTGGAAAGCTGTGAAAGGATTCACAAAAGTGGGGAGCTCAAAACAGTGTGTTTAAAACTAAAACCCTGTTACAATAAGACCAGGTAGAGACAGCAAAAGACCCTCAGACACATTCCTCACCTGGTAATAACAGTATCCAAAAGGGGGAACATTTCTCCAGCAAAAAGATTAATTTTAGATGCGACAATTCAAAATGTTTTTGCATTGTTTACAAATGTGTGCTGAATAACGTCAATTTTTAAAAATAAAATGGCTTTCTTTATCAGCCAAGAAGGCTTGAATTTTTCTGTGGTAGCATTTTACTTTTAAAAATTGACGTTATTCAGCACACATTTGTAAACAATGCAAAAACATTTTGAATTGTCGCATCTAAAGTTAATCTTCTGCCACTGGGGTCGAAAGCGGGAGGCAACCCCTCTTTGGGCAGTGGGACCCGGGGCTGCATTTTGATAGTGGCAGCCAATTAAGTGGCTGCCACCAAGGCTGCCATCCTATTAAGGATGGCGGCCTATCCCCAAGAGGTACTAGCTCAATCAGAAGGCCAGCAGCTCAGCAGCGCTACACCTAGCGGTGACCATTGCTGAGGCTGCAGCTGCAGGATGAGGGTGCCTCAATGGCCAGGCACTCTCAAAGACGGGTAGGTGGGTTTGGGGGGGTTGCCAGGACTGAGGGTGAGGGAGGGAGCTGCTGAGGTCATGTGGTGCTGTTGCCATGGGAGCAGCCATTGCCACCAGCAGGCCCCTCTGTGGGACCTGGAGTGCCCTGAAAAGGAGGGCTCCTCCCTGGAGTTTGCTGGGAGAGCGCTAGGTTTCACAGAGTGGTCTCCCCATGTGTTGGTGTGCCCTCCCAACATGGGCAAAATGCCCATGGAGGTAGGAGGTGGCCCTTAAGTGGCCACTTAAGTCGTTCAATTGGCCTCCCATTGGGTGGTCAATCTGCCAGCTTTCATACCGCTGCCAAAATGGCATAGGGCACTCCCTGATGTCTTCCTGTGCCATTTTTCCAGACTTCCTGCTTCAAAGCCTATCCCCAAAGAAAAACTCTGAGAATTAGTTTATTTCAGGGACTTTCGGCTTTTTGTAACATGTATTTGCTGCCAGCTGGAATGAAGAATATGATTTGATTACCAAGGGGAAGTTAAGTCTGCTCATTGGATCCTGTCAAATTTGATAAATTTGTCGTTTGACAAAATTAACTTATCACCCCATGGTACATACGAACATGCGAACATACAAATTAAGAGCAGGAGTAGGCCACTCGACCCTTCGAGCCTGCTCCGCCATTCAATAAGCTCATGGCTGAACTGATGACTCCACATTTCCACCTACCCCCGATAACCTTCCCCTCCCTTGCTTATCAAGAATCTATCTACCTCTGCCTTAAAAATATTCAAAGACTCTTCTTCCACTGCCTTTTGAGGAAGAGAATTCCAAAAGCTCACAAACCTCTGAGAGAACAAATTTATCCTAATCTCTGTCTTAAATGGCCGACCCCTTATTTTTAATCAGTGACCCCTAGTTCTAGATTCTCCCACAAGGGGAAACATCCTTTCAACATCCACCCTGTCAAGACCCCTCAGGATCTTATATGTTTCAAGCAAGTACATTCCTCCACCTTCTTAGCCTCCTTGAGTGTGTCTTTGGGGTTGAAATGAAAGGTAAAGGCTGAATATTAACAAGAGGACCTGCTCACAGCAGTGCAATCCAGCAGCAGGTCAGGAACCTGAAAGATCATGGAACGGGTTTTCCTATGGTTCTTTAACTGAGCTACGGCATTAATATCCCACTTCTCGATTTCCTGACCAATTGGAGTGAGCAAGTGTGATCCAGATCAGTACCTGACTGTTGAAACCTCAGTATTTAAAGGAATCCGGCGGTTGACACACGCACCCCCCCCCACCCACCCCCCGCGCCCCCACCCTGTTCTGAGGCAGCCCTAGAGATCATGCTGCGGGCTATAAAAGATGCAGAGAGATTTTGTTCCCAGTGGATGGCAGGATGAAGCCTTCTCTGAAATCAAGCAGGTGTGCCTGGAATAAAAAGAGAAAGTACTGGAAATATTCAGCAGGTCTGGCAGCATCTGTGGAGAGAGAAAGAGTTAGATTTCAGATCTGTGACCTTTCATCAGAACTGGCAAAGGTTAGAAAAGTAATAGGCTTAGAGCAAGTGAAAGGAGGGAGGAGGAAAACAAAAGGGAAGTTGTGTGATAGAGCAGAAGACAGGAGAGATTAAATGACAGAGTTTCCACGGAACAAATGCAAAGGGAGTGCTAATAATTGTAGTACAAGGCAAAGCATCAGTCCAGAGAGAGTGTTAATGGCAGAATAATGAACAGCTCTGACCATAAGCAAAAGCAAGAAAAACACGTTTAAGACAGGGATATGTTTATGGGTTTCAGTAAGAGGGATGGATTGTTGGCTGTGGGACTACATTGTGCTAGGGGCAGGGTGGGCACTGCAGGTTCAGAATTATTGTGTCAGATGGCTGCACTGCCTCATATCAGCTGAAGCATTCATGAATGAGTCAGTGCCATGCATCCCTGACTGCTATGTTTGTGGCTGCAGGTATCAGGCTACAACAGGCTTCTCCTCCTCCTCCTGCTCCTTATGCTGCTCTTCCTCTTCCTCCTCCTCCTTCAAAGATGCAGAGCAGTCCATACCTTTCTTCTCCGACAGCTTTACTTCTCTCCACTGCCCTATGTTGTGCAAGGCTCAGTAGGCCATTGGACACCTTTGCTAGTGCATACTGTAGGGCACCCCCAGAAGTGTCCAGGCACCTGAAGCGCACCTTCAGTATCCTAAAGGCTTGCTCAGTGGCCACTCATGTTCACGCAGCTTCAGTTGTCCCTTTCCTATGCCTCAGTGGTACAGCTCCTCACAAATGTCCTTAGAGGGTAGCCCTCATCACCAAGGAGCCATCCATCGACTCTGCTTAGAGGTGCGAATATCTGTGGCAGGCTTGACTTGTGCAGAATGAAGACTTCATGGTAGCTTCCTGGGTATTTTGTGCAGATACATGATAATCATTTGGTGATTACATAAATATTAATGGAATGGAATCCTTTTTGATTGACAAATACAGCTGCATGATCTGAGAGTGCATTGATTGTCACATGTGTGCAATCAATGACTCCCTGTATGTGTGGGAATCCATCTAAAGCAGCAAATTCAAGTGTCCTCTCATTCTGACTTGCCTCATCAGTAGTGTTATGACCGAAGCTGGAGGAGTGCACTGTCTTTCTCTAGTTTCACTTCTCCACAGGTCACAACATATGTTTAAATGTTTTATCTAGTTACCGATAAGGCCAATTATGTCCTTTATCTATTTTAGTTTCAGAATAAAATCCACCAATCAGGTTTCTTTAATAAACAACAAAATGATTAATATATTATAAAATAAGACTGATTCAATGGTTGAAAGCTAAGAATTCTGTATGTTTTTGAAAGCTGAGAAAAGGGATTTTCTGTGAACACTGAATGCTGACATTTGGTGTTTGAAGTGTGCAGACTACAAGACCTGTTTCCAAGCAACCAGAAAGATTTATGACTGTCTTGTGGCATGACTGTTGAAACAGTTAGTTCCACTTTTGAATTGAAAAGTCAGTTGCTGCTAAAGACTTGCCAGAAAGATAGCCTAGAATCTCTCTCTCTCGAAAATAATTTCAGTATCAAGTGAAATTCTAATTTCTTCACGAAGTTAAAATAACTTAAAGGAGTTGCAAATCTAACATATGGGAGCTAAAACCCTTGTTGCTGTGCCTGCCTGGAAAGAGAGAATATCCCAGAAAAAATATTACCACTCACTGCAAAAGAAGCCTCGCATCTCTTAGAAATAAATTCTACATTTAAGGTGTGGTTTTGACCTGCCTGAAGAGAGAGAAAGACCCAGGAAAAGAGGGGTTGCTACACTTTGTGGGGGGAACACTGCTTTGGAGAGAGGAAGCCTTGTTTCGGGTGTGGAAGATTACTATTGCTTCCAGTCTCTCAACAATCCCTGACTCATGAGTGATTCCTGTGTTTTTGGGAGATCTTGAAATCTCAAGAAAGTTTCTACTGCTACTTCAAAATCCAAGTTGACCTGTTGCTACACCCTTTTTCTAAAAGATCTGTGTGATGCCTGCTGCAGATAAATGTCCTGCCAGACTGTGACAACCAATTATTTTTATTATTCCTAAGAAGCCGTTATAACTCAAAACATCCTTTTAAAAACAGTTTACCATTGGTTTTTGAATGTATGTGTGTGTGCATGAGGGTTAGGAAGAATACGAAGTTATAAAATATTTTCATACATATAGATTTATCCTATTATTGTTTAAGATTTAGTTTATTAGTAAATAGTTAATTTTGTTGTTGTTTTAAGAAACCTGGTTTGGTGTGCTTCATTCTGGGGGATAAATAAAGTGTTTAATTTGGCTATTTTCCGGTACATGAGAAACTTTACTAATATGCTGTGACCTGTGGAGTAGTGGGACTGAATGAACAGTGCATTACTCCCACCTTGGTCGTAACACAACATAGCTGCAAAGCTTATTAACACACAGGTTGAAATATGAAAGTTCCCTTCTAAATAAACCCAACACACACACTGGTTACAGAAAACATAAAGAAGTTTTCTCTGTGGAGATCTCTTAACGAAACAAAACTTTGGCCAAATATCTGTTAATTCTGGAAGAAAAAGGATAAGATATGGTATGTTCCCAGCTGGTCCTTTATTCTGGCATCCAATTACGCGTAGACAGGTGTCACTGGGATCTTTTTGGAGCAGTTCTTTTCAGGCGACATTGCGGGTTAGTCTGGCAGGCTTTCCAGGAGAATCACTGCATCAGGGGTTTCAGCTATCACACTGGATTCTCAGGGTTTCTCAAAGAGGTGGAAAAAGGATGAGCTGGTGGCTTCTCTCTTAGCAGGCATATCCCCAACTGACTCAAAACAATATCCAAAAACAAAACCAACTCTTGACATGCCACTTCTCTGAAAACAACTCCCATAGTCATAAAGGCTCCTGCTGTTTATGTAGCTTAAGTCGTGACTTCCAGTAAGGGTTTGTTTTTACACAAAGTCCTAAGTCTTTCCAGTGACCTTTTAAAAAAACAAACCTTATCTATGGAATCTATCTATGGAATCTCTTCAGTCTTTCAATTGTATCAATCTCCACATTGTTTAAACATAAGTCCTCAAAAAATATCTCAAAATGGAGGCACTTTCATAATAGTAGCGACGTCCATGTAAGTGGCAGTCCTGTCAAACATGGCATTGGTGACCTTGGAGATGCACTTGTGGGCAACAGATTGTGATATTCTGCATGTTACCAGCAGATCCCTGGAAGGAGCCAGAGATGAAGAAATTCAGGGCTGTGATGACCTTGATGGCCACTGGAAATGCATGTCTGCTTGGAAGGGGGTCCTCTTCTGGAAGGCTGCAAATGTCAGCAATGACCTGCCATGAAAGTCTGAGCATCCTGAGGCACTGGTGTTCAGTCATGTCCAGAACGCTCATCCTCTGCCAGTACAACCTGCCCAGAATTTTATCAGGGGTTTCAGCTATCACATTGGATTCTCAGGGTTTCTCAAAGAGGTGGAAAAAGGATGAGCTGCCGGCACTGAAAGTCGGACCCAAGCCCACGCGGATGGACGGCAGGACTGTCGGTGGCATTTTACTGGTGGCAGCCGATTAAGAGGTCACCACTGCGACCATCATCCAATGAAGGACGGCGGCCCAATCAGAGGGCAGGCAGCTCAGCAGCCTCGACAGTGCCACTAATAGAGGTGGCTGCTGTTGAGGCTGCAGGAAGAAAAACAAGGCGCTTTGATGCTGGGTCTCCCTTGAAGGCAGATAAGTTTTTTAATTTAATGTGACTGGGCCAGGCAGCCAGCCACATCTGGCGGCTGTAGGGGTGAGCCCTCTAGCAGCAGTGTTGGAGCAGCAGGGGTGACCATTGCCTCTGGCAGGGTGGGGGGGGGGGGCGGGAAGGAGGGGTCCCTCTATGGGCCATGGAGTGGCCATAAAGGAGGTCTCCCTACCTTGGGAACCCACATGGGAGGCAGCCATGATTTATGGTAAGATGCTGGTGGGGTGGGAAGTGGCTGATAATTGACCAATTAATTGGTTTAATTAGCTGCCCAACTCCAGTCGGCAAGTGGCTGCACCGGTGAGGTCCTGCCAGTGAAAAAATCCCACGGTGGTGGGAAGACGTCAGGCTCCCCTCTCGACGCCTTCCGCCACCATTTTATGAGGCTTCCCACCCCCCAGCCCACCTCTAGAGGGCTCGTAAAATCCAGTCCCGTGTTGGGGTCATCACCTCCTGCTAGCTGGAGCTTTTTTGTTTTTGGACCTTTATTCAGTATCTAACCCCGTGCTGTTCCTGTCCTGGGAATGTTTGATGGGGACAGTGTAGAGGGAGCTTTACTCTGTTTCTAACCCCATTTTTTTTTCTTCTCGTTTTTTTTGGAGTGTTTGATGGGGTCAGTGTAGAGGGAGCTTTACTCTGTGTCTAACCCCGTGCTGTACCTGTCCTGAGAGCGAGCTGGAGCTTAGTGTTCATCCCCTCTGTCCTTTGGAGTGGCAGGTGGTTGAGGAGAATGCTACAACTGCTTCTTCTGATGCTGCTCCTCCGGCTATTGGTGATGTTGGTACTTGTTCCTCATTAGAACTGCACAAGCAGCTACCAGACTCCTGAGAAGGTTGGCAGCTGGGGAGTGCAGATCAAAGTAAAGAAATTCAGAGGTTGCAGAAATGACCTTCAAAGTGTTGAAAATCACCTTTAAAGTAATGAAAGCACACTCTCAGAACAAACCATTATGAGAAAAAGCCTTTCACCTAGGCAAAGAAGCAGCTGCCATATCTCAGTATATAAAGGCTTTCCAGACTATCAATTTCTCAGCCCCATCAATTGCCACTATCTGCTCGCTTTGTTCAACCTGTTGAGTTTCAGACAGCCCAGGAAACCTGGGTGCTGGCAGTTAAAGCCAGAATCCAAGGTTAAAGATGCAGTCAATGGTTAACCTGACAGGTTAAAATTCAGCCCCATATCTTGGTAATGGGAATTTAGAATCATAGTAACCCACTGTATTAGACTTGGCAATCCAATGTGTGAACTAATCAGATCTTCAGTACGTCAGAGCACTGTTGATGACTTAACAGCCAAGTTGGTGCATTCATGGAACCTGGAGGGTTTAACCTGTCATGAGGCTCTAGGTTGGTCCTAACTGATAGGGTAGTCTCAACTTGGCAAGTAGCAGAAAGATTATTAGGCTGCATTTTTTTTTTAACCTGTTTATACCCCAGTACCAACCCTGTCTGTATCTCAGGGTCTCAAAGCATTGGCTCTGTTAACTTGTATTGTGACAAGTTATTAAAGGGACTTACTGTGCCTTTTGTATTGGACAAAAAGCAATTCTATATGTGTGATATTCTCAGGACTGGAGTGAGATTTGACTGAGTTTAGTAAGAGATATGAGGCAGAGACAAAGACAGCATGCTGTTGAACAACAATGGATTTTATTTCACTTTCACTTTCCTGTTGCTGGCTCATGTGTGTATGGTAGCCTCGAGTGAACAAAATGTACAATAGGTGTAGATTCCCAGTAGTTTAACTTGGAAACATGAGGAGTTAATTTCCACTTTGAGCAGAGCTGGAGAACTGGTAGCAGCAGATTGTCTGCCCATTAAACACCACACCACAAATTGTACACATCCAGCATGCCACTTCAATGGTATACTCACAGAACCATAGAATCATATAGTACAGAGGGAGACCATTCAGCCTGTCATGCAAAGAATTCTCCTCAACTCTCCTATTTGCCAGTGATCTTAAATCTGTGTCCTGTGGTCACTGATACTCTTGCCGGTAGAAACTTTACCCTATCAAACTATCAAAACCCTTCATAATTTTGAACACCTCTATGAAACCTTCCTTTGATCTTCTCTGTTCTAAAGAAAACAATACAGATTCTCTAGTCTCTCCACTTAACTGAAGTAATCTCCCGGTGCCATTCTAATAAATCCCCTCTGTCCCCTCTCCACGGCCTTGAAACCATTCAGAAGGCGTGATACCAAGAAGGGGGGGGGGATCTTCTGCGACTGATGGGGCAGGAGGGGTGTGGGTGGTGGTAGCTGGCGGGAGCGGTTGGGAGCTGCCAGTAACACATGGGTAATCCGGAAGTCGAGGTTTCCCTGCACACTGTGGAGCATTCAGTCCACAGTATGCACATGACATCACCCATAGGTTTCTCGCCCGAACATCAGCCTGATTGACAGACCTGGCTTCCAGCCAGGTGGGGAAAGCTGGAGAAGAGGCCAGTTCGTACAAGCTACAACTAGGTGGGGTTAGGTTCAAGCCCGGTGTGTGGCGGGGCCCGATCTCTGATGCCAGGGATGAGGGGTAGGGGGGAGGTGGTGGTTGATTGTGGTCTGATCCCAGGATGGAGGCTTCGAGCCTTGAACCAAGGCGGTTGTTTGGATGTTAGATCCTTAACACAGGATGGGGGGAGGTGGGGGGGTACGTTGCGTACAGTCCTGGGGAAGTGGATTACAATCCTGGTGGGGGTGAGGGGTTGGTGATGGGAGACCTGCGGGATCGGAGGCGAGCTGGCGGGAAGGGTTGGGGATTGGAGGTCTGAGGGATCGAAGGTCAGAGATGGGAGTCGTCAGAGGCCTCAGGGGTAAGTCAGAGTCTTTGTGAGGGAGGTGGGGGGAAATCAAAAGGATTGGAGGTTATCCGAACATGGGGGGTTGGCGAGGGAGGTATGCTGGATCCAGCAGATAAGTAGAAAGACACTTACCGACTGGATTCAGCGCTCCTCGCCTTTCTTTAGCCGAAGAGTTTCCCAAAGCACAGGAAACCCACCCAGACAGAGTTAAATTTGAAATGGTGCATAAATATGATGCAAGCAGCCTCATTATAATATTCAACTTGACAAACTGCCTCGTGGCATTAGGTTAACTGTTCACCCACTCCACCCCAAACTCCATCCAGCCTCCATTAAAACCGGAAGTGGGTAGATTGGAGACTGAGTGGGGTCAGGATTAGGATTTTTAACGCATTAATCTCCAACCTGGTACAAAATGCCCATTTATGCAGGCTAAAAGTCCTCCCAGTACTTCAACTGGGGCCTGACAAGTAAAGAGTTAGCATAATTTCCTTGCTTTTGTACTATGTGCTTCTATTCTTAAAGCCAAGGATCCCATTTCTTTTTAAACAGCCTTCTCAACTTGATCTCCCACCTTCCAAGATTTGTGTGTGTGAACCCTCAGTTCTCTCTGTTTCTGCACCCTTTTAAAATTGTATCATTTACTTTACATTATATAAACAAGAAATGCTGGAAATACTCAGCAGGTCTGGCAGCATCTGTGCTTCTCTCTGCATATTTCCAGCATTTCTTGTTTTTATTTCAGATTTCCAGCATCTGCAGTATTTTCCTTTTATTTAGTTGACATTGCCTCTTCTCATTCTTAATTCCAAAATGTATCACTCATTACTCATTAGAAATTTTCTACTATGTGAAGGTAGCAATGGTGAATGAAAAGCAGAATTCAGCTTATTATTAGGGGACAAGATAACGCTTACTTGACTGAATAAAACCCTGGTAAGTGTCTGAACACACTTTGTTCCATTAAAATATATGATAATCTGAATCTAAATATCCTGGTTAAAAAAAACATAGATTTCCTTGGTGCTCATGCAAAGATCAGCATTATGATATCCCACATTGCACATGTATTATTCTGGGATGGGTAACCTATTGACTGAAGCTTTGTGAGAAATCTGTGGGTTTCCCAGTGCCCTGATGTAGCATAAGAACAATTGTACCCCAGGAAAAATTACCATTTATAGCCATTTACCATTTCTCCAGGGACTCAACTGTAATGGCACCACACCAGGAGAACCCCTATGCAATTTCAGGGGCTCCCTATTTTCTTGCAAAAATTAGGTAGGTGTGCTTTTTAAAATTTCCAAATAGCAAGTGGATATGCAGAAACTTTTTAACTTGCAATTCCATTGAAAATGTCTTATTGGTGAAAAATATCATCCAATCATGCCACAGCTGCAATTAATGACCTTTAATATTGCTCAAGTAGTTGAAGTGCAACTTAACTGTCATAAATATGGAAAGATGTATTCATCCGGAGTCAGCATTTACCGAGGGAAAAGGCTAAACACTGGCTGAAAAAATCTTAATTTGACCACAAGGCGCAATATATAATCAAGCCTCCAGTCACAGTTATCTTTTTCCTGCTCAAGATCACTTTGAAGTTTGACACAGGGAAGGATGTTATTTTTGACACTGTAGCAGATTCTGCTTGGTAGCCTGATCAAACCATTTTGATAGTCCTACATCATTTTTGAAAGTTTAGTACTTTTAAGTTGCATAATTCATTTTCCAACAAAGTAAAGGTGCATTTTAACTGTTCAGTGATAGTTACTTTACAACACTGTGGCACCATTGCAGATTAAAAGAAAAGACAGTCTCTAAATTCCTACAGCTACATCTTTACAAAAATGTGTCTATTCTGTTATCTTTCATATTAAAATGGATTTTCCTTGCTGTTGACTTTACCTTGTCTACAGTAAACTTCTATTCCTTGAGCATATGAGGATAATTTTGTGAGGCCAAACACCCAGCTTGAAGCGTTAGTCAATGGGAGCATGAACAGCCAGTGAAGGTTAGTGAACCTGATACATGAAGCTCCCAATTTTGTAATGATTAATATTAGTCAGTGAAATGGGAGTGCTGCTCTTTGGGCATATTGAGCCTCTGGTCCATGCTCCTGTCAAATAAAACCCCGTGCTTGGAACTTTACCTCACAAAATCTATCCTCTGATTCCATAATGTCAAGATCAATCTTCTAAGTATTGATCATCTTTAAATCATAAATAATTTGATGATTCAAGGGGTAGAACTTCCTCTTGGGCAGTAGTGCAATGCAAGCAGTATCACCTCAGCTGCCTGTGATACGCCCCATCCAATATTCACTTACACTTAACAGAACTGAATATCAGGCAGGCGTACAACACCGTCAATTTGCGTTATCACTCAAGGTGAATTTCTACCTGAAAGAATTCATGTGAAAGAGAATGGTGCTTGAATAGGTTTCCAGAAGTTTGCACCTAATGCATTCAATATTCAACCAGCAACCTTTGAACTGAAGTACTGTATTCAGGTGTTTTATTACTGGCCATTACTGACCAATCTGTGCAGAGAATCAGCATTTTCTGGTACTTGCTCTGTGGATTTGAATAGTAATTTTTTATTAAATCAGTTAAGTATCAAAACTCACTTCTTAGGCCCTATTGATTTAACTTATCTTGTATTTTTCATATTTGTACAAGGCATTGATTAAGCCACAGACGAAAGGTGAAATCTTCTCAGACCCGCAAAGGCGGGCTTGTAAGTGGGATAGGGTAAAAATGTGAAAATGAGGGCGGCGGGTGAGTGGCCTGATGTGTTCCTGCATGCGGGCCATCTTGCCAGAGGCAGATCATCAATGCCAGTGTCTACCAGCCTGGCAATTAAAGGGTAGTTATGTAGCTGCCAGACTTAGAAATCCGATCTTGTCTAAATCGCACAGGCCCCAGACTGCGTCAGCACCTCGGCAGTTCAGCTGAGGCAGCTGCACAGCAAAAGGCCATTGTGTAATGAATGCCTAATGAAGTTATATGTAATGAAAGGGAACGCAGCAGGGATGAGCCCTTACATTGTCAGACACCTGCAATGGAATTCTGATGGCGCTTCTGTAAAAAGGGTCTGTGATTTAAAGTTGATGTGGATTGAGGAAGCATAAATAGTAAGGAAACCTGGGCTGACCACTGCACAGTAGTGACATGTGCATCCAGTCATGGGATCCATTTACTCAGTGGTCAGCTGGACCACGGACGTAGAGCATAATGGAGAGTAGCTCTGGCAGACACAGGCAGCGGAGTACTGCAGACAGGTTGGAGGTGGGATAGGGTGCAGAAGAGGGCGGTTCCCTCAAAGAAAGGTTTCTAAGCAATGCCTCAGCTCATAGACCTCTTGGAGGGCCAGTGCTGTAGATGGCTATGCTACTGGCGGCAGGTGATCGCAAACATCTGCACATCTCTGAATGAGGACCTCAGGCCCTAGGGTGCGGGTGGTCACCCAGTGCCCGTGGCAGTGAAGATAACAGTCGCCCTTAACTTCTATGTCATCAGCTTATTTCAGGTATTGGCTGGTGAGATTTGTAGAAAATTTCAATCGGCCACACATGCTTGCATACTGCAAGTGACAGATGCCCTGCATGTGGAAACGTCTGACTTCATCATGTTCTCCACGGATGAGGTCAGTCAGGCACGGAGGGCTGTCAAATTTGTCTCAATGGCAGGATTCCCTCTGGTGCAGGGAGTATTAGACTGTATCCAAGTGTCCATTAAGATGCCATCTGAGTAGGCGGGGGCATTCATGATTAGGAGGGACATCCATTTGTAAGATAGTAATGAAATAATTAAAAATGAATACAGAAATTTGACCAAACTTGCTAGCATGCCTTGGAAGGCTGGGGACTGTGTTTAAAAGAAACCTCTTCTTAAAAATTCACTGATGTGAGACATTCTGAGAACTTAGGATAACTTTGTTTTCTAATCAACTGATAAAAACAGATAAAGCTATCAGGTTGAAAGGGGCCACAGTACTAGATCTGTGCTTGATGTGAGAAACAGAGTTTGGGAGTTCTGTAAAAAACAATATAAATTAACTGACCAAGGTGTGATAAGAGGAACCAGAGACATAACAAATTGGAAAGAGTGCCAATTCAACAGACTTAAGTGGTACAAATGTGTATTTGGATTGTAATACAGAATTGTTTAATAGAGCATTTAAAGTTTTAAGTTTACTTGAAGGCTGCAAGAAGCTGACATTGATTGATGATGTCTGAGTTTGTCCTCTTTTAAAATGCAGGGAAGTGAACTCCACAAGAAGCTACGTGTTTTTTCTTGTGCTTTCTACTTTCAGATGAACTCTTTTATTTAGTTCACCAAGCAACAACTTGCAAGAAGTCAGTGATTTGAGGGACTCTGGTTGTTTCATTATTTTGGTGATCCTGGAATGTGTGACCAGGAAAAAGAAGAAAAGGAAGATGTTCTGCTGTTATGTATATGATAACAATCTTAAGACATATGCAGTAACAAGGATGATGTAAATTTACTGAAGGAAGTTTTAGATAGGTAGACAATGTCAGGCTGGGCTCTAACTCCATGGTTTAAACAAAAGACTCAACATATCATTAGACGTTGAAGACTAAGGTAGATTTTGATGGGACAGTGAGGTCCTGTCAATGTGACAACTCAGGTCCACCCCTGAAAAAGGGCATAAAAGATGTTGGGAAAAGGATAATTGATGCTGCAGTCCAAAGGAGGTGCTTGGCTAATCATCTTGCCCATGAGGACCTACCATCAGCAAGGATTGATCATTTGTTAGTGTTTCCACATATGATTATCTTTTGTAACAGTTTTGGTGCACTGCTCACATTGTAGTTTTTTTTGATAGCTAACTTTAGGCAGTGTGGTGGCGGTGTTTTTGAATCTGTCTTGAAGATGCATTAAAGAACAAAGAACAAAGAACAGTACAGCACAGGAACAGGCCATTCGGCCCTCCAAGCCTGCGCCGATCTTGATGCCTGTCTAAACTAAAACCTTCTGCACTTCCGGGGACCGTATCCCTCTATTCCCATCCTATTCGTGTATTTGTCAAAAATCCTATAGACAGGAATTGGTGTTGTGTGTAATTTCTCATAAATCTCAAGCGCATATCATAAACATTTAGATTCTAGGAGTAGAGTCTTACACATTCCCTTAACATCCAATTCATCTGTGATCACTGTAAACACTGCATGCAAGTTTGCGCAAGGTTCCCGGCAGCTGCTACGACTTCTTCATTCTTCAGTAGTCTCAGGTGCCTCAACTGCTCAGCCCATGACACGGACTCCCGGGATGGATCCTGGGTGGCAAATGATATCCTTTGAATGCATGACTCATGAGACCCATCAGGAAGCCATCAACAGAGGCAGAGGAATGGTGCAACCAATGCCAGGCCTCCACCAGGACAACAATCAAACAGGCCACAGAACTTCTCAAGATGCATTTAAGGTGCCTTGATCACTCTGGGAGAGCCCTCCTGTGCCCACCTACAAGGGTTTCTTGCATAGTGGCTGTGTTGTGCACCCTGCACAACATGGTGATTCAGTGAGGAGAGGAGCTGGGGAGAGATGACTGGCATGAGCACTGACAATTCTCGGATGAGGATGAGGAGGATGAAGAAGAGCTGCACTTGGAACATGCTGCCCATGCTAAGGCTCTTCTGAGACATCAGCAGATAGACCTCAGTCACAAAAACGCGTAGGTTCAATGTTTTCTTTTAATCCAGCGGCTGGAAACCTGAATATTAAGCTGGTGGAGATAAAACACTCAAACCTTGCAAGCTTTGAACTCTGTGTCTACTGACTGTGAGAACCGAGGCATGCTCCCTGCTGCAGACTGTAGTCTTCAGTGATTTAATTGATCGGTCTTTGATTGTGTTAGTCAGTTCACTGCCAGTACTGCAGAGGCCTCAGACCCAGGCCCAGCGGTGGATACCTGGAACACAGGTAGGTGAAGTGGGGTCACCAGGGCTTCTCCTGAAGTTCCTGTAGAGGGTGGGTGGGGGGGGGGGTGATTGTTCAGTCCAGAAGGAGGGGGGTCCTGATGGGGGGGGAGGGTCCTCCCTCGGCCACAAATTGCCCACGAAGGATGGCCCTTCTCCAATCCCACAGGGCGGGTGTCTCATTTTACAAAGCATCCTTCCTGCGCGACGGAGGCTCCCCCTGTCCCCTGCTGCTAGTAAGATCCCAGTGGTGGCAGGGAGAGGCCCATAATTGGCTCTTAATAGGTGACTTGAGGGCCAAAATTGGCCTCTGGGCAGGAAGGTCGTCAGCTGCCTATCCCGTCCCCAGGAAGATCGGAACCGGGGATCCTGACATCGGGTTCTGTGGTGGGCGGCTCCGCTCCGATTCTCCGGCCCCACTCGCCATGAAAACTGCCTTCTGGAGGAGCACAAGATCTGGCCCCTTGTGTTAATGCTATTACCAATACAGGGTGAACCACTGAAAGCTCAATTCAGTGGCCTGTACAGAGTAGTAAAAAGGATTAGCGTGGTGATTTATTTAATTGACACCCTAAATTGCAGGAAAAAGCAAAGGCTGTGCCACATCAATATGTTAAAGCAGGATCACAGCCGGAAAGGGACAAACAAGCACAGGTCTGACAGGCAGTCAGGAAAGGGGAGGGCGAAAGGGACAGTGAGGATTCCCAAACCAAACCCCTTACTGTCCAGTTAGCTAACACCGAAATGTTAGGGAAATTAGATACTCTACTCTCCTATTTAAATGCAGAAGGCCTAACAATCACAGAATCATTACAGTGCCGAAGGAGGCCATTCGGCCCATCGTGTCTGCACCAGCTCTCTGAAAGAGTAACTCCCTCAGTTCCATTCCCCTGCCTTCTCCCCATAATCCTGCACATTCTTCCTTTTCGTATAACTGTCTAATTCCCTTTTGAATGCTTCAATTAAACCTGCCTCTACCACGTTCTCAGGCAGCACATTCCAGACCTTAACCACTCGCTGCATGAAAAGGTTTTTCCTCATGTCACTTTTGCTTCTCTTACCAAATACTTTAAATCTGTGCCCTCTCATTCTCGATCCTTTCATGAGTGGGAACAGTTTCTCTCTATCTACTCTGTCCAGACTCCTCATGATTTTGAATACCTCTATCAAATCATCTCTCAGCCTTCTCTTCCCCAAGGAAAATAATCCTAATTTCTCCAATCTATCTTCATAACTGAAATTCCTCATCCGTGGAATCATTCTCGGGAATCTTTTCTGCACTCTCTCCAATGCCCTCATGTCTTTCCTCAAGTGTGGTGCCCAGAATTGGATGTAATATCCCAGCTGAGGCCGAACTAGTGTCTTATACAGGTTCAACATAACTTCCTTGCTCTTGTACTCTATGCCCCTATTAATAAAGCCCAGGATACTGTATGCTTTATTAACCGCTCTCTCAACCTGTCCTGCCACCTTCAATGACTTATGCACATATACACCTAGGTCCCTCTGCTCCTGCACCCCCTTTAGGATTGTAGCCTTTATTCTATATTGACTCTCCATGTTCTTCCAACCAAAACGAATCACTTCACATTTCCCTGCACTGAACTTCATTTGCCACCTGTTGCCCATTCCACCAACTTGTCTATGTCCATTTGACATTCTATACTATCCTCCTCACAGTGCACAATGATTCCAAGTTTTGTATCATCTGTAAACTTTCAAATTGTGCCTTGTACATCAAGGTCCAGGTCATTAATATATATCAGGAAAAGCAAGGGTGCCAACACTGATCCTTGGGGAACTCCACCACAAACCTGCCTCCAGCCCGAAAAACATATTTTAACCACTGCTCTTTGTTTCCTGTCACTCAGCCAATTTCATATCCATGTTACTACCATCCCTTTTATTCCATGAGCCACAGGTTTGCTCACAAGTCTGTTGTGTGGCACTGTATCAAATGCCTTTTGAAAGTCCATGTATACCACACCAACTGCATTGCCCTCATCAACCCACTCATTTACCTCCTCAAAAAACTCCAGCATAGTCGAACATGATTTGCCCTTAAGAAATCCATGCTGTCTTTCCTTAATTAATTCGCATTTGTCCATTTGAGTATTGATTTAGTCCCGAATTATTTTTTCTAGAAGTTTTCCCACCACCGAAATTAAACTCACTGGCCTGTAGTTGCTTGGCTTATCTTGACACTCTTTCTTGAACAAAGGTGCAACTTTTGCAACCCCCCAGTCCTCTGGCATCATCCTTGAGTCTAAAGAAGACTGAAAAGTTATGGCCAGTGCCTCTGCGATTTCCACCCTCACTTCCCTCATTATCCTTGGATTCATCTCATCCGGCCCTGGTATCTTATCCACTTTAAGTACAGACAGCCTATCTAATACTTCTTTATCAAGTTAAACCCCTCTAGTGTCTGACTTACCTCCTCTTTCAATGTTGCCTGGGTTGCATCTTCATCCTTGGTAAAGACAGATGCAAAGTATTCCTTTAATACCTCAGCTATGCCCTCTGCCTCCATGTGTAAATCCCAATTCTGGTCCATAATCGGCCCCACTCCTCCTTTTAACACCCTTTTACTATTTATATACCTATTGAAAACTTTGGAATTTCCTTTAGTGCTAGTTGCCAGTCTCTTTTCATGCTCTCTCTTTTCTTCTCATATTTGCTTTTTGACTTCACCTGTGGACCTTCTATATTCAGCCTGGATCTCAATAGTATTTTCTACCTGGCATCTATCATAAGCACACTTTTCCTCTTTACCTTAATCTCTATATCTTTTTTCATCCAGGGAGCTCTCAATTTGTTTGCCTTACTTTTCCACGTTGAGGGAACATACCTTGACTGTGCCTGAACTATTTCTTCTTTGAAGGTAGCCCATTTTTCATCTACGTTTTCCTGCCAGCTTTTGACTCCAATTTATTCGCCCCAGCTCCATTCTTACGCCATTGAAGTTGGCCTTCCCAAGGCTGCTCACAGTGTTTAAATAGATCTGCAGGAACAAACTGGGGTGCACAACACTAACCCTACATGATGTGGATGTAGGAGAGACCCCTCCCATAAAACAAAATCCCTCTCACCTAGGTCCCAGGAAACTAACCCAGGTTCAGGAGGAAATTCTGTATATGCTGGAGCACAAACTGATTGAGCCCACTCAGGGTAGCTGGAATTCCCCCGTTGTCCTGGCCCAAGCCTGATGGCTCAACAAGGTTCTGCATTGATTACAGGAAGGTTAATGCAGTGACCAGAACTGACTCCTACCCAATTCCCCACCTGGAAGACTGTATCGATTAAGTAGGAAATACCACCTAAATAACAAAGATAGACTTGTTAAAAAGGTACTGGCAGATTCCTTTAACCACCCAAGATAAAGAGCTCTCAGCTTTTGACACCCCAGTTTGCTTATTCCAGTGGCAGGTGATGCCCTTTGGATTAAGGAATGCCGGATCCACCTTCCAAAGGCTGATGAACCAGGTAGTGGCTGGTCTATCCAACTGTGTAGTGTACCTGGATGATCTGTTAGTGTGCAATGATATCTGGGGAACCAGCTAGACCAGTTGGAAACCCTCTTCCGAAGGTTATGATCACCTGACCTCATGGTAAATCGAGTTCGCTAAAGCTCAGGTAACCTACCTAGGGCATGTTGTGTGTCAAGGGTGGGAGCTGGCCAGAGCAGCAAAGGTACAGGTGTGATTTTCCTGTCCCCATGACCAAACGGGAAATAATGTGATTTTTTGGGGATCTGTGGGTTTTACCGCAAGTTTGTCCTAAACTTCAGCATTATAGCCACCCCAATGACAGATATGTTACAGAAAAGAGTGAAGGTAGTGTGGTCAGAGAGGTTATAAACAGCTTTCGAGAGGCTGAAAGCCATCTTAACCAATGAACCAATGCTCACAGCGCCAAACTTTAATAAACTATTTAAAGTGGCAGTAGATGCTCGTGACCTAGGGGTAGGTGCCATCCTGCTCCAAGATGATGAGTCAAGCATTGAGAGACCAGTTGGGAATTTCTCCAAAAGTTAAACAGACATCAAAAGAGATACTCTATTATGGAGAAGGAAACTTGGGGACTGTTACTGGCTCTCAAGCATTTTGAAATATATGTCCGAAATGGATATAGAGAGACCGTAGCTTAAACCGACCACAATTCTTTGACAATTGTGGAGAAGTTCAAAACCCAGAATGCAAGGCTATTTCGATGGTGCCTGCTTTTGCAACCCTACTACCTAAAGATTACCCACATTGCAAGGAAAAACAATGTGATAGCTGATGTGTTATCCAGAATTTAACTCAGTGCAGAATCATCCCAGATGAAAACTAGACCAGAGCATATTTATGGCAGTGTGAGATTGATAAGTGAGTGTTTGAGGATGAATGTGTGTACTTTTTTTTATAACTTTACTCCTGTCATCATATTTCATTTCGCATGGGCGGAGGTGTCATGAAAATGTGCTCGGTCAAATGATCATTTTTTAATCCATTGGCTGGAAACCTGAATATTAAACTGGTGGAGATGAAACACTTACACTTTGCAAGCATCGAATTCTGTTGACTGTGAGCACTGAGGCATATTCCCTGCTGCAGACTGTAGTGTTCAGTGGTTTAATTGATCTGTATTTGATTGTGTTAGTCTGTTCACAGATCGATGCTCACTGTGCTTAATGACTTAAGCATGACGGGGGAGCTAGAGAGTAGAGAACTTTCCAGAAAGAACAGACAGCGATTACCTCTCTTGAAGGAATTCAGCTGCATTGTTATCTCCTGGAGAACCACTGAATCAGCAAATCAAACTGGAAGCCAGAGAACCACTGAATCAGCATCCACATCTTCAAACCGGAGACCTCAGCACCACCAAAGGAAAGACCATTGAATTCAGCTTGAAGTCAGCCTTATCACCAGCCTCCACAGACTGTATAACCCTTTTATTTGTCTGGCCTCTAATTCAACCAATTTACCCTTTCCCACTCTGTTACACATTTGTGTGTGTGTGTGTGTGTGTGTGTGTCTGTGTGTCAAAGTTGGAGCATATTTTATTATTTTTATTTAGATTGGTTTAAGTCATATAAAGTTAACCTTTTTTTTGTTAAACATGAGAAAACTTGTCTGATTGGCTCTTTTTATGCTCTCAACGTGTAAACAAGTAAACAGTTAAACACTCACTGAATTGGCAAATATATCCACTTAAAAAAGAAATAAATCTATTGTGGTCAAACAAGGAGAGGGAAAAGAGGGGAGCCCTTCGACCCCTCCTCACCTGATTTATGACAACCTCCATGGCAGGGTTGAAAAGGATGACCTCATCCATGCCAGGTTTTCATGAAAATGCTCATCTGCAGTCACCAAGTTCAGAAATGCCCTTTTTGAGTCATCTATCAGATAATGCCACATCTATCTCAAAACAATCGCCTCATCTGAGGTTTCCATTGCCTCCCCATCCCAGGGCCACAATTCATACCAGCCTTACTTATAACTGCAGTCTAGGGCATTCATGAGCAGGACATTTATGGGTTCAGTAATAAATGTCTATTCATTCTAATATAGCATCAGCACATGTAACGATCAACGAAAAAGACAGCCACGTGAGGCCCTTGGTGAAATTATTGTAATTTGTATGCTGTGTGCTTCTATGTGGTTCTCTGCCTGTGGCCGAGGCTGATAGGAAGAGAAATTGTTCCATTCCCTGCAGTGCAAAGAGAGATGACTTCGGCTGCTGTTGCTGTATCCGTGAAGGCTTTGCCACAGACTCCCCCACTTGCATATGTGCAAGGCATTCACGGTCATGGGCAGGAATCAGTGCGCGTGTCTCTGGCAGAGGGGCCTGGGGCGGGGTGGGGGGAGGGTAGGTAGTTCTGGCCAGTGACCGAGGGGTGCATTGAGGAGGAGTTACATTGTCAATGGGCCTGCCTACCTCAGCAATTTCAGGACACAACTGCACTTGGGTGTTGTGCAGGAATGATATAGCACCTGGCAGTGCTTCCTTGCATCTGTGTGCCAACACTGCAATGGTACTCTCAAGGCTTCTGATCATCACAGCCACATTTTGAAGGCTATCTTGCTGCTCCAGTATCCAATTGCTGGCCTGGAATATATGAGTTTCCTGAGGGTGGACACTCTTTCAATGGAAGTATTAATGCACTTGTTTGACTGAGATGTGGTGGAACTCATGACATTCACTGAATCCTCCATCATCTGCTCAAGAGTATGTACAGCCTCAAGGAACTGCCAGATTTCCACACATTTCCCTTTGCTGCTCCACAAGAACCCTCTTTGTGATTGATCCCCCACCCTCCCCATCCTCCCCAAGACTAAGCATCTCTGGGGTCCTGAGCATGGCTGGTGGTATCCTCCGCCCTCTGATGCGGATGGCCTGCAGCCTCCACTGCCTCCATCACCTGCTCATATGTGCCATATTCCTCAGCATGTACCTGTTTCTGCATTTGTGTCTGGTGCATTTGTGACATATAACGCTGCATCTTCCAAGGGCCGATCGACCTTGGAGCCATTTGCTTGATCGTCCGCTGCCTCCTGCTGTTCCTGTGGCATTGGCCCTCTGGTGTTAAGAAAATACAAGTTAATGGATGGAATATCTCTGTGTCCCTTCCACTGCACAGTTCCTTATTGGTCACAATTTCAAAAAGTCTGCACTTAAGATCAAATATGTGGTATTGGCTCCAGAAGTATGCTATTTCTCATGCGGAAGATGTTCACCCTCCCTCAGTTGAAGCCCTATGTCGCCCTCTGGTCACAGGATGTCCTATTGAGTATCATGCAACACCAGGGCCTCATCTTCTACTGGTGTCAGGACCGATTTGTGGACTACTCCATCCCTGCTGTGCTCCCTCTCCCGGGCATTATGCACTCTCTTTACCTGAGGTGAATGAGAGGAGTTTCATGAATAATAGGGTTAATATCAGCAGCTGAGATGGCATCACACCAAAGAACACTTGACATACTATCATTGTCATGCTGCAATTCCCACAAATTTCTTGGGTGGCCATGCTGCTGCCATCTCCTTCATACACTGCATGGCCCAGGGCACACAGCTCAGTATTGCTGTACAGCAGTGCAAAGGCCAGAAGCACTCAAACATCCCTCACCTCTGTCACATGTGGCTTTGATGCCACTTACACTGCCAGATCTCAGAAGGTCATTGAAGCCCTTGTGGCACTCTACCCATGTCCGTCTGACAACACTGCAGCTAGACACCTCCTGTGCCACCTCCAGCCAAGCCTCCTTCATCACAGTGGCTGGTTGCCTCCTCTTACTCTCTGGGAAAAGCAGATGTCTGCATTCCTGCACTGCCTCTACCATTACCTCAAGGGAGGTGTGAGTAAATCAGAACACAGCCCTTCCACACCTGTCCTCCATTCGCTCTGCTTGGGCACTCCATTCAGTCAGCAATTTTAAATTCTCTCCAGGCACACAGCAGACTGGAGGGCTGACTTTAAAAACATCACCTGAGTTCATATTGTACCACCACCTCATCCCACGCACCATTCTTAATTGGACATCAAATTCAGAAGCAGCATCGTAATTGGGCACCTCCTGGAAGATTTGCCAGTCCTGCCACACTTTTGACCCCTATGGGGTCTGGACCAGGAAATGGTCTCGACTGATGAAACTATCTTCTCATCAATGTACTCTTTTCTGTCTGCCTCCAATATCAGAAGGATATTAGAGCCATGGAAAGCTACACTGAAGATTGACTAGAACAGGGTTGTCCAACTTCTTCGGACGGAGGGCCGCATTACGAGTTTTGCTCGACCCGGGGGTGCCAGTGAGCAAATGACGAAAGATAAAGGCATTAAAAATTTATCTTACTAATAAAAACAACAACAAATGTGCATTTTTGTGAAGAAGCTTTAAATGAGAATCCTAATTTATTGACTTACTTTCTCGTCACTATATTGAAAATTGATTTAATGACATACCTGGCATTGTTTTTGCTTGAACAATTAGTCAGTCTCTGCCCACACACTTGATGTAGCGATGCAGTGTATTCTGGATAGATGTCCATCTGTCAGGAATGATCTTGATCTCTCTCTCTGTCTCCCTCTGTTCCCCCTCTGTGTGCTGTTCCCCACCTCTCTCTGTCATCCTCGCTCTCTGTGTTCCCCCTTTATCCCCCCCTCTCTCTGTCCCCCCTCTCTGTTTTCCCCTCTCTCTTTGTTTCCCCCCCTCTCTGTTTCCCCCCTCCCTGTTTCCCTCTCTATCTTTATTTCTACCTCTCTCTCTCTGTTTTCCCCCTCTCTCTCTCTGTCCCCTCTCTCTTTGTTTCCCCCTCTCTCTCTGTTTTCCCCTCTTTCTCTGTATCTCCCTCTTTCTCTGTCTCCCCCTATTTATACTATAGGCCCACAATCGTCAGAGGGAAGTGGAGGAGCAGAAATGTAGGGAAATCACAGATAGGTGTAGGAATTATAGGGTTGTAATAGTAGGTGATTTAACTTCCCTAATATTGACTGGGACTGCCTCAGTGCTAAGGGATCAGATGGGGAGGAATTTGTTAAGTGTCCAGGATAGTTTTCTGAAGCAGTATGTGGATAGCCCTGGTAGAGAAGGGGCTACACTCGACCTCCTCTTAGGAAATGAGGATGGGCAGGTGCTTGATGTGTCAGTGGGGGAGCACTTTGGGACCAGTGACCATAACTCTATTAGCTTCAAGATAGTTATGGAACAGGATAGGACTGGTCCTCAGGTTGAAGTCCTAAATTGAGGGAAGGCAAATTTTGATGGCACCAGACAGGAACTCTCAAAAGTTGAATGGGAGAGGCTGTTTACAGGTGAAGGGATGTCTGGCAAGTGGGAGGCTTTTAAAAGTGAGAGAGGAAGAGTTCAGGGCTAGCATGTTCCTATTGGATGGAAGGGCAAGGCTGGCAAGTTTAGGGAACCTTGGTTGACGAGGGATATTGAGGGTCTGGTCAGGACAAAGAAGGAGGCATATGTCAGGTACAGGCAGCTGGGATCGAGCGAATCCTTTGAGGAGTATAGGGGATGTAGGATTACACTGAAGAAGGAAATTAAGAGGGCGAAAAGGGGCCATGAGATTTCCCTGGCAGATAAGATAAAGGAGAATCCTACAAGATTCTATAAGTATATTAAGAGTAAATAGGTCGTTAGGGAGAGAGCAGGTCCCCTTAAGGATCAGTGTGGCAATCTATGTGTGGAGCGATGGGAAATGGGTGAGGTTTTAAAAGTATATTTCTCGTCCGGATTTACCGTGGAGAAGGTCATGGAAGCTAGTGAGTTCAAGGGAGGGAACTGCGATATCCTGGAGCATATCAACATTACAAAGGAGGAGGTGTTGGAGGTTTTGAAGCGCATTCAGGTGGATAAATCCCCAGGGCCTGACCAGGTTTATCCTAGGATGCTATGGGAAGCAAGGGAGGAGATTGCTGGGGCCCTGGCAGAGATTTATGTATCATCGTTAGTCATGGGTGAGGTACCGGAAGACTGGAGGATAGCTAATGTTGTGCCTTTATTTAAGAAGGTTAGCAGGGATAAGCCAGGGAACTTCAGGCTGGTGAGCCTTACATCAGTGGTGGGAAAGTTATTGGAAGGGATTCTGAGAGACAGGGTTTATATGCATCTGGAAAGGCAAGGTCTGATTAGGGATAGTCAGCATGGCTTTGTGCATGGGAAATCATGTCTCACGAATTTGATTGAGTTTTTCGAGGAGGTGACCAAGAGGATTGACGAGGGCAGGGAGATGGACGTTGTCTACATGGACTTTAGCAAAGCCTATGACAAGGTCCTGCATGGTAGTCTGGTCCAGATGGTTCGAACACATGGGATCCAGGGTGAGCTAGCAAATTGGATACAATATTGGCTTGGTGATAGGAGGCAGAGGGTGGTAGTGGAGGGTTGTTTTTCAGATTGGAGGCCGGTGATCAGTGGTGTGCCGCAGGGATTGGTGCTGGGCCCTCTGTTGTTTGTTATATATATTAATGACTTGGATGTGAATGTAAGGGGCATGATTAGTAAGTTTGCAGATGACATCAAAATTGGTGGTATAGTGGACAGTGAAGAAGGTTGTCTAAGGTTACAACAGGATATAGATCAACTGAGAAAGTGGGCAAGGGAGTGGCAAATGGAAATTAACACAGCCAAGTGTGAAGTGATGCATTTTGGGAAGTTAAACCAGGGCAGAACATATACAGTGAATGGCAGGGCGCTGGGGAGTGGTCTGAGGCAGAGAGACCTTGGGGTGCATGTACATAGTTCCCTGAAAGTAGCAACACAGGTAGACAGGGTGGTGAAGAAGGCGTATGGCATGCTTGCCTTCATTGGCCGAGGCATTGAGTACAAGAGTTGGGACATCATGTTATGTACAACTGTAACGTTGGTTAGGCTGCATTTGGAGTACTGTGTGCAGTTCTGGTCGCCGCACTACAGGAAAGATGTGATTAAGCTAGAGAAGGTGCAGAAAAGATTCACAAGCATGTTGCCTGGCTTGGACGGCTTGAGTTATAAAGAGAGATTGGGTAGGCTGGGTCTGTTTTCCCTGGAGCGAAGGAGGCTGAGAGGGGACATGATAGAGGTATATAAAATTATGAGAGGCATAGATAGGGTAGATAGCCAGAGTCTGTTTCCCATGGTAGGGGTGACTAAAACTAGAGGGCAAAGATTTAAGATGAGAGGGAGGAGGTTTAAAGGTGATCAAAGGGGTAAATTCTTCACACAAAGAATAGTGTGTATCTGGAATGAGCTGCCTGAGGAGGTGGTGGAGGCAGGAACAGTAGCGACATTTAAGAGGCATCTGGACAGGTACTTGAATGAACAAGGCATGGAGGGATATGGAATTAATGCAGGCAGGTGGGATTAGTATAGATAGGCATTATGGTCGGCATGGACGCGGTGGGCCGAAGGGCCTGTTTATCTGCTGAATGACTCTATGACTCTATTTCTCTGTATTCTGTCCCCCTCTCTCTCCTTGTTTCTCCCTCTCTTTTTGTTTCCCCTCTCTCTCTTTGTTTCCCCCTCTCTCTGTTTCCCTCTCTCACTGTTTCCCTTCTCTTTCTGTTCCCCTCTCTCTCTTTGTTTCCACCTCCCTTCTCTCTCTCCCCTCTCTGACAGTTGCAGGGAGCACTCAGCACAGCAGTTTTGTGGTTGGTCAGTTTGTTTAAAAACACCTCGCTGAGTTTCACAGCTGACAGTTGCTGAAGCAAGAACATGCTTCTCAGCATTGGACAGATTTGGGTTTTTAGAGTCATCGATAGAGTCATAGAGTTTTACTGCACAGAAATAGGCCCTTCAGCCCAACGCGCCTGCACCGACCATCAGGCACCTGTCCTAACTAATCCCATTTCCCCATACTTGGCCCTTGGCCTTGTAGGTTATGGCATTTCAAGTGCTCATGCAAGTACTTCTTGAATGTCCTGAGTGTTCCTGCCTCTACAACCTCTTCAGGCAGTGTGTTCCAGATTCCAACCACCCTCTGGGTGAAAAAGTTCTTCCTCAACTCCCCTCTAAACCTCCTGTCCCTTACCTTAAATCTATGCCCCCTAGTTATTGACCTCTCCACTAAGGGAAAAAGTTTCTTCCTATCTATCCTATCAATGCCCTAATAATTTTGTATACGTCAATCAGGTCCCCCCTCAACCTTCTCCGCTCTAAGGAAAGCAACCCTAGCCTATCCAGTCTGTCTTCCTAACTGAAATGCTCCAGTCCATGCAACATCCTGGTGAATCTCCTCTTCACTCTCACCAGTGCAATCAGATTCTTCCTTTAGTGTGGCGACCAGAACTGTGCACAGTACTCCAACCGTGGGCTAACCAGAATTTTATGCAGCTCCATCATAACCTCCCTGCTCTTATATTCTATGCCTTGGCTAATATAGCCAAGTATCCCGTATACCTTCCTAACCACCTTATCTACCTGTGCTGCTGCCTTCAGTGATCTATGGACAAGCACCCCAAGGTCCCTCTGTACTCCCGAGGGTCCTACCATCCATTGTATATTCTATTGCTTTGTTAGACCTCCCAAAGTGCATCACCTCACACTTCACAGGATTAAACTCTATTTGCCACTGCTCCGCCCATTTTACCAGCCCATCTACATCGTCCTACAGTCTAAAGCTTTTCTCCTCACTATTTACGACACCACCAATGTTTGTGTCGTCTGCGAACTTACTGATCATACGTCCTATATTCATGTCTGAATCATTAATGTACACTACAAACAGCAAGAGTCCCAGCACCAATCCCTGTGGTACACCACTGGTCACAGGCTTCCAATTGCAAAAACAACCCTCCACCATCACCCTCTGCCTCCTTCCACTAAGCCAGTTTTGAATCCAATTTGCCAAATTACCTTGGATCCCATGGGCTTTTACTTTCTCAACCACTCTCCCATGCGGGACCTTATCAAAAGCCTTACTGAAGTCCATGTAGACAATATCAACTGCTTTACCCTCATCTACACATCTAGTTACCTCCTTGAAAAATTCAATCAAATTTGTGAGACACGATCTCCCTCTGACAAAACCAGGCTGACTATCCCTGATTAATCCCTGCCTCTCAGAATTTTTCCCAATAATTTCCCTATCACTGATGTTAGACTCACTGGCCTGTAATTACCTGGTTTATCCCTGCTACCCTTCTTGAATTATGGTACCATATTTGCTGTCCTCCAATCCTCTGGTACCTGTGGCCAGAGAGGATCTGAAAATTTGTGTCAGAGCCCCTGCTATCTTTTCCGGCAGGCTTTTAAAAAAAGTCAGAAAACCTGAATCTGTCAAAGTTGGGAAGTGCGTTTCTGCTTCAGCAGGTGTCATCTGTGAAACTGACAAAGCGATGTTTTTAAAAAGGCAAATCTGTCGGAAGAAGACAAAGGGAAATTTCCCATTTCCAGTCACGGACCCCTGGTGAAGATGAGGAACAGCCTCGGGTATAGTTTATATCCGCGTGCCGGATGGAACCTTTGGCGGGCCAGATCCTGGCCCGTGGGTCATATGTTGAACAACCCTGGACTAGAATGATAGAATAATTGGAAGGTTTTAGTTACCAACCAAGGCTTGAAATCCTTTGGCCTTTTCCTCTGGAACAGAGAAGGCTACGGTGAAAATAATAAAAGTTTTCAAGATCACGAAAAGGTTTTGAGAAGATTAATCATAAAAGACTGGCTTGGAAATTCTTGTGCCGTTGCTACATTGGCATAAGTGCAGTGGGACAGAATCCCTGTCCACCCTTGTCCAAGGCTAGCAAACCATATCCCAAATCCTGGCGATGCAGTCATTTGCAAAGCTGGGGCAGGCTGCCAGTTTGGTAGAATCTTGTCATTCTACCTGAAATTCCCTCCAAATGGGCTGCAGAAAAATAATGCTTTGGCTCTGGGATTGATTGTCTTACATATAAAATTACATAGGATATACAGTACAGATACAGGCCACTCGGTCCAACGAGTCCATGCTGGCATTTATGCGCCACTCGAGCCTCCTCCGCTCTTTCTTCATCTACTATCAGCATAACCCTCTATTCCATTCTTCCTCATTGCTTATATAGCCTACCCTTAAACGCATCTATACAATTCGTTTCAACCACTCCCTATGGTACCGGATTCCACATTCCCACCACTTTCTGGGTAAAGAAATTTCTTCTAAATTCCCTATTTGATTGATCTCCAGACGTCTATCTTATACTAATGGCCTCCAGCATTGCTCTTTCCCACATGTGTAAACATTCTATCTGTGTCAAATCGATTAGATCTCTAGTAGGTCACCCCTCAGCTTTCAAAGAGCAAGGAACAGTACAGCACAGGAACAGGCCATTTGGCCCTCCAAGCCTGCGCCGATCTTGATGCCTGCCTAAACTAAAACCTTCTGCACTTCCGGGGACCGTATCCCTCTACTCCCATCCTATTCATGTATTTGTCAAGATGCCTCTTAAACGTCGTTATTGTACCTGCTTCCACCACCTCCCCCGGCAGCAAGTTCCAGGCACTCACCACCCTATGGGTAAAGAACTTGCCTCGCACATCCCCTCTAAACTTTGCCCCTTGCGCCTTAAACCTACGTCCCCTAGTAACTGACACTTCCACCCTGGGAAAAAGCTTCTGACTATCCACTCTGTCCATGCCACTCATAACTTTGTAAACCTCTATCATATCGCCCCTCCACCTCCGTCATTCCAGTGAAAACAATCCAAGTTTATCCAACCTCTCCTCATAGCTAATGCCCTCCAGACCAGGCAACATCCTGGTAAACCACTCTGTACCCTCTCCAAAGCCTCCACGTCCTTCTGGTAGTGTGGTGACCAGAATTGCACGCAATATTCTAAGTGTGGCCTAACTAAAGTTCTGTACAGCTGCAACATGACTTGCCAATTTTTATATTCTATGCCCCGATCGATGAAGGCAAGCATGCCATATGCCTTCTTGACTACCTTATCCACCTGCGTTGCCACTTTCAGTGACCTGTGGACCTGTACACCCAGATCTCTCCACCTGTCAATACTCCTAAGGGTTCTGCCATTTACTGTATACTTCCACCTGCATTAGATCTTCCGAAATGCATTACCTCACATTTGTCCGGATTAAACTCCATCTGCCAAGTCTCCAACCGATCTATATCCTGCTGTATTCTCTGACAATCTTGATCACTATCCGCAACTCCACCAATCTTTGTGTCGTCCGCAAATTTACTAATCAGACCAGCTACATTTTCCTCCAAATCATTTATATTTACTACAAACAGCAAAGGTCCCAGCACTGATCCCTGCGGAACACCACTAGTCACAGCCTTCCATTCAGAAAAACACCCATCCACTGATACCCTCTGTCATCTATGACCGAGCCAGTTCTGTATCCATCTTGCCAGCTCACCTCTGATCCCGTGTGACTTCACCTTTTGTACTAGTCTGCCATGAGAGACCTTGTCGAAAGCTTTACTGAAGTCCATAAAGATAACATCCACTGCCCTTCCTTCATCAATTATCTTCATCACTTCCTCAAAAAACTCAATCAAATTAGTAAGACACAACCTCCCCTTCACAAAACCATGCTGCCGCTCGCTAGTAAGTTCGTTTGTTTCCAAATGGGACTAAATCCTGTCCCGAAGAATCCTCTCTAATAATTTCCTTACCACTGACGTAAGGCTCACCAGCTTATAATTTCCTGGATTATCCTTGCTACCCTTCTTAAACAAAGGAACAACATTGGCTATTCTCCTTTGTCAAGAGAAAAGACACCCAGTCTGTTCATCCTCTCCTGATAGGTACGCTGCCACAGTTCTGCTATCATCCCTGTAAATCTTTTTTGTACCCTTTCCAGTGCCTCTATTTTTTTTATATAATACGGGAACTAGAATTGTAAACAGTGCTCCAGATGTGGTCTAACTAATGTTGGTAGGTTCAGCATAACTTCTAAATTCTTTACTTTTCAATTCTATCCCTTTCAAAATAAAGCCTACTGCTTGGTTTGTTCCTTTATGGCCTTGTTACCTTGTGTTGCTACTTTTCATGATTTGTGTATTTGTCCTCCCAGATCCCTTTGCTCCTCTACCCCATTTAGATTCTTATTTTCTCAATAATATGCAGCTTTGATTTTTTAATGAAGTAACAGAGAGGTTGATGAAGGGAATGTGGTGGATGTTGTTTATGTGGATTTTAAGAAAGCATTTGATAAGGTACCACATAAAAGGCTGGTTATTCAATATGCTCATGGCTGATCATCCACTTCAATGCCTTTTTCCCACATTATCCCCATATCCCTTTATGTCATTGGTATTTAGAAATCAGTCAATCTCTGCTTTCAAGATACTCGATGACTGAGTTTCCACAGCCCTCTGTGGTAGAGAATTCCAAAGATTCACAACTCTCTGACGAAAGAAATGTCTCCTCATCTCTGTCCTAAGTGGCTTTCCCTTTATTTTGAAATTGTATTCCCTGGTTCTAGACTCCCAACCAGGGGAAACATCTTACCTGCATCTACCCTGTTTATCACTTAAAGTATTATGTAGGATTCGATGAGATCACCTCTCATTCTTCGAAACTCTAAACGATACAGGCCCAGTTTCCCCAATCTCTCTTCATAGGACAGTTCAGCCAGACTGACAGACACAAGTCTAGTGAACCTTGGTTGCACACCCGCTATGGCAATAATATCCTTCCCAAGATAAGGGGACCAAAACTGTGCAGTCCAGGTGCGGTCTAACCAAGGTTTGATGCAATTGAAGCAAGACTTCACTACTCCTGTACTCAAATCCTCTTGTGATAAAGGCTAGCATACCATGAGCCTTCCTAATAGCTTGCTGCAGCTATATGTTAGCTTTCACTGAATTATTGAAGAGGACACCCAGGTCCCTTTGTACATTTACACTTTCTAATCTCTTATCATTTAAGAAACACTCTGCACATCTATTCCTCCTACCAAAGTGGATAACCTCACATTTTTCACATTATATTCCATCTGCTATGTTCTTGCCCATTCACTAAGTCTGTCCAAATCCCCTTGAAGCTGCTTTGCATCATCCTCACAACACACATTCTCCTAACCCATGTGCTTTAATTTTGCTAACCAACCTCCTGTAGGGGACTTTATCAAAAGCCTTCTGAAAATCTGAGTATACTACATCCACTGACTCCTCTTTATCAATTTTGTTAGTAACATCCTCAACAAGGTTCATCAAACATGATTTCCCATTCTTAATCCATGTTCACTATGCCCACTTAGATTATTATTATCCCAGTGTCCATTTATCACATCCTTTAGAATAGATACTAGCATTTTCCCAATGACTGATACAAGGCAAACAGGTCATGAAGTTCCTTGCTTTCTCTCTCCCTCTCTTCTTAACTAGTTGGGTGACATTTGCTCCCTTCCAATCTGCGGGAACCATTCCAGAATCTATAGAATTTTCGAAGATGACCACCAATGCACCCGTTTTCTCCATAGCTACCTCTTTCAACACTCTGGGATGTAGAATATCAGATTTTAGGGACTTATCAACCTTCAACCCCATTAATTTCTTCAATAAAACTTTCTTACTAATGCTAGGTCTTCCTTTGCTGTATTCTAAAATCCTCCCAATCCTCAGGTTTATTATTATTTCTGGCTACTTTGTAAGCCTTTTCATTTAATCTTATACAATCCTACACTTCCTTTGTTAGCTACGATTGACCGCCTTTTCTTTTGGGCTTTTTGTGCCTTTAAGGAATATATAGTTGCTGTAAACTATGTAATAATTCTTTAAAGACTATCCATTGCCCATGTACGGTCATACCTTTTCATGAATTTTTCCAATCCACCTCAGCCAGACAGACACAAATACTTATATAATTTCCTTTGTTCAAATTTAACAACCAGGCTTCAAATTGAACAACCTCACTTTCAAACATAATGTAAAATTCTATCAGATTATGGTCACTTATTCCGAAAGGTTCTTTTACAGCAAGATTATTAAGAAACCCTTTTTCATGCCGCGCCACTAGCCAAGCTGTTCCAGTACAGCTACAACACTGGCATCTACCCAGCAATATGGAAAATTGCCCAGGTATGTCCTGTACACAAAAAGCAAGACAGGTCCGACCCAGCCAATTACTGCCCCATCAGTCTACGCTCAATCATCAGTAAAGTGATAACCTGCTCAGTGACGCTCAGTTTGGGTTCTGTCAGGTCCTTTCAGCTCCAGACCTCATGACAGCCTTCTTTCAAACATGGACAAAAGAGCTGAAAACAAGAGGTGAGGCGAGAGTGACTGCCCTTGACATCAAGGTAGCATTTGACCAAATATGGCATCAAGAAGCCCTAGCAAAACAGGAGTCAATGGGAATGAGCGGGAAAACTCTTCACTGGTCGGAGTCATACCTGGCACAAAGGAAGATGGTTGTGGTTGTTGGAGGTCAATCATCTGAGCTCCAGGACATCACTGCAGGAGTTTCTCAGAGTAGTGTCCTCGGCCCAACCATCTTCAGCTGCTTCGTCAATCACCTTCCTTCAATCATAAGGTCAGAAGTGGGGATGTTCGCTGATGATTGCACAATGTTCATCACCATTTCTGACTCGTCAGATACTGAAGCAGTCCATGTAGAAATGCAGCAAGACCTGGACAATATCCAGGCTTGGGCCGATAAGTAGTAAGTAACATTCACGCCACACAAGTGCCAGGCAATGACCATCTCCAACAAGAGAGAATCTAACCATTTCCCCTTGACATTCAATGGCATTACGGTCACTGAATCCCTCACTATCACCGTCCTGGGGGTTACCATTGACCAGAAACTGAACTGGAGTTGCCATATAAATATCGTGGCGACAAGAACAGGTCAGAGGCTAGGAATCCTGCCATAAGTAAGTCACCTCCTGACTCCCCAAAGCCTGTCCACCATCTACAAGGCACAAGTCAGGAGTGTGATGGAATACTCTCCACTTGCCTGAATGGGTGCAGCTCCAACAACACTCAAGAAGCTCGATACCATCCAGGATAAAGCAGCCCGCTTGATTGGCACCCCATCCACAAAACATTCACATCCCCTCCAAGCCACACACCATCCTGACTTGGAACCATATTGCAGTCCCTTCACTGTCGCTGGGTCAAAATCCTTGAACTCCCTTCCTAACAGCACTTTAGGTGTACCTACCCCACATGGACTGCAGCGGTTCAAGAAGGCAGCTCACCACCAGCTTCTAAAGGGAAATTAGGGATGGGCAATAAATGCTGGCCTAGCCAGCAAGGCTCACATCACAGGAATGAACAAAATACATGACATAATACTAGATCTAAAATATCCTGGTCTCTAGTCCGTTCCTCAACATACTGCACCAGAAAACCATCCCTAACGAATTCCAGAAACCCGTGCTCCTCAGCATTAGTGCTCATTAAGTTTACCCAGTCTATATGCAGATTGAAATCACCCATGATTTCTGTATTACCCATGCTGCATGATTATCTAGCCTCCTGATTAATACCATGCCCCACATTGCCACTACTGTTTTGTGGCCTATAAACAACTCCTACCAATGTTTGCTGCTCCTTGCTGTTCCTTAGCTCCAGCCAAACATATTCCACATTTTGTTCTTCCGATCTGAGAACTTCCCTTACTTATGTACTGATCCCATCCCTTATTATCAGTGCAACACCACCTCATTTTCCTTTTTGCCTGTCTTCCATAAATGCTGAATATCCTTGAATATTCAGTTCCCAGTCTTGGTCACCCTGTAGCCACGTTTCCGTAATGACAATTATACCATACCCATTTACTTCTATTTGGGCCTTTAAATCATCGACTTTGTTACGAATGCTGTGTGCATTCAGGTAGAGTGCCCTTAACCTTGTCTTATTGATATTATTCTGCATTCTAAACTCACTTAGCAGGGGGATAGGTGTTAAATTCCAGAAAGCTTGTTGTGGAAAGATGATGTTGGAGCCTAGCTTTACTCAGTTTCATATTTACAGTACACAGTAAAAAGGATTACAAACAAGTAGCTCCTCACTGAAAGAACCTTCACCAATTTTAGTATGTATCTCCTTATAAGTGCTTACGTAAGACCCCAATTAACACTCTTCACCTGCATAGAATTAAACAGTTGATACACAATTAACAGATTCCCTTTTTTCTTTTAAACTTAAATTAACATGCTCAATGAATATTTCAAAATAAATCGCATCTTATGTACAAAGTATAAACATGCTCAAACAACATTTCAAAATCAATCAAAATAAATTCCATGTATAATAAAAACAAGAAATGCTGGAAATACTCAGCAGGTCTGGCAGCATCTGTGGAGAGAGAAGCAGAGTTAACGTTTCAGGTCAGTGACCCTTCATCAAAACAGAATAAATTCCATATTGGTTACAAAGTAATACATTGTGAGACACCATTCCTGTAGCATCCCTAACAATTTCTTTGTACTGGCATTTCTTTTTGTGAAACAATTGAATAGCTGATGACTAGATTCTACCTATTTAAGTTTGGAGATTTCCTTTCCCACCAGCAATTTTTTCAATCCACCAAGGTGCATATTGTCTTTTCTCACTCGCACTTTTTATAGATTGTACATTCAATGGGTATCCCAACTTCAGTTTGTTCCTTTTTCAGAAACTCACCTAAAATATTTGTCAGATGGAACCCCATATCCACTGCCTTCACAAGACGCAATGTTTCCAGAGCTAAAATGCTTTTAATGACCCTTTTTATTGTCTTTGTTCCCAAACTAAAGGGCAATATTTCCCATTTTCATCCATCAGAAATATTATGAAACCAGCTGCAGTCGAATACCCATCAGGAAGATTAGTTTCTGAAGCATCACTAAAAATGACTATCTTCATGTTCTTTGGGTCACTAATGGATGGGAACTTCAGTACACATTTCTCCAGATTAAATTTTTTCATGTTTTATTTGCCCTCAACTTTTGGTTGTTTCCTCATCGTACTAAACTCCAGCATAATCAAAACTAGCATCAGGTCTAGTCTGAGTGCACAACCAGTCCAATTGAGCAATCCAGCTTCACAATTGCTCAGTCTCCTCTTTAGATATCTCATCATCTTTCTGTAATGATCTAGCACGGTTAATCAGGATGGGAGTAACACTCTCTAAAATGGATTATTGATTTAAAGTTTTTCCAGACTTACTCGACTTAATATCTAAACCAATATATTTAAAGGTCCAGTAAGCCTGACTCCCAATCTTAAATTCTGCCCTAATGGTATTAATAATATATTTCTCAAAATTCATAGAACCACCCCATAAGAAATCATCAATGTACATCATGAAGATGCCTGAATGTTTTCTTTTATGATACCAATCAAACATGGCAGGATTTTCTTTTTGTTGAACATGATCAATTTTCAGCAAAACAGATCTCACTGAGAAATACCACACCCTGAAAGCATCATTAAGGCCATTGACCCATTGTTCAGTTTCCATAGTTTTCCTTCTGCATCTGTTGCCTCTAGATGGATTCAGAAACACTTCTCTGAAAAGTATCACCCAGTAGAAATGCAGCTTTTATGTCAATGGATTTACACTCCCATGAATATGTGGCCAGAAGAGCTAAAAAGATTTTCAAGATTACTTTCCCAGCTGTGGGAGAATCCACTTTAACATCAGTATCACCCAATTGCTCTTCAAAACCCTTCACAACTAGCCTCGCTTCAGCCTTGTATGTCCCATCTGGAAGGACTTTTTCAGTACAAATCCATCTATATGACAAGGCTGGCTGTCTCTATTGGGTACCAAAGAATAAACACCAAACTCTCCAAATCTCTAATTCCTTATGTTTTGTTTCTCTTATTAGTTTATCATCATTTGTTGGCCGCCACTAAAACTTCATGGTCATGAGGACATCTACTTCTAGTTCTATTCTGAGATTGTTCTCTAGCCTTTGTTTCATTGTGTAATTTGTTCAAACTCTGGCCTCTATTTTCACTTTGATGTCTTTCGGGACTACTGCTATAAGTTCTCCCTCATGCACTATCGGAGGCTCTGTCTCCAGTACATGATAGTTTCCTTATGCAAGACTCACTTCCAGACCCACTATTAGAACTTGAACTAATTTTCTTACTTTCCACTCTTTCACCGCATTCTGCCAGTCCCTGAACCTTGCTTCCTGGCCATTGTCTTCAACATTCAACCAATATTTAAATTTTCCTGTAGATTTTCCTGCATGTTCCACAACTGTTGCATTCTTCCATTTATTAGACCCCTCTGGAATATATGTTCCCCGAGTACTGAATCGGGGTAATTGACCTTTGGATGCAATAGCCCTTTCCTGAGTGTCATGAGCTCAAGTTACTATCCAACCCTTAATCTAACCGCATTCTGTTCCTCAGAACCTTCATCACAAAACACATGAGTATTTGAGTCATAGAGTAATACAGCACAGAAACAGGCCCTTCGGCCCACCGTGTCTGTGCCGGCCATCAAGCACCTAACTATTCTAATCCCATTTTCCAGCACTTGGCCCATACCCTTGTACGCTATGGTATTTCAAGTGCTCATCTAAATACTTCTTAAATGCTGTGAGGGTTCCTGCCTCTACCACCTCTTCAGGCAGTGCGTTCCAGACTGCAACCACCCTCTGGGTGAAAATATTTTTCCTCAAATCCCCTCTAAACCTTCTGCCCCTTACCTTAAATCTATGCCCCCTGGGTATTGAATCTTCCGCAAAAGGAAAAAGTTTCTTCCTATCTAACCTATCAATGCCCCTCAATTTTGTATACCTCAATCATATCTCCCCTCAGACTTCTCTGCTCTAAGGGAAAACAACCCTAGCCTTTTCAGTTGCTCTTCATAGCTGAAATGCTCCAGCCCAGGCAACATCCTGGTGAATCTCCTCTGCACCCTCTCCAGTGCAATCACATCCTTCCTATAGTGTGGTGACCAGAACTGTACACAGTACTCCAGCTGTGGCCTAACTAGCATTTTATACAGCGCCATCATAACCTCCCTGCTCTTATATTCTAGGCCTCGGCTAATAAAGACAAGTATCCCATATGCCTTCCTAACCACCTTATCTACCTGTGATGCTGCCTTCAGTGATCTATGGACAAGTACACCAAGGTCCCTCTGACCCTCTGTACTTCCTAGGGTCCTACCATCCATTGTATATTCCATTGCCTTGTTTGTCCTCCCAAAATGCATCACCTCACACTTCTCAGGATTAAATTCTTTTTGCCCCAGCTGCACCCATCTTACCAGCCCATCTATATCGTCCTGTAATCTAAGGCTTTCCTCCTCACCATTTACAACACCACCAATTTTCGTGTCATCTGAGAACTTACTTATTATACCTCCTTTATTCACGTCTAAATCATTAATGTACATTACAAACAGCAAGGGACCCAACACCAATCCCTGCGGTACACCACTGGTCACAGGCTTCCAATTGCAAAAACAACCCTCAACCATTACCATCTGCCTCCTGCCACTAAGCCAATTTTGGACCCAATTTGCCAAATTGGCCTGGATCCCATGAGCTCTTACCTTCTTAACCAATCTCCCATGCGGGACCTTATCAAAAGCCTTACTGAAGTCCATATAGACTACATAAACTGCTTTACCCTCATCTACACACCTAGTCACCACCTCGAAAAATTCAATCAAGTTAGTTAGACATGATCTCCTCCAAAGCCATGCTGACTATCCCTGATTAATCTCAACCTCTCCAAGTGAAGATTAATTCTGTCCCTCAGAACTTTTTCCAATACTTTCCCAACCACTGATGTTAGACTCACAGGCTTGTAATTACCTGGTTTATCCCTGCTGCCCTTCTTGAATAATGGTACCACATTCGCTGTCCTCCAATCCTCTGGTACCTCTCCTGTGGCCAGAGATGATTTGAAAATGTGAGCCAGAGCCCCTGCTATCTCCTTCCTGGCCTTACATAACAGCCAGGGATTCATCTCATCTGGGCCTGGGGATTTATCCACTTTTAAGCCCGCTAAAACAGCTAATACTTCCTCCCTTTCAATGCTAATTTGTTCGAGTATATCACAAACCCCCTCCCTGATCTCTACACCTACATCGTCCTTCTCCATAGTGAACACAGATGAAAAGTAATAATTTAAAACCTCACCTATGTCCTCCGGCTCCACACACAGATTGCCACTTTGGTCCCTAATGGGCCCTATGCTTTCGCTGGTTATCCTCTAGCCTTAGGATTTTCCTTTATCTTGCCCGCCAGTATTTTTTCTTGTCCCCTCTTTGATCTCCTAATTACTTTTTAGTGCCCCCCTACAATTTCTATACTCCTCCAGTGCCTCCGCTGTTTTCAGCGCTCTGAATCTGCCATAAGCCTCTTTTTTTTCCTGATCCAATCCTCTATATCCCTTGATATCCAGGGTTCCCTGGACTTGTTGGTCCTGCCCTTCACCTTAACGGGTACATGTTGGCTCTGAACTCTCGTTATTTTCTCTTTGAATGACTTCCACTGGCCTGATGTAGACTTTCCAACAGGTAGCTGCTCCCAGTCCACTTTGGCCAGATACTGTTTTTTCATACTGAAATCGGCCTTCCCCCAATTCAGTACCTTTATTTCCGGTCCCAATTTTGTCCTTTTCCATAACTACCTAAAACTTACAGAGTTATGGTCACGATCCCCAAAATGCTCCCCCACTGACACTTCTGCCACTTGTCCAGCTTCATTCCCTTGGATTAGGTCCAGTAATGCCCCTTCTCTTGTGGGACTTTCTGCATGCTGGCTCAAAAAGCTCTCCTGGATGCATTTTAAAAATTCCGCCTGCTTTAAACCTTTTGCACAAAGACTATTCAGTTGATATCAGGGAAGTTGAAATCCCCTATTATTATTACCCTATTATTTTTACACCTCTCTGAGATTTGTCTACATATCTTCTCCTCTATCTCTCCCTGACTGTTTGGGCGTCTGTAGTACATTCCCAGCCAAGTGACTGCCCCCTTTTTGTTTTTAAGTTCTACCCATATGGCCTCATTTGAGGAACTTTCTGAGATATCATCCCTCCTTACAGGTGTAATTGACTCCTCGATCAACAGTGCAATGCCATCTCCTCGTTTACCCCATCCCCTGTCATGCCTGAAGATTCTATACCCTGGAATATTGAGCTGTCAGTCCTGCCCCTCCCTTAACCATGTTTCTGTGATAGCAATGATATCATAATACCATGTGCTAATCAATGCCCTCAATTCATCTGCTTTACTAGTGAGTCTCCTTGCATTAAAAGAGATGCAATCCAGCCTTGCGATTTTCACTTGTGCCTTAACAGGTCTATATTTGCTCTGCCTTCCAGACTGACTCAGTTTCTCTTCTATATTTGACTGTGCATCATCCCCTATTGTACCTCCACTCTGTATCCATCCCCCTGCCAAATTAGTTTAAACCCTCCCCAACAGCACTAGCAAACCTCCCAGCAAGGATGTTGGGCCCGTTCCGGTTCAGGTGCAACCCATCCAACTTGTACAGGTCCCACCTTTGCCAGAAATAGACCCAGTGATCCAGGAAACTAAAGCCCTCCCTCCTGCACCACCTCCTCAGCCACGCATTCATCTGCTCTATCCTCCTATTCCTATACTCACTAGCACATGGCACTGGGAGTAATCCAGAGATTGCAACTTTTGAGGTCCTGCTTTTTAATCTGCTACCTAGCTCCCTAAATTTTTGATGCAGGACCTCACCCCTCTTTCTCCCTATGTCATTGGTACCAATGTGTGTCACGACCTCTGACTGTTCACCCTCCCCTTCAGAATGTCCTGTTGCTGCTCCGTGACATCCTTGACCCTAGCACCAGGGAGGCAACATACCATCCTGGAGTCACGTTTGCGGCCACAGAAACGCCTGTCTGTTCCCCTTACAATTGAATCTCCTATTAGTATGGCTCTCCCACTCTTTTTCTTCCCCTCCTGTGCAGCAGAGCCATCCATGGTGCCAGAACTTGGCTGTTGCTGCTTTCCCCTGGAAGGCCATTTCCCCCCCAAAAGTATTCAAATTGATATATCTGTTTGAGAGGGGGATGGACACAGGGGACTCCTGCACTACCCTGCCTGTGCCTACTATTCCTCCTGGTGGTCACCCATCCCTTTTCTGCCTCTGCAGTCATTACCTGCGGTCTGACCACCTTGCTAAATATGCTATCCACAACTTCCTCAGCATCGCTGATGCTCCATAGTGAATCTATCTGCAGCTCCAGCTGCGCAATGCGGTCAGCCAGTAGCTGCAGCTGGACACACTTCCTGCACACATGGTCGCCAGGGGCACTGAAAGTGTCCCTGATTTCCTACATGGTGGAGGAGGAGCATGCCACGGGGCTGAGCTCTCCTGCCATGACTTAGCCTTAGATTAAGCTGCTTAGTTACTTTAGAGTACTAATTATGCTAGGACATTATTCTACTCCAAACACTACCTACTACAATCTGAAATCCCTACCTTTACTTCAGCTATTGAAAGTAGTAAAAAGGGTAGAAATACCCACCTATTCCTACGTACCAATCAACTGCCTCCCCTTGCAACACGTCACTTTCTGAACTGTGACGTCAGCCGTGGAACTCTCTCACTGTCCTGTGAGAGTGTGTGAGAGTATGCCTCTTTTAAGCTGGAACTCCCACTTGCTGGTGCCTGTCTCCTCGCAGGTCCGCCTTGGTCTTGCTAGTTCCCTGGCCTCTTGCAGGCTCTTTTAAGCTGCTGGAATTCCTGCTCGCCAGTGCTTGTCCCCTTGCAGGTCCGCCTTGGTCTTGGTCTTTCCCTGGCCTCTCGCAGCCTCTTTTAAGCCACTGGACCTCCCGCTCACTGGTGCCGGTCTCCTCGTAGGTCTGTCTTGGTCTCCTTGAGGTACAAGGTACTTCATTTCCCTCTATCATCTGCTCAGGTTCTGAGATTTAGTAATCAACCCTGATTAATTGAGAGGAATGAACCTTAGCAGTTTATTTTCCATGCCTGATAACTACTGTCTTACCATCTATTACCTTACCAGGACCCTTTCATTTCTAAAACACCATATCTCCTGAATTAAATTCAGCCTCAAATGGCATTATACGATCCCTCAGAGCTCTCCAAATTTTCTCAGAGTACTCATCTTTTATGACAGCCCATCTCCCTCCATGTAAATCATTCAAGTATGCAGTACCGTCTAGAGCAGGAGGACTGTCAAACAGTTAGCCAGTTAGTTAGAGATACAGCACTGAAACAGGCCCTTCAGCCCACCGAGTCTGTGCCGACCATCAACCACCCATTTATACTAATCCTACACTAATTCCATATTGCTACCACATCCCCACCTGTCACTATATTTCCCGACCACCTACCTATACTAGGGACAATTTATAATGGCCAATTTACCTATCAACCTGCAAGTCTTTGGTATGTGGGAGGAAACCGGAGCACCTGGAGGAAACCCACACAGACACAGGGAGAACTTGCAAACTCCACACAGTGCAGTACCCAGAATTGAACCCGGGTCGCTGGAGCTGTGAGGCTGTGGTGCTAACCACTGCGCCACTGTGCCGCCCAGAAGGCAATTTGGGATTTCGTCCATAGAGCAATTGATAAGGACTAACCATCTGAAGCCAATTCTTTGCATGAACCGTCCATACCAGGGCAGTTGCCAACTTGCAGTTTGGTTGGTCAACTAAGATTTTATGCAGCATTTCATCAATCACCGCGTGATTCCTTTCACAGAGCCCATTGCTGAAAGGACTTTCAGCTGCAGTATTCATAACCATAATGTTCATGTTTTCACACATGTCTCTGAACTTGTCATTGGCAAATTCCCCTTCAGTATCAGTCAGAAATTTAGCTGGTGCCACAAGTCCAGTCCCTATCCATTCCTTTATCAATAATCACCCTTTTGTCCTTGCAGTGCATTATTGTAAAAAGACTTAATCTAGTTGCTAGGTTGATAAAATGCAGAATAAAAATATTCCTGTTTTTGTCCCATACCTTTAAATCCATGGCAACCACCACATTAAACTCACATGCCAATGGAAGGCTTACAATAAGATGTGATGGCGTTCTTCGATACTTTTTACAGATTTCACACTTTTCATGAATCTTTTCTATTATTCTCGTATACTCTTCATTAATCACACCTGCATCCTTTAGCAGGGTTTTTAATCTTTGACAAGAAGGATGAGCAAATTGTTTGTGTAACTTTAAGACAGTATTTTTCTTTTCTCTCTGATTCTTATCACCTGATGCCATTAATTCTTCTCGAACAGTCTGACAGGAAACATCAGGTTTTGTTGAGGGAATATAATAATGCCCTGATTGGATAACCTGCAAATTCACTGAATTTCCAAAAACAATTGCCTTATTATGCTCCATATTGATGATCATCTGTGCCTTTATCATTGAAGGTTCACTCAACAGTAAAGGAGACTATATCAATACTGATAAAGTGGCTTACTCCAGCTATTTTACATGGCATTACTACCCTCTTCATTGACTTCAATGTGTTGTCATCACCAAACCTAAAGATGGCAGTACTTTTATACTCCTTCACCGTGCGTCGATCCTCACTACTGACTGAATCCAAATAACATTCTAACCAACTTGTTCCACATACTGTCGATGTGCAAACACTAACACATCACAGTTGAATGAATCCGCAACTAACACATTTATCACAAGACTAAAACTCCTTGTGACCAGTACAATTCATTCAGATTCATGAGTATCTTCCTCTTCTATCTCAGGGTTCTCTGTGCCATGTATTATTTCAAGGACTTTGCCCCTCTGCTTTGGGCAGTTCATCGCATAGTGATACTTTGAGCCACACCTGAAGCACCTATTAACTCTTCCTTTGGCATTCCTGGGATTTACTCACGTATGATTGCTGTTCCAATTCTGTCTTCCACTGAAATAATCAGACTTGCTCAAGGTGTTTTCCTTATGCCTGCATCCAGTATCTAGACCATTTCAAAATCTGCTAATCATCGAGTCATCCATTCTTTGCATCACTGCAGAATGCCCTGTTTGCTCCAGCAGAGCTGCAGGAAATTACTGTTTCCCCAGGAATTTCTTTAAGGCAGCAGACATCTGATCTAACATGATATGTTTCTCCAAGAACCAAACCCCAGTTAGAAACAGGAGCCTGTCCATATGCGACACCTTAGCACAATCTAGCAATTCAAATGAACCAGGGAACTCCAAATTGAGTTGAATCAATCTTCTATAGAGTCTGTTAAAATCCATGATATATTCCTCTATTGAATAACTATCTGTTTTCTGAAATCTATCATAGTCAGACCATCCCTCATACACATTCAATAGGTGATCTTTCTTGTAAATTTCATCCACAAATTCTAACAGAAGATCCAAACCTTCATCAGTATCCAACTGATGAACATTCAGTTCACAAAACACTTTACTTCTGATTTTACTTCTGGTAGGAGGTGAAAATGCCAAGGCTATACCTTGTTTTCTCTTTGGTAGGGATATAACCCGTGTCCACACATCCACTATATTCTTCCACTGGTCATATTGTTCAGTCTCCGAGAACATTGGAGGGTAATCATACTGTAACAATTTTCACTTACTTTGTGCCATATTTTCCACAATAGCCAGTGAGATTTTAGGTTCCTATGAAAATAAATCATAGTTTCCAACCTTCAGCTTGAGACAACCATCCTCTGATACCATGTTAAATTCTAGAAAGCTTGCTGTGGAAGGATGATGCTGGAGACTATCTTTACTCAGTTTCACATCTATTGTACAGAGTGAAAAGGATTACACACAAGTAGCTCCTCACTCAAAAAACTTTCACCAGTCTCAGTAAGTGTCTCCTTATAAGTGCCCAAGTAAGACCCCAATTAACACCCTCCACCTGCATATAATTAAACAGTGCACAGTGGCGCAGTGGTTAGCACTGCAGCCTCACAGCTCCAGCGACCCGGGTTCAATTCTGGATACTGCCTGTGTGGAGTTTGCAAGTTCTCCCTGTGTCTGCGTGGGTTTCCTCCGGGTGCTTCGGTTTCCTCCCACAGCCAAAAGACTTGCAGGTTGATGGGTGAATTGGCCACTATAAATTGCCACTAGTATAGGTAGGTGGTAGGGGAATATAGGGACAGGTGAGGATGTGGTAGGAATATGGGATTAGTGTAGGATTAGTATAAATCAGTGACCACCTCCAGGCGCGTATCCATTGTCTCTCGAGATAAGGAGGCCCAAAAGAAAGTATAAATGGGTGGTTAATGGTCGGCACAGACTCGGTGGGCCGAAGGGCCTGTTTCAGTGCTGTATCTCGAAATCTAAATCTAAATTGATACACAATTAATAATAGGTACCAGTAGGTAACAATAGGGAGGAAAAATAAAGTGCACAAAAATTCCTTGAAATAGAATGGGCAGGAGGAAGATACATCCACAGCAACCCTAATTGGAACTTAAAACGCTGATGTAGCTGTGGAAGAATCCTAACGGACATGGATTCTGACCAATATTCCAGGCTCCCTCATGGGAAAGTGTAGCTTCCCAACCCAGGAATTTCAGAGCCTGCTTTTAAAATTTGACTGCAGCAACAGAATGGTGGACAGTTTTTTAATTATAACTTTACCAAGCAGAAATCAGCCTTTCTCCACTCTTTGTCTAAGGTTAATTAAATTATTTCTGCACTGGTAGGAATCAATGCATAAGTACTATAAAAAGAGTTCAAATCTGCAGAGAAAGTTCTTCATGCACATTTTTAGCATTTCTTTTTTACTGATAAAATTATTCGATGGAGGAATTACAGCTGCATTTTAGTTATTGTGTCAGGCCATTTTGAAATGTATTCAGTGGGGATTGTCTCTCCTGTTTTATTTGCCAGGATTTTGTTGAAATTCATTTTTAATTAAGTTGAACTTAATTGTAGACTCCCTCACTTTAACTAGCTCAGCAATTCATGTGGATTGATTGGCTATGTAAACAAAGTTTATGAGTACAGTTTCTTAGCAAGTCAACAAATTTCTAAAAGTTTCATTGAATCCTTACCTCTTGGTCGAAATTAATGGCTTTTGTAGCCCATTAAATGTCCAACAAAAGCTACAGTTCAGTTCCAGATTTCACATGCACACATATTTTCTGTAGTACTGGAATGGGTTTCCAGACTTTCCCTGACTAGAGTTTGAGAAAAGATGGAAGCAACTGATTGGGCACTGCTATAATGCAATTTCTTTTTTCCTCCCAGTCAGCAACTCAGAAATGCACAAGTCAGGTGACTGATGGCTTCTTTGGCAGAACTGGCACTTATGTGAACTTTGCCTGTGAAAATGCCAGTCAGAATGAGTAGATGGTCAGGTTTGCAACTCTGGTTGGCTTCCCACAGGTGCAGGATATCATCTATTGCATGTGGCAATAAGGGCATCCCTGGAACAACCAGGGTTTTTTGTCAACCACAAGGACATTAATGTGCAGCTAGTGTGCAACCACAGAACAATATTTATGCGGCTGGGTACATGATTTCCAGGAATCTGTCATGAGGCTTTTATCCTGTGATAAACTCCTTGATGTTTTCAGCCCTGCAAGCAGACTTAAGGGATGGCTGCTAGGCCACAAGGGATAATCATTTCCAAACTCAGCTCATAACACACATCAGAAACCTAACAAATGAAGCCCAATGACACTACAATGAAAGCCAGACCACCATCAGATGTGTCATTGAATAAGCTATCGACATGCTGAAGATGTGCTTCAAGTACCTAGACAGAACTGGAGGTGCCTTTAATACACACCAGCCAGGGTGTCCAGAATGGTCAAAGTGAGCTGTGCTTTGTACAATTTTGTGCAGCAGCAAGGTTTGGAACTGCAGGAGGAACAAGATGCAGAGCTCAAATCCTTATTGGATGACTTCAATGAGGTGAAGCAGGAGAAAGATGAGAAGGTTGAAGGTGATGACCCAGTGCTGCTGCTCAGCAGAATGCCAGGGCTGCCTTTATTAATGCAAGGCTCATTTCGGTTGCATCAGTGGACTGATATCAGAAGCACATGCAATGGCCATTCTTGCCACCACCACATCCCATCCCTATTTTCCCACCATTGCCATTGACCCAAAGCAGTCCTGCAAACAACTAATCACCCTTGCACATCCTCCTATTGTTCCTTGTTAATTCATGCCTCTTCATTCATCATCAAAATAGTTAAAAGGTGACTTGCCATCTAGCAAACAAGAATGAGCAAGTCAGAAAAGTGGTGAAAAAAGATTGACATGATTGAACAAAACAACATAAACTATACAACATAACAAGTTCTCAGTCATCCACACATACCCTTGTGCAACCACAAAGCTTCCTTCTTCTTTTACCTTGCACTGCTACATGTTGTAACCCCTGTGGCAGTGCTGGTCAGATCTCTGTTCTAAGTGCTGAGATGCTCTTGGCCAATCATCTCTTGGCTTTAGAACCCTTGAGAGACCAGTTAAATACTACTCCACCTGCACTTGGCCATCAGGAGGCAAGCCAGCATGTTGGCCCCTGACTGAAGGGGGCAACAGCTGAGAAGTGTGAGCATTTTGAATGGTGTTCTCACTTCCATGTCCCCTTTCACAACTCGCAGTCTGCCGGAGAGCACTTTGGTGCAGATCAGTCTGGCACTGTACAGCCAAATATAAAAGATATGAATTAGTGCTGGCAAGTTAAGAATGTTGCAACTTATTTGTTTTTGTTTTATTTGTTTTAGAGATACAGCACTGAAACAGGCCCTTCGGCCCACCGAGTCTGTGCCGACTATTAACCACCCATTTATACTAATCATACACTAATCCCATATTCCTACCACATCGGCACCTGTCCCTATATTCCCCTACCACCTACCTATACTAGGGGCAATTTATAATGGCCAATTTACCTATCAATCTGCAAGTCTTTTGGCTGTGGGAGGAAACCGGAGCACCCGGAGGAAACCCACGCAGTCACAGGGAGAACTTGCAAACTCCACACAGGCAGTACCCAGAATTGAACCCGGGTTGCTGGAGCTGTGAGGCTGCGGTGCTAACCACTGCAGCTTGGTTTTTAAATGTAATTTTAGTTTTTGGTTTGCATTAATGATTTTCATAACCTCTGGGCCAAACCCTGCAAGCTGATTTCATCAGAGAATGGGGCAGACTCTTTGTGTATCATGTGATCCCACGTAAACTCTCAGTCGACAATACGCTTGGTCCATACCTCTGAAAGGATCATTGCTCATCTGATTATACAACTGGGAATGCAATAGACTTTTTCTAATTCAAAATCTCTCTCCAGGGCTGAATTTATGTATCAAAATAAAAATCAAAACCAGATTACAATTGGTCGTCCACCATAAGCTGTTTTAGCTCGGTGCTGGACAGCTGTGAGGAGTGGAGGTGATACTTGATTCTCACTGGAAACACAGTAACAGGCAATCAGAACAGTCCCATTAGCTTCTCCCACTCAGAAACCAGCTGCCACCTGCTGGTGCACTTGCAGATAAACTTGAGAAGCTCACTTGAATAAATCCTGACTGTGCTCAGCTCATTCTCCCAAATTGGCTTGCTCTTCCCAGGAAGATCACCAATCTAATTCTCCACTCTCCCCAAAGACATTGGAGCCACGTTTCTAATCATGCACTTAAATGGCAATATTTTAGGAGTAACTCTATTGCTGCCAATCAGCATCGTCCTTCCCAGCTGAATAGTTGGAGTAATTCAGAATCTTAACTCTCCTGAAGCTTCATCGCCTTCATAAGTCAGAGGGGAATTTCAGTTTTCCAACTAAACTGGCAGACTGCTTTTTATTTGCCTCTCCTAGTAGATCATATGAGTGCAGGGGATGGGTGATGGAGTGTAGACTGGGTATGATGATGGGACAGGCTTGACCAGAGGTAGGCACATGGACATTTGACAAAATTATTGACTTAGCCACAGACGTGCGAGCAATTAACCTGTATATAAAGTCTATAGCCAACCTAATGCCGTCAAAACATAATCCGATTTGAAACGCATTTCTCCCTTTTTAGTGAGATACCTGACATTGACTACCTGTGCAAGCAAAAATAATGTTTACCTGCACACTTGATATAATGATGTGGAGAATTCAGATAGATGTTCATCTGTCATGAGTGATCTTGATCTCTTTCTCTCCCCCTTTCTTCCTCTCTGTGGTCATCCCTCTCCCACCTGTGTACATCTCTCACCCCTCTACCGCCTTGTATCCCTCTCTGTCCCCATCTCTCCCTCCCCAGCTCTCTCTCCATGTCTCTTTCTCCCCCTCTCAGTCTTTCTCTGCCTGGCCCTCCCTCTCTCTCTCTCCACCCTACCATCCCTCCCTCCCTCGCTCTCTGTCCATCTTTCTCCCCATGTCCCTCCCTCTCAGGGATTAATCAGGGATAGTCAGCTTGGCTTTGTCAGGGGGAGATCATGACTAACAAACTTGATTGAATTTTTCGAGGTGACAAAATGTCTAGATGAGGGTAAAGCAGTTGATGTAGTCTACATGGACTTCAGTAAGACTTTTCATAAGGTACCACATGGGAGATTGATTAAGGTCAGAACCCATGGCATCCAGGGCAATTTGGCAAATTAGATCCAAAATTGGCTTAGAGAAGGAGGCAGAGGGTAATGGTCGAGGGTTGTTTTTGCGAGTGGAAGCCTGTGACCAGTGGTGTACCACAAGGATCGGTGGTGGGACCCTTACTGTTTGTGGTATACATTAATGATTTAGATGTGAATCAGTATGCTCACAGATGACACAAAAATTGGTGGGGTCATCAAAAGTGAGGAGGAAAGCCTTAGATTACAGGATGATATAGATGGGCGGAGCAGTGGTAAATGGAATTTAATCCTGAGAAGCGGGAGGTGAAGCATTTTGGGAGGACGAACAAGGCAAGGGAATATACTTATCATTATGAAGATCATCAAATTTCAGTCACTGTTGAAATAAAGTCAACCCGTTAGCCTGACATCAGTAGTAGGGAAAATGCTAGAATCTATTATAAAGGATGTGAAAATTGGACATTTAGAAAATAAGGGTAGGATTGGGCAAAACCTGTTTGAATTTTTTGAGGATGGAACTAGCAGAACATATAAGGGGGAACTGGAATGTGTTGTATTTGGATTTTCAGAAGACTTTCGATAAGGTCCCACACAAGAGGTTAGTAAGCAAAGCTAGAGCACATGGGATTTGGGCTAAGAGACTGGCATGGATTGAGAATTGGTTAATAGAGAGAAAACAGAGAGTAGGAATAACTGGATCATTCTCAGATTGGCAGGCTGTGACTAGTGGGGTACTGCAAGTGTCAGTGACATCTATATTAATGATTTGGATGTGGGGACCAAATGTAATATTTCCAAGTTTGCTGATGACACATGAAAACTAAGTGGGAATGTGAGTTGTGAGGAGAATGTAAAGAGGCTTCAAGGGTATTTAGACAGTCTATGTGAGTGGTCAATAACATAGCAGATGGAATATAATGTGCAAAAAAGTCAAGTTATCCACTTTGGTTGGATAGATATCTCACTCATCTCTGTCGCTTTCTACTCAGGGATTTAAGATAAATGCTGCTTTAAATATTGATGGATATCTTAAATATTTTACTTAACAATATTTAGACTTAAAACTTGGATTCTCTACTACGAAAAAGTTTATACTTTCTTTTCCTAGAAATATTAACATTGCAATTGTTTTACCCATAAAAGTGTGAATTGCATGTTCAGTTCTTTCATAATCTTTTACAGAATTTAGAAAATATATCGTCTTAAATAATCTTCTGTATCTCAAACTCAAGAACCCATCTCCGTATACTCTTCAGGGGAGAGATATATTATTGAGGGGAGATGTCCAGACCCTTATATTATGTTATAATACGGCTAAAACTTGTTAAAAAGGTTATCTGGAAGATGGCAAACCCTCAGTTGGTTCTTTTCCTTTGGGGAGAATTAGATCAGTTCTTCAGACCAACTCAAGAGTCTGTGAGATATGTCTTTCTGAACCTTAAGTTAGAGTGATCATCTGGGGATACGTTTGATTTGGGATAGTCCCAAAAAGGAACTAGGATTATCATCCACTTCACTGGCTCAACACTTCATAACACCCAGATGCCTTTGGTACAATCTCTCCAAGATGTCTAATCTCAAGACTCTAGGGATGACTAATCTATCATAGATCAGTAAGTCATCAACTATGCTTCGATGACCCCTCTGTTCGTTATACTGTCTTAGAATAGGGTCATGTGGCATGTACGCTGGCCATCCATTCAAGCAATATTCCCTGATATTCACACATATTTTGTCTGTTTTCTATGCGTTCCTGATCTCACTCAGTTTCTGAGTTGCAGCTGATAAAGTTGTTGTCATCTTTAAAGCAAAACCTTCTACTTCTTTGAGAAGCAGACAATCTCCTTTTTCTGGTCCTGCTGTTGAAATACATGATAAAGCTTCTATCATGATCTGCTGTTTTCCTGGATTGTATTCAGTTTTCGCGTCCCATCTCATCAATCTTAACCTAAACTTCTGTACTCTAGGAGGCTATTTCGCAAGCTCCTTTGAGTTTAATAAAGTAACCAATGGTTTATGATCTGTTCCAATTTTGAATTGAAGTCCTAGGATGTAATCTGAAAATTTTTCACATGCCCAAGTTGCTGCTAATGCTTCCTTTTCTATTACTGCGTATCTCTGCTTGGTTTCTGTTAACGAATGAGAAGCAAAATATACAGGTTTGCGTCTCCCATCTCTCTGCGCTTTTATTTATTTGTTCAGGGGATGTGGGCATCGCTGGCCAGGCCAGCATTTATTTCCCATCTCTAATTGCCCTTGAGAAGGTGGTGGTGAACTGCCTTCTTGAACCGCTGCAGTTCTTGGGGTGTAGGTACACCAACAGTGCTGTTAGGAAGGGAGTTCCAGGATTTTGACCCAGCAATAGCAAAGGAACAGTAATATAATTCCAGATCAGGATGGTATGTGGCTTGGAGGGGAACCTAAAAGTGGTAGTGTTCCCATTCATCTGCTGCCCTTGTTATTCTAGGAGGTAGAGGTCACGGGTGTGGAAGGTGCTGTCTAAGGAGCCTTAGTGAGTTGCTGCAGTGCATCTTGTATATTCTACACACTGCTGCCACTGTACTCAGTGGTGGAGGGAGTGAATGTTGAAGGTAGTGACTGCTCCCAATCCCATGGATGATGCATCCGCAGCTATGATGGTGAATAGCTCCAGTCCTAATGGGTTAACATCTCCGATCATATTGACATTTCCTTGATTTTCTCAAATGATTCTTGCTGGGCTTCTTTCCAACACCAAACATTGTCGTTTTTCAACAACTGTCATCATGGGCTCATTGATCATGTCTAAATTGGGTAAAGATTTTCCTACTTGTTTCACCATTCTCATAAACCTTTGAAATTCTGTCATATTTTTAGGCTCTGGGAATTCCCTTATCACTTTTGTCTTTTGTGGATCTGCTCTAATAGCCCACCTATTATATGTGTTCAAGAAATGTTACCATTGGCTGCAAAAAAAATCACATTTTTCATTCAATGTGAGACCTGCTTCTTCCAATCTTTGTAGTATTGTTCTCACTCTGGGGTCGTGTTGTTTTTGATTGGCCCCTATGGACATCATCCATATGGCAAATAATTCCATCCAATCCTTCCAGAATCCTCGACATCGTCCTTTGAAAGATCTCAGATGCTGATGTTATTCCAAATGTTAATCTGTTAAAACAGAATCTACCAAATGATGTTATCAATAATGTTAGAAGATTAGATTCCTCATCTAAGGGTATTTGCCAAAATCTGCTGTTTACTTCCAATTTGGTAAAAATTGAGCTCCTCCCTAGTTTTGCCAAACTCTCATCAACTGATGACATTGAATGTATTTCTCCTTCCAATGCGTTATTCAGCTGTGTGAACTCAACACAAATCCTACTTGAACCACTAGGTTTCTTCACTAGAACTGGACCTGAGCACCATTCTGTAGGTTTTGTTACAGGTGAAATGACTTCTTGTTTTGTCATTAATTCAATTTCCTTTTTTACTTTTTCTAGAAGTGGATATGGGACTTTCCTAGGTGTATACAAACACACTGGCTCTGCTTCCTTCCTTAGAGTAATATGGTATGCAGTTTTTAACTTCCCCAATCCTCCAAATAATTTTGTAAATTCGGCTGTAAAATGTTTGGGCTGGTCTTCCTTACATTTGAGCTCTTCCACTCTATTTATGAGTTGTGTCTATGCCAGTCTTCCTACTAAGGAGTGAACAACATTGATTTATAATTATATATAAAGTCTCAGAAATGTCCTTTCCCTGGTAACCCAGAGTTGTCTTTAACGCTCCCATTACCTTCAACTCATTGCCTCCAGGCCCATATAAGTTTTTTACCTGTTGGTTTGAGAGTTTTCTTTTTCAGCAACAGTTCTGTGTCTGATTGTACTGAAACTGCTGCTCCTGTATCTAGTTTAAAGTTAGTCTTGTTTCTTTCCACAAGAATTTCTGCCATCCAGCAATTTTCTCTTGTTCCATGGATTCCCCACTTTGTACATCTTGTACTTCATTAACCTTTTTGTTCTGTCAGGATTTTCCTTCAGTTGTATTCAGCGCTGGTTTTGTACTGCAACACACAGACTGAAAGTGTCCTTTTTGCATGAAAAACATTCCTCTTCTCTGGCTGGGCAGTTTTCCCACTTGTGCCAATCTTGGTCAACCTACTGTAATTGGTTGCTGCTACCTCCAGATGCTCTTCCTGCTTTTCTTGTCTTTTATCACCATTTTTTCCTTTCATTTTCTTAACAAATTCAATGGAATCTGCTACTCTTGAAATTGAACTCTCCCTGTCCCCTTGAACAATCAGTCAAACCTTCTAACCTCTGCTTGTCTGCTCAACAGTATCGTTTCCGTTAACGTGAGATCATCCCTTGACTGTAGATGATCCGAAAGGGTGTTGTCTAATACACTGACCACAATCCTGTCTCTAATCAGCTCTCCCCTTAAGCTGCCATATTCGCAATCCTCCACGAGTTTGTACAACTCAACGATAAATGAATCAATGCTCTCCCCTTTCTGCTGGGTATGTTTATTAAATTTGGCATGTTCCACAATGACATTTTTTCCTTAAAGTAAGTCTCGATTGTCTTAATAACCTTCATTTGTAGCCTTCTCACTCCCCCGTGGCATACAATAGCATGCTGACCTGCTCCTTGTCTGGCTTCTGCGCGAGACCCGCCGCAGTACGATACCTTGCAAACCTCCGGTCCCATTTTGGCCATGCTTCGGCTTGGTTCAGTCCAGCTACTTTTTCAAATTTCTCCCATAAAGGAAAAGATTTCTCCATCTTCTCTTTAATTTACTGTTGCCACCATATAATATTCTGATAACTATTAAGGCTTAGTACAAAATATGAGAGACTGACGGTTGAAATAGCGCAAGGTTACTGAACACGTCTTGCATCTATGGTTTCCTCTATAACTCACCGCAAGTTTCTGTACAGATTACATCACTTCTTGTTATGATGCACACAGTCTATTTACATAATCTGCCCAGTAACAACCCAATGTCCATGATATTACATTATACTACAGGTAGGAGTGCATAATGGGTAATAATGAATGGATAGATGGGCAACTGCTTTGTACACCTCTCCCCATTTTCCCTTCCATTGATGGAAATAGATTTCAGGCTGGGTGCAAAACAGGCAATCCATTCACTATTGGCGGTTTTGCAGTACTGCTGAAACACTAATCAAACCCTATAATCACTCCAAAACTACTCTCTCATTTTTTGCCCTATGGAATACTAACTTTATCGCAAAAAGCACTTGTAACCAGTACTCAGGAAAATAAATTTCAAGTAACCTAACAGCTGGATATACCCCAGAAAATTTATTTTGAGGAAAATGGGGTAGATATTGGACATGTATCTGATTTACAGGTGTTAAATGACTGTTATGAGGCTGCATTTCAGGGAGCAACATCCTCCACCCCAAAGATGCCTGAGAAATATCCAATGGAAAATGATGTTGGGCTATTTTTCAAGTGTTTTCAAGTCTTTTTTGGCCATATGAAACAGGTGTCTGGTTGAAGAAATATGTACATGAGAGGCCTAATGCATGCTTTAAGTCCTTCAGAGAAACTGGACAGCAATGAGTGGACCAGACGTCAGGCTTAACCCACGCAGAATTCTTCACTGTCTTGGCTACAATGAACAAACGGCAATGTTTTTAACCAAAATATTTTTTATAAAGATCTTGCGGTGCACCTTGGAGGTGCAGGATTCCTCCCTTGATTTACTGTTGTCATGATAACCAATGCCGCACTCTCCCCACCCATCCTGTTGCCTGCTCTAAACCCTCTTCCAGAAACGAGCCCAGTTGAATTATTATCCTTGTCATGAGTTTCTTTGTGTTATCTTAAGCAACACAATGAGGTACGTGGGTTCAAGTTCCTTGAAGATCTCTAATAGGTTTATTAACAGCTAAACAAATACATACAATACAGAGCAAAATATATACAAAAACTGTGTCTAGAATATTGCCATGCAGAGTAACTAATGCTTCTCGTCACATGACTACATCCTGGTTCTTAGCTCATTAGCATACTGAGTTCTTAAAGGGGCATCACTCTTAAAGTGATCACACAACATCCCCTCTTGTATGCTACAAGTAAAAATACATCAAATTGAATAATATCAAAATTAGCTATACAGGGATAGAGGTTATAAAATTTGCGAGTATAAAGATAAGGATTGTGAAATTTACGAGTGCAGAAACTTAAGAGTCCATATATTGTTTTAGTGGTTTGACAACTCTTCAAGATCTTGTTATGGTAGAACCTTCTGGGGATGTGGAGTTCACCCTTGGCTATTCTTGGCTTGCATACATGTTGTCAATGTGTTGGTTGTTGTCCTGTTGTTCCGTCACACCCTTATTGTTGGAGTGTGTTCTTTTGAGTCCGCTGTGCGCAATTGGAGTATTGCACACTTCTCTTAATTGGTTTCGGTTCCTTCTCAACACTGCGCCGTTACATGTTGTAACCTTGGAAGACCTAGGCTCACTGCATACTTTGGATACCGCTGTGGGTAACCATGTTCTCATTGTGGGGTGTATGACCCTGATGTTTTGTCCTATGTGTAGTTGAGGTAGTTCCGCTCCTGCATGTCGGTCATGCACCATCTTCATTCTCCGTTGTTTTTCGAGCAGTGTCTCCTGCATCTCAGAGAATTTGGACAGATGACGACGTGACAGAATCATTCTCACTTGTCTACAAACATGATCTCCGCTGGTGACGGTAAGCCCACATCCATAGGTGTAGGCCTGAGGTATAACATGGTAACACGAAACTCTTGTTTCATTGTCCTACACTTCAGGATAAGCGATTTAACTGTGCGAACCATTCGCTCGGCAAGACTGTTGGATCTAGGGTAATGTGGCGAGGTTGTCACATGGTTTACACTCCATTTGGCACATGTATCCCTGAAAGGTCTGCCCATAGACTGTGGTCCATTGTCAGAATTAATTTCTTCAGGTGCATCAAACAGACTGAATATGACACTTAATAGGCTGAGACAGCAGTGCTTGAAGTGTCTTTTATCTGTCTGACAATTGGAAATTTGGAGAAATAATCGGTGACTGAGATAAAGTCGTCTCTATTCATGGTAAATAGATCAATGGCGATTTTGGACCAAGAGACTGATAGAATTTCGTGAGGGTGTAGAGGTTCTTTATGTTGTTGTGGCTGGTGGCTCTGGCATGCCTCGCACATCCTCACTAACTTTTCAATGTCACCGTTGATTCCTGGCCAATAAACAGCGTCTCGTGCCAGTCATCTCATTCACTCTATACCCATATAACCTTGGTGAAGTTGTGACAAGATATCCTGTTGAAGAGCTTTGGGCACAATCACTTATTTTCCTTTGAAGGTGACGCCTCGCAAGATACCGAGTTCATCTCTATAAGGCCAAAAGCATCTGAGGGTTTCTGACACCTCTTTTATCATATCAGGTCATCCTTCTATGATGACTCTCCACAGGGCCTTCAGTTGTAGGTCATTGGCTGCTTCTGATTGTAGTTGGTCACATTTTGAGCACAAATTGCACCTCGATGTCCATGCTGTCTACTTGTAGATCCAGTGGGACCTCTTCATTCTTGTTCGGATTTGGCAATCTGCTCAGCGTGTCCAAGGTGACCATTTTGGTACCTGGTTTGTAGCAGACGTCGAAGTTGTACGTCTGCACTTTCACTAAAAATCACTGTAGTCGAGGTGGTGTGCTTGTCAATGCTTTGCACTTCCAGTGGCTTGTGATCAGTTTCCACCTTGAACTGCTGACTGAACAGGTAGGTGTGGAACCTTGTAATCCCAAACACCAGAGCAAGTGTTTCACGCTGTATGTTTGAGTAGTAGAATTAGGCTGAGGATAAACTTTTGGATCTGACTGCAATTGGTTTGCCATCATGCAGAATGCATGCTCCTAGCCCTTTCTCTGAGGCATTGACTTCCAGGATTGTCTTCTTCCTTGGATCATAGTACTGCAGGGTACAGGTTTCTGCTGACAATGCTTGTTTGAGAGACTCAAACAAATGCTGATGATCCTCCTGCCATACATATGGTACATCTTTCTTTAAGTGCTCTCTCAGTGATGATGCTTTGTCAGAAAAATTTGGAATGTATAGTGCCAAGGAGTTGAAAAATCCAAGACATCTCTGTAGATCTTCTTTGTCTTGTGGAGTAGGCATATGCCTTACATCTTCAATTTTGCCTGGGTCAGGACAGATTCCACAACCTGAGTAGATGGAGCCAAAGAAATTGATCAGACTTGCATTCACCTGTCACTTCTTGCTGTTAAAAACAAGCCCTGCATGACTAGCTACTGCCATTAATGAGCGAAGATTTCAATCATGCTCTTCTTTGGTTTTGCCCATTACTGCAATATCATTGGCAATGCATATACATCAAGACACATTTTCTATAATTCTGTCCATATGTTGCTGAAACAGATCTTGACTGACAGATAAGCCGAAGGGTAGTCTCTGGAAGCAGCATCTTCCAAATGGTGTTCTGAAGGTGGTGACTTCCTGAGATTCCTTAGCTAGGTGTACCGACCAATATCCATGTTTAGCATCCATTCTTGGAGAAGAATTTGGCTCCTGTGAACTTGGGATTCAGTTCCTCTTGTGTTCAAATCATGTGGGGGCATCTCTTTAGGGAGAGGTTTAGATGCCTCGGATCTAGACACACACTGATTGCTCCATCCTTCTTCAGTACACATGCGATAGAGCTGCAGCAGTCTGTGTAATGATGCACATGACGGATGATGCCATTGCGTTCCATGTCATCCAACACACGTGTAAGCTTTTCTTGTATGTGCATGCTGCACTTTTTGGGAGTGTCGGTTGATGGAATTGCATCCTCTCTGAGGTGCAGTATGGGATCGTCTTTGAAATCTCCTATGGTGTCGACCCTGTCCGGGTACATTTATTGTAAGTCCTGGACTGACTCAGTGTGCATACCGTTGGTCTCTTCTACTGTAATGGGTACCATGGTGACCTCGTGGATAGTCACAATGTTGAAGTCCTTTCATGCTGGTAGCCCTGCCACTGCTGGTCAACTCGTGTCTACCAGGAAAAATATTTGTGGTTTCCATGCCGACTTGCCATAGCTGTATCGCATTGTTAGTGTGCCATTGCAAGGGAAGGATGACCCATTATATGCATTAAACTTTGCAGTTGCCTATTATATCATTAATTTCCAACAACCCCAGTACATGTCCTTCAGGATTCAGACTGGTAGGATATTTGCACCTGCTCCCATGTCAATCTTTGCCCTGAGTGTGTATTTTTCAACTTTCTTTAGGCACATGATATTAATAGTAGCAAAAGCTTCCAGTTGTTTGACTTCATCAATACAATGGTGGCCCGCACACGTGGGATTCACGCCAAAGAGCCACCATGATTCCAAGCACGGCGACTCAGTTAAAGAGCTGGGCGGGCCGCCCTCCCACATCACACGGCCGGTCCGTCACTGGCAATGGCGTCAGCTGCCTGTGTGCAGGTGCTGACACCATCTTTAAACGGCTTTGAGCCTTTCTGGGATTTTTAACGAACCCATTAAACATTTATTTTAAAAATTAACTCCAGTATTTTTGTATCTCTCCCACCCACCCTGCCCACCCCAAAAACCACAATATTACATACTTGCACTCTACAGCACAAAACACTTTACTTATTCAAAAGACCTTTCCTCCCCTTCAAAGCACATCAACTATAAACTTTACCTCTCCCATCATCCCCTCCACCAATGGGAAGACTTCATCGCTGTTTCCACCATGACCCCCGCACAGAAAAACTGACCTTCTCCTCCCCCCAACCAGTGTCATGCATTGATTTCCTGCATGGGATCAGAAGGCGCGGGTGTGCTGGCTAGCAGCACGAAGATCGCAATGGGACTGGAGGTAGAGGTGGGCTTGCAATTAAGTCAGGTATGTAAATTCATTTGAATATTTAAATGGCGGTCCTCCAAGCGGTCGGGGGCTACCACGAGGCCTCGCCACCGCCGCCAAAATTGGGACAGGCCCTGCTGGTGTGAGGTTGGTGGCGGGCCTCATCCGGAGTGATTTTCATGCTCCCCCACCACTGTTCGTGATGTCGAGGGCTCTATAAAATTTAGCCCAATGTGACAGGTCCCCAAGAGGACTTTCTGAAATGCTGTGTTGAGACAATCACCAGCTTCATTATTTGCTCTGACAGCTCAGTTTCTGAAAAATCACATTTGTTGCCCATAGTACAGCATCTACTGACAAATCGATCTATTGATTCCTGTGGCTGTTGCCTGTTTACAGGCGATACATTCTAAAATTCACTCTTACCAGAAGCTGATCATCTAGCACTTTCCATATCTTTGGGGTATCTTTCTGGTCCTCTTCAGATAAGGCAGGGGTACTGATTCTGTATAGCCCTTCATTTCCAATTGCTACCAATATTTTCACAGCCTGCTGTTCTGGTTCTGCAGCCGCTTGTTCTGTGAAGCAAAGCTTCTTTCTTTTTTTAAAAGCTTGAACTTGGATAGGATATCAATGGCCTTCCAGTCCAAGCTGGGAAATTTGTTATCCATCCTTCTGCTGTTCTTTTGCTTTCTGCTCGAAATTTAACTTTGTTCAGCTCTTCAGTTCTATTGCCAATGGAACTGTGCAGGTCCAATCAAAGTATAATACACAAGATAAGGGCTCATGGAGTTGGGGATAATATAGTAACCTGGATAGAGGATTGGTTAATGGGCAGGAAGTAGAGAGTAGCGATAAATGGGGTATTTTCATGTTGGTAGGCTGTAACTAGTGAAATGCCACAAGGATCAATGCTGAGGTCTCAGCTGTTTACAATCTATATTAATGACTTAGACAAAGAGACCGAGAGTAATGCATCTAAGTTTGCTGATGATACAAAGCTAGGTGGGAATGTAAGCTATAAGGAGCACACAAAGATGCTGCAAAGAGATATGGAAAGTTTTAGTGAGTGTATAACAAGGTGGCAGATGGAATTGGTAGTAAGAACAGAAAAGCAGAATATTTTTTCAAAGGCATGAAACTTCTAAATGGTGATGTTCGGAGAGACGTAGGTGTACTCGTACAAGGAACACACAAAGTTAGCAAGCAGGTACAGAAAGCAATTCGGAAGGCAAATGGCATGATGGCCTTTATTACAAGGGGACTGGAGTACAAGAACAAGGATGTCTTGTTATAATTGTTTAGGGCTTTGGCAAGACCACACCTGGAGTACTATGTGCAGCTTTGGTCTCCATATTGAAGGGAGGATATACTTGCCTTGGAGGTGGTAGAGTGAAGGTTCACTGGATTAGTTCCTGGGATGGGAGGGTTGTCCTGTGAAGAGAGGCTGAGTAAATTGCATCTATGCTTTTTGGATTTCAGAGGAATGAGAGGTGATCTCATTGAAACATACAAAATTCTGAAGGGACTTGACAGATTAGACAGATTGTTTCTCCTGACTGAGCAATCAAGACTACAGGGACACAGGGCTGAATTTTATGGGCCCACTAGGGGTGGGAATGGAGGCTGGAGTCCCATTAAACTGCATTGGAAGGTGAGAGGAGGTGGAATATCTGTCGCCTTCCTGATGCCTTCCAATTTAGTCTGAGGTGGCCTTCCCAGTGCAGCCCAATTAAGGCCACCTAAGGGCCTCATCCTGCCTCCACTTCAATTTAATTGAAGGCAGAGGTGTTCGCTGCCACAGGGAGATGCCGTCAGGTAAAATCTGGTGGTCTCCTAGCTCCTAGTGGGCTCAGGGGATCCCTCCTTTAGGAGAAATCCAGGACCCACAGAGGGCCTGCCCCAGAAGTGATTGCCGCCCCCATGCACCCTCCCCAACCCTGGGAAGACCTCACCCACCCTCACCAACCCTGCCCTCAACCCTATCGCCGGGGCCTGCCTGAATGAGGAGAAATTTCTTTGCTCAGATACTCATTTTTTGGAATTCTCTACCCCAGAGGGTTGTGGGTGTTACATCATTAAGCATATTTAAGGCTGAGATAGACACATTTTTGGTCTCTCAGGGAATCAAGGGATATGGGGAGTAAGCGGAGAATTGGAGTTGAGGCAGTAGATCAGCCATGATCATGTTGAATGACAGAACAGGCTCGAGAGGCTGTATGGTCTACTCCTGCTCCTATTTCTTACATTCTTATATTCTTATTCCAAGCCTAAATGGCAATTCAGTTCCTATTTATGTCATAGGACCATGATTTCCAGATTTCCCTATCATCTGAAACAGGCAGGTGCTATGGACACTTGGAGGCCACATGCAAGTGTTAATGGGCTATCATTGAGCATGTGCTATATAACTGTCAGTGCAAGTTGTTTCATGGAATGATCAATATTAAGTAGGCCATGGAACAACTTTCATTGAAATTAAACCAGATGTAAGAGGTACTGGACCTTACCTTGAGGATACCTTCAAAACATGGATCTGAGAGCAAATATTTATCTGTTTATAAAAGCAAAATACTGCAGATGCTAGAAAGCAGAAATAAAAACAGAAAGTGCTGGATATGTTCAGCAGGTCAGATAGAATCAAGATATGAAGAAAGAAACAAAGTTAAAGGTCGATGACTTTTCACCAAAAATGGAAAAAAATCAGAGCTGTAACAAGTTTTAAGCAAGTACAGTGGTAGAGAAAGGGGGAAGGGGAGAAAGGAACAAAAGGGAAGGTCTGTGATAGGGTGGAAGTCAGGAGAGATTATACGACAAAAGTGATAATGGTACAAGATGAAAGAGATGGTAATGGCAATAGCAGAATTATTATCAACATCTACTGTCCAAAAAAGTGGTTATGATCCAAAATTGTTGAACACAATGTGAGTCTGGAAGGCTGTAAAGTGTCTAATAGAAAGATGAATTGCTGTTCCTCGGGCTTCTGTTGCACTTCATTGGAACAGCATAGGAGGCTGAGGACAGAGAGTTCAGAATGTGAATGGGGCAGAGAATTACAATGTCAAGTAACCAGAAGCTCAGGGTGTCACACTTGCAGACTGAACAAAAGTATTCTGCAAAGTGATCACCCAGTCTGGATTTGGTCTCCCCGGTGTAGAGGAGACCATATTGTGGGCAGCAAATACAGTTTACCAAATTGAATGAAGTACAACAAAATTGCTTTTTCACCTGGAAGGAGTGTTTGGGACCCTAGACAGTGGGAAGGGAGAAGGTAAACAGGCATGGGCTGCATCTCCTGCACCTCTTGTACTGGAATATACTGTGAGAGCGGGAGGGTGGTTGGAATTGATTGAATTGTGAACCAGGGTGTTGCTGAGGGAATGGTTCCTTGGGTCTCAAACAAAGGGATTCCCTTGTCCTCACCATTCAAACCACCAGTTTCTACATTCAACGGATCACCCGCCGCCATTTTCACCACCTCCAGTGTGATGCCACAACCAAATACGTCCCATCTCCTCCTCTTTCAGCATTACAAAGGAACCGTTCCCTCTGCGACACCATGGGCTGAATTTAGTGCAGCTAGTGGGGGAACACCGCCTTGGCCCTTTGAAGCCCCCACTCCACCCTGATGCAATTCAGCGGCGCTCAGCCAATTAACTGCCTGGCACCAGGGTCGCCGTCCCTTTAACGCTGGGGATCCTGCCTCCAAGAGCTGCTGGCCTGCTCAGTAGTATCGGCAGCACCACCAGGAGTGGTGGCCACTGCTGGTACTACACCAGGCCGAGGACCAGGCCCAGCGCTGGAGCCCTGGACTCCAGGTAAGTGACGTGGGGTCACGGGGGCCAGTCTGGCGGGCCCCAGGAAGATGAAGGGGGGAGGGTGTGTGTTGAGAGGGGAGTGTTGTCGGAGGGACAGCCTTTGCCTCCGGTGCCACACCATGGGCCACAAATTGCCCAGGGATGATGCCCCCCTGAAGCCCGCAGAGAGGTCGCCTTGTTTTACTGGGCAATTTCCCCGCATGGCGGAGGCCACCCCCCACCTCCCCTCCCACCCCAATGCTGGTGTAATTCCAGCAGCGGTGAGAAGAGGTCTTAAGTGGCTAGTAATTGGCCATTTAAGGGCCTCAATAGGCCTCTGGGCAGTGTGACAGGAAGGCAATGGGTCCTCTGCACCCTCCCCCCTCCTTCTATCACAATTCTATGGGCCCCCCACCTACTAGCCCATCTCCCAGGGCCCATTAAATTCCACCCCCTGTCGGATTTCAGAGATTATCAGACCTTGAGGGCAAGATATATCGATAACAAAGATTCAGTGCTTCTTTGAGGTCAGAAGTAAACTAATATCTTGCTGGGAATTTGTGCTTACTAATTTTCAATGGAAAATATGGCACTAAATACTCAGTATTCATAGCTGCCTTTTTACCTGCTAGTGGGAAAGTGTATTCACAGTACATTTGGTGAGAATTGCTGTTTTGCAGTTTGGAGATTTCTTCCACACTTTGTAGATTTGTGTGTCTGATCTCCACTTTGCAGCTGTGATATCAGATCAGCATGGGTGCTGCTTATGCTGTTTTAGCTTGGAACTCAGATGAGGATCAAGATGAACAGCAGCAACAACAGCACCAGCAGGAGCAGCAGGAACAGCAGCAGGAGGCTCAGGGTCTTGTGTCCGATTGCAGAAGACATTTGCAGCTTGTTGGAGGAAAACCTGCTGCCAAGTGGAACTGGTGGTCATGTTCGACTAGTCACTGTCAAAGCCACCACTAACCAACTTCTTTGCCATTGACGTCTTCTCGGGATCTGCTGGATATTGCAGTTGGCTGCCCACAAATGCACTAAACAGGTGACTGATGCCATATTTACCAGGGCAGGCACTTATGTACACTTAGCCACCATGATGTCAGTCAGAATGAGCGGTCGTGCATGTTTGTGGTTCTGGCTGGCTTCCCACAGGTGCAGTGTGTTATCAACTGCATTCATATGGCAATTAAGGCACCCACAGATCACCCTGGAGTTTGTCAACTGCAAAGGCTTCCACTCCATCAATGTGCATCCAGTGAGCAACCATAAAAAGGTGATTATGCAGTTGTGTGCAAGATTCCCAGGCAGATGCCATGAGCTTTCATCCTATGCCATTCCACCCTCCCTGATCTCTTCACACCTCAAAACAGATTTATTAGCTGTTTGCTTGAGACAAGGGATACCCACTTAAAACACGGCTGAGGACACCGGTGAGGAACCCAACCAATGAGGCCCAAAAGCTTGACAATGAATGCAATATAACAACCAGATGTGTCATTGAGCAAGCAATCGGCTTGCTGAAGAAGTGCTTCAAGTGCCTCAATGGATCTGGAGATGCCCCTCAATATTGACTAGCCAGGGTCTCCAGAATAGTTGCTGTGTGTTGTGCTCTGCACAGCATTGCACAGCATTGAGGTTTGCACCTTCAGGAGGAGCAGGGAACAGAGCACACAGCCTTTGCAGATGAGGAGGGACATGATGTAGCCAATGTACCAGCAACAGTGCACACTACTTCTTGGGATGCCATCATAATGGTGCACCCATCTGGTGACCTCATGTTAAACACATTCCCCCCAACAGAAAGCAGGCCTGCAATTGACCAAACATCACTTTCGCAGCCACCCATTGCTTGAAACTAAGTCTTGTTTTTTGGCATGAAGTTTTAGCATTCATAACAATTAAAAGAAACTCTTTCCAGGCAACAGCCAAAATATGCAATGGGAAAGGGGTGTAAACAGGTAATATTTATGTGGCTCATAAATAAAACAGAAACTTAGTAATCTAATATTGTGTACAACAGCCATGGGCATACCCTGATGCAATGACAAATTTTGCTCTTCCCAGCAGTTCTAAGTAGTGCAAACTCTGTGGCTTCAGCAGAGATTGAGACTGATTGCTCAGATCCCTGTTCTGACTGCTGAGATATTCTTGGCCAACATCTTCTGGGTATTTTAGCCCATGAGGGCCCCGCCAATGTCTGCTCCATCTGCACCCATGAACAAGCAGGCTTTCTGTGAACAAAGACATAATCGCAAAGGCCTGTGACATCATGGCATTCACGCTTGAGACGGACTCCTCCATTCTTTCTTTGCAAGTACGCAAAGTGCATTTGAAAGCCTGCGAGTACTTCATGCATTCTTTGCTGCTGCTCCGGGAGTATCCTCTTTTTCAATGACCCCTGAAATTCAACATCTACGTCCAGCTGCGCAGATCTTGGAGCGTCATGCGCCCTCTGACATGGACTCTTCACTGTCCCTGTCTCCACCATCTGCTCATGCTCACTTGTGCTGTGTGAACAACAGGTGAATACCCAATATATTCCTTACCGGTCCCATTGAATTGTGAGTATCTGAGCTAGCGTATGGTCTGCATGAACACTGTGACGGTGCATCCTCAAAGTCCTCCTGAATCATCTCCTGAAATATGTGGGATGTTTGAAGGCCCTGTGGGTTAGTAAAGACATGAATTGGAACTGTCAAGGTAAGAATGCTTTATTTGATCATTATGCATCTGATAATATTTCATTGGCTGTGACATTGAGCCAATAGGAATGATTGTTGTATGCCATGTGGCTATCTGATATTTAATGCTGTCACCAAATAGCTGAGAGGCCCTCATCTCTGGCAGCCAGGCATGTTGAGACTCTGCTGATCTCCAGTGCCTCCTCCTCTGCAGTTGTTAAGAGTGAGTTTGATGGAGGACCACCTCCAGTTCTCTGCTTTTCCCTGGTGTTCTGTGCTCTTTTCTCCTGCAAGGAGGGAAAGAAGAGACCTGTTGTATATTGTTGCTCACATTTCAGATGCTAGGTTGAGCTTAGTTTACGAGCTCTCGGAGTCGTTGTAAATCTAAACTGTAATTAATTTATTATATTTACATGGACTATATACACTTTCCATAAGCCTGTCTAGCTTCTGCCACTCATGATGCTCTTGCTTCTCTTAAGCCTATTGCACATGTGATCTCTTACATGATCATCCCAGTGGGAGGCGTTACTCTCACTGTCCCAACCATGAACACTTTCAGAAGCTTATACTACAAGACGTATGAGTGAGAGTAATGGAATGTGTTGAATGGATGGATGGACAATATTTGTTGAAGGTGACTATAAGGCACAGTTGTGACATTGCATTAAGATGAAGCCAAATGGCCTACTCCTGCACCTATTTTTCTATTTTTTTTCTATGTGATGTGAGGAATGTCATTATTGTATGTGTGGGTTTGAGTATTAGAGATTATATGATACTTGGAAGTGAAACTGGAAGGAACTCAATGTTTTGGGGAAAACACTTGCCCTGGAAGTTGTTTTAAGGTCATAAAGGCTTTGTAGTCACAGTGAGCAGCAGTAAGTAAGAACTCTATAGAAGTCTTTTTATTAAAGCTTGTTAAATCTTTGTTAACATTAAATCTGCAATTTCAAATGTGATTCTTCAGGCTGAGATGTGACAAGGAAGTGCATAGACAGAGAGGGATGGGTGTACCAACAAGGTACGTTGGTGTGAGGAGTGATGTGCTGCAGTAGGCGTGAGAAGGCAGAGTGAGGGAGTTGGCATGATGCACATATCAGAATGTGGTTGAATGTACTGTTGAACTCACCTTTCCTACCTGTATTAGGTTATTAAACTACTTTCAACATAGAATCCAGGAGAGTAGCACCACACTCCTGCTGCTCACCTCCTTCTTGCTTCTGGTGGCATTTTTCTACCTCCAGTATTACCCTGTGGAACCTAAAGAGCCACCCACATCATATCCAGGGAGGCACCACTAAAGTAAGGTGCAGACTTGGAATGCTGGAACTCCATTCTGACAGATTTTTCTTTTGCTCTTCCACCTCCAGAATCCATCAACTGTCATCTTTACATTGTTGCCTTAAGTACTGGAATTGAAATCGAGTCATGCATATTGTCAACATGCCCACTCAACACCCTAAGCAGTCAGAAAACTCAGAAGTCAGTTGCAAGTACTATGGCTAGTTTAAAAAGTCACTGACAGACTGCTACACTTATTTCTGGGTTTCTCATGCACTGTCGGTCATCTCCCCACCTCTAGCGCATTGTCAAGTTAAAATTTCCCCCAGTGAGAGCCATGGGACCATTAGAAACATTGTAGTGCATACCAATAGCATTTTGAAACAAAGGTTCAAGTGCCTTTATTGTTCGGAGACGCCCTGAAGTATGGTCCAGACAAACTGGGCCTCATCATTGGAGCTTTCTGCATTCCAAACAAGCTGGCAAAAATACAAGGAGCTGAAGAATGCAAAGTAACAAGATGAGACATTATCAAATGAGTGGAAATTGAATAAATGTGAGAGAAAACATACGAAGGACAATAGATTGCACCTAGAGAGACACACCATTATAGCCACTTATGGTTCATCTGCAAGAAAAAATAGTTTGACTGCTTCCCTAGATGGCAAAATCACTTAGAATCAAAACCATTCTTAGGGTGAGAAATTGGGCTTGATAGCATCCATTTTTGGGTGCTGCAAGTGCCCTTGAAGCTGCGATATGACATCCATGGCACACCTGCGCACATGTAATGCAAAGCTGGCCAGATGACATCTTGGTGCAGGCGGTAACACACTCATAGTGAGCGTCCGCTGGATGCTGGATGGTTGCAGAGCAGACAGATCATGACGTCAATCAGTGTGCAACATTGATTTAACTCCAGTTCTGCCATTTTGGAGCTTGACACTCCAGTGAACGTCCCCTTTAAGCTTACACAGCAAAACACTTGTTAAGCAGGAAGGACCACCTAACCAGCATTTTTAAAGGGATCACCAACTACTTCCGGGTTAGTTGCTGATTGATTTCTTCTGGCTGTTGCTACAATTCTACATGTTTTTGATCCTTTTCATAGTTGTCTTAAGTTTCAAAAGTCTACAAGAGTGGTGTGGCAGGTGCTGAAGCACTTTTTACCAACTTCAAGACTTCTACACAAACCAATTGCTCATGAGCGCACCAGTAGGACTTCTTCTTGGAATAGAGCATGACTGGGAGAATGAGTAGAGACCACATAGAGCAGGACAAGCTGCTAGAAGAGGAAGGAGGAGGAGGGGGAGAAGGGCGCTCAGCATGAGGCCATATCCATCTAGGGTGTTCAAAGGGCAATTTCCCTGCCTGAGCTGTATGTGTGACATATCTGTGTTTCACTAAGGAGATCCTCACTGAAATCTGCAAGCTGTTGCAGCCACAGCTACAACCTCAGAGCAGGCAAGGATTGCATTACCAGTGGTTGTGAAGGTGACCATGGCTATGAACTTTTATGCGCCTGATTCCTTCCAGGCTGGAGGTGGAGATACTGGCCTGGATTTTGCAGTGGTAATGACAGTGAAATTGTCAGTGTTCACCATCATTATTCCACGGAAACTGACAGCAACTTCCAAAGTCTGCTCAGAAAAACGTGAAAATTTAGAAGTTGCTGTCAGCGATTCTAAGCTCCTGCAGAGGGTGCACTGTTGAAGTGCCTCCAGATTCAATCCCTAAGCAATCAGTGAATTAAAAAAAAAATCTTCCACTTTTACGCCTTTGGTCTTGCTGTATAAAATTATTCAAAAGGTTACCCCTTGTTGAGTGAGGTGTAACTAGGTTTCCGACAGTGTACTAAATCGTAATTGCTGCTAAATACCTTCACTACCCCTGAAAAGATAATTTCATATTTGTGGAATGTCAAATTTCTCCATGATAAAAATGTCATAAATATTTTAAAACATTTTTGAAGTTTGTTTATCTTTACTTTAGCTTCTATCTTAATCCAATCAAGAATTGATTCATTTCGCTATCTGGAAAATTTAAATGAAAAGCAAAGGTTAATCAGTGTATTTAACTTCCTGGTTTGCTGTCTGTGGGAATATTTCAATATGATTGTCTGCTTACCCTGCTTGAAGGCATCATTGCTGCTAGTGCTCCTATACCCCATGGCTGGTGGAAGGCTGCTGATTTTCAGCAGAGGAGAATGCAGCTTGTCCTGGGAAATGACCTTGAGCAGCAGTCTGCCTAGAAGGCCCAGCTTCAGAAAGCATCATCTCGGCACGGGAGACATCATCTCGGCATGGATCGGCTGGCTGACAGGCAACAGCAAGGGCACTGGCGGACTGCCAGGGCTGGGAGGATGAAAGCTGTCATTCTGAGAGAGGACAGCAGGTTCATACTCCATGAAGCCACTGACAATACCCCAGGAGAGAACGGATTGCTGTGACACATTGCAAACCCTTTGAATGCTTATATTTGAAGCCATAATGGCAGCAGTCTGGCTTTGCATGGCAGCAAGCTAACCTTGCATGAGAGCAATCTGAGCTTGCACGGCAAAAAACTGACCTTGCATGCCTCAGTCTGAACTCCTGCTGCTGTACTCAGACTTTTGGTGGAAGCTGTTTGTTTTGCAATGGAACCTGAGATACTGGCCATCAGGCAGTGTATCATGGTTGGCCCACAAGTGTATGAATGCAACTGGCCAACACTTCCATGCTGGAAAGTCTGGGATCGAAGTTCTGCACAAAGCCTTGCACCAATTTGGTGCTGGGCCCCTCCATGCTCCTTGCCATTGAACAAAAGCTTTTTATTGTTCATTCTTGGGATGTGAGTTTCGCTGGCTAGGCCAGCATTTATTGCCGATCCCTAATTGCCCTTGAGAAGGTGGTGGTGAGCTGCATTCTTGAAGCGCTGCAATGTATGTGGTGTCATACACCCACAATGCTTTCAGGCAGGCTTCCCAATGCACCAAGCATTTTGTTCTGTATACCCATGAGATTTCTTCTGCAGGTTAACTCACCAAAGTCTTTATCTGGGTCCCTCTGCAGCAGAACTCTCCAGCAGGTTGGCACCATTATAATCCTTGATCCTGTTCTGGCTGCAGTCCACTTGTACCCCATTTCTCACCAAAGGCACATCAGGCCTTCGAATCTGTCTTCTTAGCTTCACAAATTTTCAGTATTTGCTGGTGGCTGCAATGTAAAATCAAGTGAAGGCATGCTTTCATCACTACTGTCTTCTTGATCTTTCTCTACTGCATGGCCATTTTGCACTTCTTGGATACCTGAAAGGAAAAAGGCACAAAGGTGCGTTGAGATGGAGGGGCAAGTAAGAGGTGCATGTTTACACCATCTGCAGCTTTCTAATCAGAAGAGATTGTGCGATGAGAAAAACAGTGGGATGTGAGAAGGAGGATTCGATATGAAGATATCCCGGCAGCTGGCCATGGACTCAGCTTAGGCACTTCCAATAACAGCCAGTATCATCTTCTCTATAGGGATTAGAGCATGTAGAAGCACCTTTCCCCCTCCATTTAGTTCTTGTTGCCTTTGGCTCTGTGCCACCTGGTCCTGCAAGAGAGAAGGTACTGTGACAGTATCATGCAATGGTGCTTGAGTGATGTGGTTGTCATGATTGAATAGCTGGCAGTAAGTGCAAGCGATGAGATGTGGGTGTGAGGCTTGTAACATTGCTAGATCTGTGAGGGTGAGGTGAAGCATATGCATGCTAGATGTGAGTCCTGATTGATAGAGATTGCTGGTAAGTAAGTGATGGGGTTGTAGTGATTTAAACTGTGCTGAGGCTAATGGTGTAATTTGTAGTATACAGCATTTGAAGATGCATTCACTGACCTTGACCACTTGTGTGAGGTCATTAAACTTCTGGCAGCACTATAGCCAAGTCCTTGGGGTTAGTCACCTGGCATTGACAACTGTGGCCTCTGTGACCTGTGATAGTATAAAATGGGTGATAGCGAATCAGCAGCCCGTTTTACATCTCTCCTAATTTATGTTCCCATTTGGTGCCAATAGAATGCAAATTGGCAGGGAACGAGGGCTTGATGTAAAACCGGCTGTAGATTTGCCATGACCTCTTCTACACTATCACACAAATTCAAAATCTACCCCAAGATGGTTCTCCATAGGGAAGGAGGAATAATTGGATGGGACTCAACTAGGAGTACAGTGCACTTAATGGGTGCATATTTCCTGCATTGCAACAGTGACGACACTTCAAAAAGTACTTCAGGCTGTAAAGTGCTTTGAGATGTCCGTTGGTCATGACAGGCGCTATTTAAGTGCGTCTTTCTTTTTTCAGTCAGCAAATCAGAGTGACTGATTACAGAATATTGGGTCAGTGAATTTATCTACCTGCTTTTTCATTTGGGCACTAATAATCATCATAATGTGCAGAAGAAATGTGCAAAGCAAGACAAGTAAAAACTTCACAGGAACAGTGATCGATTCGTAGCTAACAAAAGAGGTTAAGGAAAGTGTGAGGTGTCAACCTGGTGAAGCTACAACACAGGAATACTTGCATGTCGAACAGTGGAAGCAGCATGTGATAGACAGGGCTAAGCAATTTCACAACCAACGAATCAGATCTAAACTCTGCAATCTTGACACATCCAGTTGTGGATGGTGATGGACAATTAAACAACTAACTGGAAGAGGTGGTTCCACAAATATCCCCATCCTCAATGATGGGGGAACCCAGCACATCAGTGCAAAAGACAAGGCTGAAGCATTTGCATCCATCTTCAGTCAGTAGTGCTGAGTAGATGATCCATCTCGGCCTCCTCCAGATGTCCCCAGCATCACAGATGCCAATCTTCAGGTAATCCAAATCACTCTACATGATGTCAAGAAACGACTAAAGGCACTGGATACTGCAAAGACTATGGGCCCTGACAACATTCCGGCAGGAGTATTGAAGACTTGTGCTCCAGAACTAGCTGTGTCCCTAGCCAAGCTGTTCCAGTACAGCTGGCACTGGCATCTACCCGGCAATGTGGAAAAATGCCCAAGTATGTCTTCTACACAAAAAGCAGGACAAGTCCAACCCAGCCAATGACCACCCCATCAGTCTACTCTCGATCACCAGCAAAGTGATGGAAGGGGTCGTTGACAGTGCTATCATGTGGCACTTGCTCAGCAATAACCTGCTCAGTGACGCTCAGTTTGGGTTCCGCCAGGGCCAATCAGCTCCTAACCTCATTACAGCCTTGGTCCAAACAAGGACAAAAGAGCTGAATTCCAGAGGTGAGCTGAAAGTGACTGCTCTTGACATCAAGGCAGCATTTAACCGACTATGGCATCAAGGAGCCCTCACAAAACTGGAGTCAATGTGTATTAGAGGGGAAAACTCTCCGCTGGTTGGAGTCATACCGAGCACAAAGGAAGATGGTTGTGGTTGTTGGAGGTCAATCATCTCAGTGCCAGGACATCACTGCAGGAGTTCCTCAGGGTAACGTCATAGGCTTAACCATCGTCAGCTGCTTCATCAATGACGTTCCCTCCATGATAAGGTCAGAAGTGGGGATGTTCACTGATGACTGCACAATGTTCGGCACCATTCACAATTCCCCAGATACTGAAGCAGCCCATGTGTTCACTGAGAGCGGGAAACAGCGAGAGAGAAGTGGGGCATAAAGAGCCCATGAAAGAGAGAGCAAGTGTTCACTAAGAGCAGGAAACAGCAAGAGTGAAATGGGGCATAAAGATCCCAGGAGAGAGAGAGGGTGAGAGTTCACTGAGAGCGAGAAACAGCGAGAGAGGCGCGGGGCATAAAGAGTGCAGGAGAGAGAGTTCACTGAGAGTGGGAAACAATAAGACAGGAGTGGAGCATAAAGAGCCCAGGAGTAAGATAGAGAGAGAGTTTACTGAGAGCAGGAATCAGCGAGAGAGGAGCGGGGCATAAAGAGCGCAGGAAGGAGAGAGAGAGAGAGAGAGAACATGAGAGTTCACTGAGAGTGGGTAACAGCGAGAGAGGAGCGGAACATAAAGAGCCCAGGAGAAAGAGAGAGTGAGAGTTCACTGAGAGCAGGAAATAGCGAGAGAGGAGAGGGGCTCGCTGCTGCTGCTGATGTTGCCACGAGGCGCTCGGAAAGAAAAATTGAAGTGTGACAACACAGGAAAGTCGGTAGATGATTGGCTGGTGAATATTTTCTAGTTATCTAAACCAGGAAATAAACTGGTGTGTCTTTTTTTTTTAAGGTAAGGTTTATTGCTACTAATAACGCGTATTAAGTATTAGCAGGGTTTATCAGTATTAATAAGGTTTATTGATAGTAATAAGGTTTGTTCATATTGGTAAAGGTTTATTTGCTGCAGCAAAATTATTAACTAACAGATAAAGGAATGGCAGGGCTGCTCCAAACTCTAGAGTGCACATCCTGTGCTATGCGGCAACTCCAGGATTCTTCTTGTATCCTGGATAATCATATGTGCAGGAAGTGTTGTCAGTTGCATCAGCTTGAGCCCCTGGTTTCGGAACTTGAGCAGAAGCTGGTGACACTGTGGTGTATCCATGAGGTTGAGAGCTTCATGGGTAGCACGGTTATCGATGTGGTCACACCAGGGACAGAGGGAATGGGTGACCGCCTGACAGTCAAGAAGAAACAGTCAGGTAGTGCAGGAGACCCCTTAGTGCATCTCACTCTCCACAGGTATTCAATTCTGAATACGGAAGAAAGTGACGGCTCATCTGGGGGGTGCAGCCAGAGCCAAGTTCATGGCACCACGGATGGTTCAGCTGGACAGGGGGCACAAAGAAGACTGGAAGAGCTATAGTGATCAGAGATTCAATAGTCAGGGGAACTGACAGGTGTTTCTGTGGCTGCAGACATGAATCTAGGATGGTGTGTTGCCTCCCTGGTACCAGGGTCAGGGATGTCACTGAGCGGCTGCAGAACACCCTGAGAGGGATGGGTGAACAGCCAGCAGTTGTGGTCCCCATTGGTGCCAATGACATTGGAAGAGAGATGTGGTCCTGCAGAAAGAGTTGAGTGAGCTAGATAAGAAATTGGCAAGCTGAACCTCAAAAGTAGCAATCTCCGGATTACTCCCAGTACCAGGCGCAAGTGAGGAAAGAAATAGGAGGATAGTGTAGATGAATGTGTGGCTGGAAAGATGGTGCAGGAGGGAGGGCTTTAGATTCCTGGGACATTGGACCAGTTCTGGAGAAGGTGGGACCTGTACAGGCCAGACAGGTTGCACCTGAACAGAGCTGGGACAAATTTCCTTGTGGGGCGATTCGCTCGTGCTGTTGGGGAGGGTTTAAACTAACTTGGCAGGGGTGTGGGAATCAGGAGCAAATGTCAGAGAGAAATACCAAGGTGCACAGAATACTGGCAGAGATAGATAGCACTAGAGTAGAGAGTAGTAAGTTATTAGGTGGGATCAGAGTAAGGGAGAAAGTAATAAAGTCTAAATCAAGGCTAATGTGCATGTATGTGAATGCATGGAGCGTTGTTAATAAGATTGGTGAGGTACAGGTGCTGATTGACATGTGGAAATATGATGTGGTGGCTATAACAGAGACCTGGCTCAAAGAAGGGCAAGACTGGGTATTAAATATTGCTGGATACAAGGTGTTCAGGAAAGATAGGAAAGCAAAAAAAGGGGGAAGGATGGCGGTATTGATTAAGGAGCGCATTGCAATGCTGGAGAAAAAGGATGTCCCTGAGGGGTCGAGGACAGAATCTATTCGGCTAGAGCTAAGGAACAAAAAGGGTGCAGTTATATTGCTCAGTGTTGTCTATAGGCCACCAACTAGTGGGAAGGATGTAGAGGAACAAATTTGCAAGGAAATTACAGAGAGGTGCAAAGATTATCGGGTAGTTATAATGGGGGACTTTAATTATCCAAACATAGACTGGGATAATACTAGTGTAAAGGGCAGTGAGGGGCCAGAGTTCCTAGAGTGTGTTCAGGAAAATTTTCTACAACAGTCTGATTCTAATCCAACAAGAAAGGAGGCACTGCTTGACCTGGTTCTTGGGAATGAGATGGGCCAAGTGGATTCAGTGTCAGTAGAAGAAAGTTTAGGGGTCAGTGATTATTATATCATAAGATTTAGGCTGACAATGGAAAAGGACAAAGAACAATCCAGACTAAGAATAATGAACTGGGGAAAAGCAAACTTCAATGGGCTCAGATCAGATCTGGGATGGGATGAATAAATTGGAGTCAAAGAAAAACAGTAGCTGAACAATAGGTTACCTTCAAAGAAAGTACAGTTGAGGTATGTTCTCTCGAAGGGGAAAGGTAAGGCAAACAAATCCAGAGTTTCCTGGACAACAAAAGAGATAGAGATTAAGATAAAGAAGAAAAAGTGTGCTTATGACAGATGCCAGATAGAGAATTCTATTGAGAACCAGGTGGAATATAGAAGGTTCAGAGGGGAAGTGAAAAAGCAAATAAGAGAAGCAAAGAGAGAGTATGAACAAGGACTGGCAGCTCCCAAAGTGTTCTATAGACATATAAATATGACATATATAGACATATAAAAGGGTGGTAGAAGGAGTGGGGCAAATTAGGGACCAACAAGGGGATTTGCACATGGAGGCAGTGGGCATAATTGAGGTATTAAATGAATAATTTGCATCTGTCTTTACCAAGGAAGAAAATGCAACCCAGGCAATGGTGAAAGAGGAAGTAATTCAGACACTTAGAAGGGTTTAAAATTGATAAGGAGGCGATGTTGGATAGGCTGTCTGTACCTAAAGTGGATATTTCACCAGGGCCGGATGAGATGCATCCAAGGATACTGACGGAAGTGAGTGTGGAAATTGCGGAGGCACTGGCCATAATTTTTCAGTCTTCCTTAGACTTGGGGGTGGTGCCCGAGGACTGGAGAATTGCAAATGTTACATCCTTGTTGAAAAAAGGTTGTAAAGATAAGCTCAGCAACTACAGGCCAGTCAGTTTAACTTCGGTGGTGGGAAAACCTCCAGAAAGATTAATTCGGGACAAAATTAATAGTCACATGGGCAAATGTGGGTTAATTAAAGAAAGCCAGCATGGATTCCTTAAGGGAAAATCATGTATAACTATCTTGCTGGAGTTTTTTGAAGAAGTAGCAGAGAGGGTTGATGAGGGTAATGTAGTTGATGTGGTACATATGAACTTTCAAAAGGCCAACAGTGTCACACAACAGATTTGTGAGCAAAGTTATAGCTCGTGGAATACACAGTCGTAACATGGATACGGAATTAGCTGAGTGACAGGAAACAAAGAGTAGTGGTTAATGGATGTTTTTTGGGCTGGAGGAAGGTTTGTAATGGAGTTCCCCAGGGGTCAGTGTTGGGTCCCTTGCTTTTCTATATTAATGACCTAGACTGGTATACAGGGCACAATTTCAAAGTTTGTGGATGATACGAAACTTGGGAGCATTGTGAACTGTGAGGAGGGTAGTGTAGAACTGCAAAAGGACACAGACACATTGGTGGAATAGGCAGATAGGTGGCAGATGACATAAGTGTGGAGAAATGTGAAGTGTTGCATTTTGGTAGGAAGAACATGGAAAGACAATATAAAATAAAGGGTACAATTCTAAAGAGGGTGCAGGAGCAGAGGGACCTGGGTGTCTATGTGTATAAGTCATTGAAGATGGTAGGACAGGTTGAGAGAGTGGTTAATAAAGTATACAGTGCCCTGAGCTTTATTAATAAGGGCATAAAGTACAGGAGCAAGGAGGTTATGTTAAACTTGTATAAGACACTAGTTTGACCTCAGCTGGAGTATTGTGTCCAGTTCTGGGAGCCGTATTTTCGGAAGGATATGAAGGAGTTAGAAAGGGTGCAGAAAAGATTCACAGGAATGATTCCATGGATTAGGAACTTCAGTTATGCAGATAGATTGGAGAAGTTGGGTTGTTTTTCTTGGAGAAGAGAAGGCTAAGAGGAGATTAGATAGAGGTATTCAAAATCATGAGGGGTCTGGACAGAATAGATAAAGAGAAACTGTTCCCACTCCTGAAAGGATCGAGAATGAGAAAGCACAGATTTAAAGTAATTGTTAAAAGAAACAAAAGCGACATGAAGAAAAACTTTTTCATGCAGCGAGCAGTTAAGGTCTGGAATGCACTGCCTGAGAACATAGTGGAGGCAAGTGCAACTGAAGCATTTAAAAGGGAATTAAGCTGTTATATGAAAAGGGTTACGGGAAGAATGTAGGGGAGTGACACTGTGAATTGCCTATTTGGAGAGCAGGTGTGGACACGATGGGCCAAATGGCCTCCTTCTGTGCTGTAACAATTCTGTGATTCTGTGGTTCTGTGTCTAGATGCAGCAAGGCCTGGACAACATCCAGGCCTGGGCTGATAAGTGGCAAGTCACATTCGCACCATACAAGTGCCAGGCAATGACTATCTGAAACAAGAGAATCTAACCATCTCCCCTTGATGTTCAATGGCATTACCATCGCTAAATCCCTCACTATCAACATCCTGCGTGTCACCTTCGACTAGAAGCGAAACTGGACCAGCCACATAAATACAAGAGCAGGTCAGAGGCTGGGAATTCTGTGGCGAGTAACTCACCCCCTGATTCCCCATTGCCTGTCCACCATCTACAAGGCACAAGTCAGGAGTGTGATTGAAAACTCTCCACTTGCCTGGATGGGTGCAGCTCCAACAACACTCAAGAAGCTCGGCACCATCCAGGACAAAGCAGCTCACTTGAATGGCACCACATCCACCACCTTCAACATTAATTCCCTTCAGCACTGACACACAGTAGCAGCAGTGTGTACCATCTGCAAGATGAACAGCAGCAACTCACCAAGGCTCCTTTGACAGTACCTTCCAAACCCGTGACCTCTACCACCTAAAAAGACAAGGGCAGCAGATGCATGGGAACACCACCACCAGCAAGTTCCACCTAAGTCACACACCATCCTTACTTGGAACTATATCGCCGTTCCTTTGGTGTTGCTGGGTCAAAATCCTGGAACTCCCTTCAAAACAGGTAAGTGGTAGGAGAATGGTGGGGATATGGTAGAGAATATAGGATTAATGTAGGATTAGTATAAATGGGTGGTTGTTAGCTGGCACAGACTCGGTGGGCCAAAGGGCCTGTTTCAGTGCTGTATCTCTAAATAAATAACTAAGTAAACAGCACTCTGGGTGTACTTACACCCCAAGGACTGCAGCGGTTCAAGGAGGCTGCTGTTCAAGGGAAATGAGGGATGGGCAATAACTGCTGGCTGAGCCAGGAACACCCACATCCCATGAACAACCAATTAAAAAAAAAGTATTTGATTAAAAAAAGAGGCTTCTAATATTGCTAAGAACAGCAGTTAGTCTGTGGCAGTTAGCCTGAGGATTGGGAAAGCTTTAGACACTCGAATGATCATAAAATTGATAAAGAGGCAGAAAATAGAATCGGTGAGTCAACTAGCGAGAAATATAAAATCAGTTTGTAAGAGCTTCTACAAGGATATGAAAAGGATGAGTAGTGAAAGTAAATGTGGGTCTTGTAGAGGCTGACACAGGAAAATTTATAATGGGGATTCTGGAAATGGCAGAGATGTCAAACAAATGTTTGGTGTCTGTCTTCATAGTAGAGGACACAACATACGTACCAGAAATAAAGAAGAACCAAGGGTCTCATGTGACTGAGGAACTTAAAGTAATTAATATTAGTAAAGAAAAAGTACTGGAAGAATGAATGGAACTGAAAGCCAACAAATCTCCTGGACCTGATGGCCTACAACTTAGGGTTCTAAAACAGATGTTGCAGACATAAGGGATACGCTCCTTGTGATCTTCCAAAATTCCCTCGATTCCTGACTGGTCTGAGTGATTAGATGGTAGCAAATGTAACAACACTATTCAAGAAAGGAGGGAAATGGAAATCATGGAACTACAGACCAGTTAGTCATCAGGAAAATACTGAAATCCATTATTTAGTTGGTGAAAAAATAGTAAATGTGTTCAGAGTGATTTCAGTGTCCTTCTACAGAAAAAAATGAGAATTTAACATGCAGATCCAGGAAGCAATTAGGAAGGCAAATGGATGACTGAATTTAATGAGCTCGCCCCCAGTCCCAGCAGGGGGCCTGGAAAAGGGTGCAGTTCACGTCCGTCATGTGGGTGGTGCAGGTCACCACCCAATCACGCGGCGGGGGCGGGAGGCGAGTCGCTGATTACAGTGCCAGATGACTCCGGTGCAGGTGCTGGACCATATTTAAAGGCCTGCCAGCTCTTCATCCATTGCTGCCTTAGAGTCATTGGCAACTTTCCGTTGACTGGTGAAAACGTTGCTGAGCTCATTCACGGATCCCCAACACCACCACCCCCCCCCACCACCCCGAGGAGGACAGCACAGGATGGCATAGGTAAGACACTGGGTGGCCACATGGTTCAGAGATGCCTCCCTGCAGATTACCCTCCAGGATGTAAGGAAAAGGCGAAGGTTCTCTTCCCCAGCGATGGCCAGATGAGGTCCTCCCGCCTGACCAAACAAGCCTGGCTGCAGATCACAGAGGAGGTCAGCAACCATGAGGTCACCCACTGGAACTGGTTCCAGTGTCGAAAGAGGATAAATGACCTCCTGCATTCTGCCAAGGTAAGTACGCCATACCACTCTGCTCTTTGGAGAATTCATGTGACTACACAGGAGAGTTGAATTCTCACAGCAATGATAGGGTATTACCTCATCCTGACAGATGCATGGCTGCATCTCGGCCACAGGTCATCTTCCTTCAGAGCTCACCCCCTCTTAACTCCCTGACAACGTGTGTCAGCATGTGGATAGCAGATCCCCCAGTCAGGGATGAGGGGCTGACACTAGCAGAACTGTCATGTTGATCTCCCTGCCAATCTCTACTATCGCCATCCTTCCTCTTGCTGGAAAAGATAGCCCACAATAGGAGGGAGACAGCCCGGGACTGGCGGAAAAGTTCCTAATCTGTGTCCTCTTGCCACCACCAAGAAAGAGGCCTTGGAACTGGTGGGGACCCAGGGTAGCCGCACAATTTCAGTCGGGGAGATATGGAGTCCCTGCACAAGAGAGTGAGGATTGGCTTCCATCGGCATTCTCATTAATGTTGGAGACCCATATCATGCACAGTTGGCATGAGGAGACTGGCATGGCCTAACCCACACATGTTTGTGTTCTCTCATGCAGAGGAGACCACAGCCACAGGGGGACAGTCGTCAACCTCTGAGGAGGAGGACCACTCAGAGGATGCACCAGCCCATGACTCCCTTGTACCTTCCACCACTGCATATATTTTCACCTGGGTGGGTACCCGCTCAACTTCAGAATCAGGGTCACTAGCTGGTGAGAGCACCACACACGCGGCCGAGCAGCTGGCTGAGGCTGAGAAAGTCAAGACTTCCAACAGTTGGAGGACTGTGGGTGGCCAGGTCCATGCTGAGCCCTAGGCTGATGATGAGCCTCTGTTGTTAACAACACAGGGCATGCTGGAGTTGCAGAGAGAGGTAAGACAACATCTGGCAGAGATGCCAGAGGTCATGCGCAGCCATGAGTGGACGATGGAGGAGTTCAACCATGCCATAACTGCTGCCATGTCTCAGGTATGTGAGTGCATGGCTTTTTCAGAAGAAAGGTTGGTGACCCTCATGGAGAGTCAGATCCTACAGATGCGCGCAGACCTGCACACCATTGCCTTGGCCATGAGCCATGAGCAGCAGTGGGAAGTCATGAGAAGGACCAGGAGCCTGGAGACTTCTCCCGCTCTTCATCCATCTCCGGTGAGCAAGGAGGTTCAAGCGAGACATCAAAGGGAGGAAGAAAGACTGCCCTCCACATATGGGGGTCTCCCTCAGGTCACTCAGAGTGTGGACACTGGCTGCTCAGTCCCTCGCCAATGAGCCCAGCTCCAGTAGCCGCAACGCCTGAGGAGAGTCCAACTGCAGTCCAGGGCACCCTCAGGCAGCCAGAGGACGCCCGTCAAAGTTATCACAGGCCAAGGGACAGCCTGATCAGCAGCCTGCCTCCAACCCAGCTGCTGTCACAGGGATCACACTGCATAGGAGCACCCGCAAACATATTAAGAAGAGCACAAAGCCACACTTTGGATCTCACAGCTGCAGCTAATATGTTCAGTAGTGATTAATTAAAAGTTATATTGTGCAAATCATTAGCCATCATTGTCTGAAAGCGATGATCCATTATCCCTGAATCGTAAGCTGCCTGCTTCCCCCTTCCCTCTTAGAGCAACGTCAATGTGACCACAGCCCTCATTAACATGCTAACGTGATGACAGCCCTCATTAACATATGGTCTCCAATGGGCACTAGCATGCATTGCAGCATCTTGCAAGACAGTGACCACAAATGGAAAGAAGGCAACAGAATGAGGTTGTCTCTTGCCTCCTTTTCACATCATTCAACCCATCTGGCCTCCTGTGCAGGGTCTTCATCATCCATTGCTGTTTGCCCCAATCCCTCCTCTGCGTCCATCTCATCTGTGGATGAGTGTCACTCAGGCATGTCCTTGTCATGTAAGGCCTACCCCCTCTGCAGTGCTAGATCATGTAGAGCACAGAAGACCACCAAAACACGTGACACCTTCGATGGGGCATACTGCAGGGCTCCACCGGATGGATCGAGGCAGTGGAATCTCATCTTCAGTAGCCCAATGGTCTGCTCGATGGTCACTCGGGTGGAGCTGTAGCAATTGTTGGAACTCTTCTCCGTTGCATTGCGAGGGTTCCTCACAGATGTCCGTAGCCATGTCTTCAATAGGTATCCCTTGTCCCCGAGAATCCAACCCTAAAGGATTACAGGGGGGTGTGAAAAGCTGTGGCACCTGGGACTGTTGAAGTATGTAGACATTGTGGCTGCTTCCCAGGAAGCGGGCACACAACTGCAAGAAATGCATTCAGTGTTCACAGACCAGTTGAACGTTGATTGAATGGAAGCACTTTCTGTTGAGGAAGGCAACTGGCTGCTCCATAGGAGATTTGATGACCACATATGCGTAATCTATCACACCTTGCTCTTGGGGAAATCCAGCCATGGCCCCAAATCCGATAGCCCTCTCGACTTGACTGTCAGGGTCAGTCCAGTAGTGAGCATAGTTGTCAGCCCTCTTGAACCGGGCATTGGTCAACTCCTTGATGCAGCAGTGGGCTACTGCCTTGGAAACCCCACACATATCCTCGGTCGATCCCTGGAAAGATCCAGAAGCATAGAAGTTTAGTGCAATGGTGATCTTCAGGGCCACTGGCATAGAGTGGCCCCCAAATCCCAGAGGTCGCAAACTGTCCTGCAGCAAGGCGCATAAGTTGGCCTCCCTGGAGAGCAGTAGGCATCAGTGACAGTGGCGCTTGGACATTTGGAGATAGCTGATCTGAGTCCAGTACACTATATGGCATATGTAGGCCCTTCTTGGCATGCCCGACTGCTGTTGCTCTTGTCGTAGGGCTTCATGGACTGGTGCAGCAGCCTAATGTCCCTCCCTCCATCGGAGGCACCGCATCATACCAAGGGGGTCCAGATATACAGGGTGTATGAGACGCATGCTAGCTGACCCATAGGCCTGCAGAGCGCTGTCGATGCAGAGACAACACTGCCTTGGCAAATAAGGTTCTAACAATTCTCTCGGCAGAGTCGCTGATGGACCTCAGAGCCCAACCTTGCTGATAGCCCACCCTCTGTTCCAGCAGTCTGAGTGACTGAACACATCACACAGCAGTTTGTCAACCAATACATCAGCCCCCCCAAACCCACATTGAACCCCCTTGCAGAGCCCCGAGACCCCAGATCCCCTTGCAGAGCATACAGCAACACAGTCCCATGCTGACCTCCAAACTGCCCTCTTCCCCTATGCAGCAATGCTCAAGGCTGCCTCCCCATCATGTCAATATGGCCTCTCACCTCAGTACCACCAGGTTTTAACGGTCGTGAACACGAAGGAACATGATTGCTGCCCGCTGTTCACAAAATCCTGAATCAATCATTAAAATGGAATTAGTGACTTTTAAACTGTCGTGGAAATTCAATAATACAGACGGAGACTTCGAGATTCTCTGCTAGGAGTTTATTGACGTAATATCACGGAGAGCCCGTATAGCCCGCATTGTACGCAGCACTCTCCCGAACAGAGAAGAGTGCTTACATTTATACACCAAAGTAAACGACTTTGCGCTATCAGTTTACATTCCTTGACATTAGTCATCTCAGACCCCATCAAGGGGCCCTACATTCCTTATCATTAATCTCACAGAGATGGGTAGTATTGTTTGAAAAGAGCCCATTGTTCCAAATCACAAAGGGTTACCTGATTATACCACAGAGGAGCAAATGTCCTTATAATTACAGGAATCACAGGCGTCCGCTAGTCTACGTGATTCCACATCATCAGCATTTACTTTTAACTATTTCATTCCCATTTAGTAAGCATAATTCTTTTACTTATTTTCCCCTGATTATTATTTTCTTCCACATAAACACATTTAAAACAGCATTCCAGTAATTTAAAATATCTTCCCTTTGCATTGGGGTGGTAAAGCTGCCATGTTACTTTCCCGCCATACGGTTCTGATGTGACTCTCCATTCCCCCACGCCACCATACACGTCTTCGATGGTCGCATTAAATTCAGCTCAGTCTGCTGGTGTTTATTGCAAGGGTGTTGGAGTACCAGAGTAAGGAAGTCTTGTTGCAATTGTATCGGGCTTTGGTGAAGCCATACCAGGAGTACTGTATACAGTTTTGATCTCTGCACCTAAGGAACGATATACTTGCCTTAAAAAGGTGCAAGAAAGGTTCACGACATTGATTCCTGGGATGACAGGGTTGTGCTTCAAGGAGCAATTGAATAGAATGGGCTATACTCTCTGGAGTTTAGAAGAATGAGAGATAATCTCATTAAAACACATAAGATTCTGAGAGGTTTTTGACAGGATCAATACTGTGAGGATGTTTCCACTGGCTGGGCGTGGTTTCAGTGTAAGGGGACAGCCATTTTACACTGGAATGAAGAGAAATTTCTTCACTTAAAAGGTTGTGACTCTTTGGAATTCTGTACCCTAGGGGACTGGGGATGCTTTGCCATTGAATAATTCAAGGCTGATATCAATGGATTTTTAGGTTGGAAGGGAATCCAGGGATATGGGGATCAGGCAGGAAAGTGGAGTTGAGGTTGAGGATCAGCCATGATCTTATTAAATGGTGGAGCAGGCTCAAGGGATAGTATGGCCTACTCCTGCTTCTATTTCTTATGTTCTTAAAATGACATTCTTTTGTCCCTGCATGATTAATACAGATTAGAAGGCTATTAATATCCTTTTACCAGGCGTACTAGGTTTAGAAAACCTCTGTATAGTAGATAATGCTTCCACTATGACATTACTCAGAGCAATATCTCACTGTTTGCTTAAGAAAAAGCTTTTTCTCCACCTGGCTGATAATAATCTCAGAGCAAACTCTCATATGAATTTATTTGCTGAGTGCATATTGCCATAAAATGAAATATTAAACAAAAAAGGCTCTGAAAGACTGAATAATTTTGTGGAAATAATAAAACTGAGTGCAATGTTTATGCAAATACATTTTTTAATTATTTGAAATCTAGTCTTTGTGGACTAAGACACGTGACTGTCTCTTTTCAAACATGGATACTTTATTTAACTGAAACATATCAGTCCTGCAATCAATAGTGTAGACACAATGAATGTGCCAATCACAAATATAATATTGCAAGAATGGTAATGTCAAAAGCTAATGAGATTTCCCCAGCCCAATTCCTTGTGGATTTCTAGATTCTAATCTAATTCCTTACAATTCAAATTCTTTTGATAAATAATAAAACATTACAGAACAATTCCCAATACATGTCTGCTTTAGAAAATAATAAAAGAAAACTATTGATATTGACATTTCAGGTAACTTCATGAAGTGTGACTTATCTAATTAACTTATTGTTGGCCACAGTGCTGAGCTGCAATTGAAAATGTCTCTTGTGGTTTTTCAGATTGGAGCGTAGTCTTTCATTTCTATTGCTCATTGTGCACAAGCTGATTATGCATTCTCAGTTCATTCACTAGTTTCTGACAGATGTGCAGTGCAGCGACAGTAAGTTTTTATGTAGACTCGCATTAACTGGTAATCTTCCAATTAATCAAAAACATTTTTTTTAATGTTTACTTATAGAAGAAGTTGCTCATTTCCCAGCAGGCATATTAAACAATGGGTTACTTTGACTGTTTACAAGAGATATATGCAAATAAAAATACAAATAATGCATTTCAGTTTGGTTCTTTGGAATATTAATAATCGATGGTGTTGCACTCTGAAAAAAATCTAGGGATCTATTCAACTGATGCAGGCAAGTTTACATCTATAATTCTCCTCCTTCTCCCCAATAGACATATTGAGACTCTCTTGTAGATATATTGGTTAATATTTATGAGCAGTAACTTATTTTAAAGCCGACACAGCCTCTAAAAGTTGACTGATATTGTTCTACACCATTACAAGCCATTTGGAATGTTGATGGACACTTTGATCTATATATTTCTCATCTGCATTGCCAGTACTATCTGAAACTTAACCCCTTTTTACATTGGCATTTATGCTTGAAGATGAGTCTAATGAACCAATGTTCTCTTCTATCTTCCTGTAGGTATTCAGTGTATTTTCAGGGGACAATGTTCTGGAGTTTGCATTTGTTTTGTAGTGATGATCTGTCTAAGGGCATGTCCTCTGCTCACTTCTCCATGCCTCCCATTTTTTAATTTTCACAAGAAATGAGAAATATGACTAGGGGAAAAATGCATGAGGATTCCATCATTGTCAGATGCCATTCTGTTTGCTAAACAGTCTTTGGCCTTCTCAAGCTCCAATGATGAGGGCTGTTCATCTAACTCATCCATGACAGGAATTTGCAGGAGAGCATCGAGCACAGTCTGGGAGCTGTCTGTCTCACAGAAGTACAGTGGTGTTCAGCCCAGCGGGACATCAGTTTACTTCTGTCGTTGAATACTTCACCATCTGCCGACTTCAGGGGAGTAACTTTGGTATTGGCAGGGCCAAGCACCCTCTTGATTCCTTCGCACAGAGCTTGTAGATTTCCTTTGTCACATGCAGTTTGGATTTCTTGACATAAACTGACCTAATGTTTGTTTGCACAGTATCTTCCTCTTCTTTGCACAACTGTCTTGGCTACGTTCAGGTCATGCAGTGTCTTGGCTGTTGGGTTTATGTTGTGCATCATGTAGGCTTTGTTTTTGCATCAATGACAGATATCATCTCAGCTGAGTAGGCCTCAAACCAGCCCTTGTTGCAGGTTCTGCCTTTACCAAATGATGCTTCTGCTGCTTCATAGATGATTGTGTTTAGTGACTTCCAAGCTCCATCGATGCCAGCATCGGTGCTTCCCGTTAAAGATTTGGTGGGTAGCAAATGTTCTTGCGACAGTTTGAAGTGCTAGTATTTGGTATCATTGCTCATGCAAGGGATGTTGATGTGTAGCAGGCCATTGTGTTTGGAGCTGTGGAACTTTCAGGGGTGCACCTTCACTCTGCTGCTGATAAGGGTGTGGTCGGTGTCACAATCTGCACTATGGTAGGTGTGGGTGTGAAGAACACTGGGCAGACCACGCCTCCTCGTGATGACGAGATCTAGTTGGTGCCAATGACCAGATCTTGGGTGACACCATGATACCTTGAGGCGATGTCTGCCCCGGAAGAAGGTGTTGGGAATGCAGAGTTCATTCAGGACACAAAGCTCAAGAAGGTATTGTTTGTTATTGTTGATCTTGCCCACCCCATAATGACTGATGTACGTTGACCATGAGTCACTCTCTGCCCCAACATGTACGTTGAAGTCACCCAGGATGAATAGCCTCTCGCCATTTGGAATGTTCCTCAAACATCACCTAGGGAGTCAAAGAAATGCTCTTTATCTGAGATGCTGGCCTTCAAAGTTGGTGTGTAGATGCATATGATGTTGACTGTACCTCCATTGGATAATAACCACAGGGAGATGAGGCACTCCGAGATTGCTACTGGAGGCTCAATTGACTGTGTCAGTCGGTTGCTCACTGCAAAGCCTACACCATGCTCATGGCGATCTTCAGCACTCTTTCCATGCCAGTAGAAGGTGTAATTATCGTCTCGAATAGAGCCTGTGTTGGCTAATCTGGTATCTTGTAGAACGGCAATGTCGATACCAAGCTTGTGTAGCTCACGGTCAATCAGGGCTGTTTTGCGTACACTAGCTGTGGAGTGTAGGTCGCTGTCCATTCCAGGACACATAGTCCTCACATGCCAGCTTCCAAGCCAAAAGTTATCTTTCTTTGTTTGCTACGTAGCCTAGGCATGGTTTTAGGAGGTGCAGCTGCACCCCTCCTTCCTCTCGACCTCGTAGGCTGGTGTCCAGCAGAAAGACAAAAATCTATACGTCTGGGGCCTATTCAGTTGTAGGAGTTACTGGAAGGTGCTAACTTGAGGGAAACGCCAATTGCCTAGTAGGGCTGCACTCCTGATTTTGTCGGGTTTCCTCCCTTAGCCATTAGCTCTTGATGTTGTTAATATTGAAAGCACCACCAGCACAGCTCAAGGTTGGCACAAAAGTGGGTGTGATCTTGTCCTCCAGGTGTGCAAAGGGAGCAGTTACAGGTTGCTGCTTCCCACATCCAGGTTGCCACATTCATCCTCCGAGCCCTTCAGCTACTATGCCCTGAGGTGGTCAGTCTGAGTTGACTGTAGATCACTTAGAAGTGAACTCAGTGCAGGCAAGTGATTTTCTGGCCAGGAATAGGCTGAAGCAGAAAAAACAGTGTACCAGTGGTCAGTCACAGGCTCAGCAGGAGATTGAAATCTCTTAATAACATTCATGGTGGGAGAAGGGAAGTAAACTGATCAAAGTTACTTTAAATATCACAACAGAGCAGTAATTCAGAGACAAAATTGCATTTTACATTATAACCAGTGTAGTCCAGAGCAAAAGCATCCTCTTGGTGTTGAGATAAGTCCAGAAATTTGAGGTTAAGTTTCAAAGAAGTTCGAGATCTAGATTAAGATGGCTCCTGAGCAGTAAGCTCCCTTGGAGCTCTTCATTGTTCATGTCTATCTGTGGCCATCTGCTGCCATCTGTTGCTCCTGCTCCCCACTAAATCCTCTCTTCTGCTGTTTAAGTTCCCCGAATTCTAACAGTGGGTGCATTTTTAGCCCAAACTTCAAGTTCTGTGATTCTGTTGTTTAAACAGCCTTTGTCTGATGGTACAAACCCCATCCCCTGACCTTACCAGACAGGGAAGCAGAGAGTAGGGATAAATGGGGCATTTTCAAGTTGGCAGGCAGCAACGAGTGGAATGCCACAAGGATCAGTGGTGGGGCCTCAGCCATTTAAAATCTATATTCATGATTTAGATGCAGAAACCAAGAGTCATATATCTAAGTTTGCTGACAATACAAACAGGTTAACTGAGTGGGCAACAAGGTAGCAGATGGACGAGAAAATGGGGAATTATGAAGTTACTATCTTTGGTAGTAAGAATAGAAAAGCAGAATTTTTTTTTAAGAAGCATAAAACTTTTAAATGTTGATATTCAGAGAGACTTGGGTTTACTCGTAAAAGGAACACAGAAAGTTAGCAAGCAGGTACAGCAAATAATTAGGAAGGCATATGGCATGTTGACCTTTATTGCAAGGTGATTGGTGTACAAGAATAAGGAAACATTACTAAAATTATACAGGGCTTTGTTGAGACTGCATCTGGAGTATCATGTTCTGTTTTGGTCCCCATATCTAAGGAAGGATATGCTTGCCCTGGAGGCGATACAGCAAAGGTTCATGAGATTGTTTCTTGGATGAAAGAGTTGTCCTATGATTAAAGGCTGAGTAAAGTAGTCCTACACTCTCTGGAGTTTAGAAGAATGAGAGGTGATCTCATTGAAACATGCAAAATTCGAAAGGGCTTGATAGGGTAAACACTCAGAGGCTATTTCTCCTGGCTGGGGCACAGCCTCAGGAAATGGAGAAATGTCTTCACTCAAAGGGGTGTGAATCTTTGAAAATGTCTACTCTAGAGGGTTGTGGATGCTGCATAGTTCACTATATTCACAACTGAAATAAATAGATTTTTAATCTCTTGGGGAATCAAGGGATGTGAGAGGTGGGCAGGAAAGCGGAGTTGAAATAACCATGATTATATTGAATGGTGGAGCAGGCTTGAAGGGCTGAATGATCTACTCCTGCGCCTATTTCTTATGTTCTTATGTATGCTGTTGGTGGAAAGTGATGGATTTTTCATTCAATGGTAGAAGTGTCAATCAAGTAAACAGCTTTATCTTTGATGATGTTGAACTTTTTGATAGTTATTGGGTCTTTACCTATCCAGGGAATTGTGATTATCTCAACACACTCTGACGTGGGCCTATTAGTTGGTGGAGAGGCATTGAACACACAGCAGGTGATCGTGTTGCAGAGTACCCGGGCTCAACCCTGCCACTGTTATGATTGTGTTGATATGAGTTCTCAGCAATGGTCATGCCATTGGAGGTCAGGGGAGTTGTTTGAGCCTCTTGTTGTAAATAGCCATTACCTCACACTTGTGTCACATGAATATTACCAGCCATTTATCAACCCAAACCTCAATGCGGTCCAGATCTTGCTGTCGGCTGGGATCAGTGCTTAATTTTTGGTGGAATTATGAATAGGGCTGGAAACTGTATAATCATTAATGAACAGTCCTACTCCTGGCCTTGTAACAAAAGGAAGGTAATTAATGAAGCAGCTGAAGATGTTTGGGACAAAACAACTGGCCAAGGCTGTGATGATTGGCTACTAACAAACACAGCCATGTACCTGGCTGTCAGATATAACTCCAGCCACTGTAGAAATTTCAGATTGATCCCTATTAACCTTAGCTTTCCTAGGGCTCCTTAATAATAAATTCAGTTGAACACTGCCTTGCTGTCAAGCACAGGTGGTCTCACCTTTCCTTTTGCATTTCACTTTTGCATTATTGTTTCTGTCAAGACTATGATATGGTCTGGACCTAAGTGATTCTGAACCAAAACTGAGAGTCAACAAGTGGGTTATTGGTGAGTGGGAGTGGGATTTTTATTTGTTTGAGAGGGTGGGATCGGGTTGGGTGCTCGCTTAAACCCACCCCCAGTGTCAACGGTTTCCCAACGCAAAACTGGCACGCTCCAAAGGCTGCAACGGGAGCCAGAAGAGGCAACCAGCCCAAACTGCTAAGTCTCTAACGATACTTTTGTCAGCTTGTTAAGTTCCAGTTTTGAACTTTCTTTTTAAGGTGTGGGATCCATGCAGGGTCCCAACCATAACAGTGAAGAGGAGGTGGCGGGTGACACAGTGGGAAGCAAGCTGGAACAACAGGACAGCAGCAAGAGGCAACATTGAAGAGGGAAGGGTCAGCGAAGACCCTCATTCAGAGGTAAACAGTTGTGTTCAGTGAGAATTACCTTTCAAATCTCTGCACTCTTGACAAGGTCATTTTGGGTGGGTGGGGGGTGGTGGTGTGCATTGCTGGATGGGTCCTTCTGCTTATGAATCTCTGGTGCTCATGACGGGAGGCTTCTGAAAGACTCCATTTTTCAATGGAAAGGAAGGACATAAAAGGAAATGGGATCAAGCTAATCTGAGCTTGGTCCAACCAGCGATGGGGAGCAGCATCTGCAAGAGCAGAGACAGACCCTTGGGCAGTAGGGCACAGGGTTGAGGAACGAGATTCAAGAAGGCAATGGAGGTGAAACCCTCTGCATAGGGTCCGCTGCCAAAGGAGAAACTACCTGGACATGGCGGAGCCTCAGCGCCACAGAACACTGTGCCTGTCCAGGCAGATGTTGCTGACCATTGAGGGCCATCCGAGGGTTCACAGGAACCATTACCATGGCTTTCCCGTGGCTTTAAGCGTCACAGTGGCCTTGCAGTTTCCTGCAACTGGCTCCTTTCCAGGTGCAGCAGCAGACATTGTGGCATCTCACAGTCAGCAGCACATCATTGCATCATGGAGGCGACAGATTCTCTGTCTGAAAGGACAGGGAATACATTGTATTCAAGGTGGACAGTGGCACTCAAGCTCAAAGTGCAGTGGGATTTGCCTCTCTCGCTGGATGCCCTCAGGTGCAAGGGATCACCGATTGCATCCGTGAAGCCATTGAGGTGCCGACTGACCAGCCAGGGAGATTCATCAATTGGAAGGGATTCCACTCCCTAAACGTTAAGCTGTCATGCGACCAGAGGAAGTTCTTTCTACAGGTGTGCACATTTTTCTGGAAGCTGCCATAATGCCTTTATGCTCTGGCACACGCAGGTGCCGCAGCTCTTCATGAAGCCATTGGAAATCAGTAGCTGGCTGCTATAGGATAAGGCTTAACCCTTGTAGAGATGGCTGATGTCTCCAGTGCGTTACCCTGCTATGGAAACTGAGTGACACTTCAACTGATGCCACCTGAGCACAAGGGTCAACATGGAGCAGGCCATCAGCCTTCTGATAATGAAGGTCAGATGTCTTGACTGGTCAGGTGGTGCTCTGCAGTACACTCCCTCAAGTATCTCATGCATTGTGGTGGTCTGCTGAGTCCTCCATTACATGATCCTCCAGAGAGGGGTAGACCTTGAGGATGGTGAAGCCCTTGAACGGCACAGCTCCTCGGAGGGGATGAAGACGAGGAAGAGAAGGAGGAAGCCGAGGACAAGGAGGAGGTTGAAGGATAATTCGAGAGCAATCTCCATACTTTTCAGTGATGCCACTGTGGCAGGCTCGGGAGGCCGAGTGCTCATTAGGATGGCAGGGACATATGTCTCTGATGCAGAGACATTTGACCTGAGCGAGAATCAGTCTGCAGGACATTTGGAGAGGAGAGTCTCCTTCAACTGAGTGACAGCAACCATCAATTAATCAAAAGTCAGCAACCTTCAGTGGCACAAACACTGCAAGGCTCCAGAGTCTCCATCTGACACACTCTTCCCCTGCACACTCCATTGGTTTGGCAACATTTATTTCCCATTTTCATGTGTCTTGCCATGATGAAATAGAAACGCACATGTCTGCCTTAGTGTAACAACATACCCAGTCATTCATCGCTTGATCGTTCACTATTATTTATAGCAGAGACACCCAGGTGACCCACAAAGTGACAGCATCAACACGGCCTGCACTCATGGCCATTCCTTTGAGTGCATCCTCCTATGGCTGAGGATGAGGTGGCTAGTGCCTGCCTGGGCCTGTGATGGCCGTGGCGATCAGCCTCAGTGTGGAGGTGTCGGGGTGGGAGGAGCATCTCCAAAAGTTGCTGCACCGGCAACATTGTGAAGGCAGCTTCTGTCACAGGGCATGATTCTATAGATGCTTCTTCCCTCAGAGGGGCCATAGAGGTGGATAATGATGACGGACCCAGTGAAAGGTGGACCTTTCATCATCATCTAATGTCTCCACAGCCCTTTCATGGCGCCGTTGATCACTAAAGTTGAGCACTAGCTGGGGCGCAGCTGGTATCCACTCCATGTTTTATTGTGGCATGTGCAATGCTGCTGACTGCGGCATGCATTCCTTGCACATCAGTGTGCTGTTCCTGCATCCACTCTGAGAGATGCCACAGATGTCTCTCCAAGATGTTGGCCACTCTCTCAATGGAGCAGCTCACGTACTCAAAGCACTGAGACATGGTGGAGCACATAAGAAGAATAGATTCCTCCATTCTCATCCTTTGACTCTGCAGAGCCTCAGGTAACTCCGACATGTGGGTACACATCTCACGCCGATTCTCCGTCAGAGCCACCTGTTTCGTGACTCCCGAGGCTTTACATCTCGACCATGCTGAACAGTGCTGTACCTGTCCTTTATCCTCTGAGGAGGCTGCTCACAGCTGATTCTGCCTGCCCAGAATCCTCCAGCTCTGAAATGATATGCAATTCACCCTGTGACACCATTTCTAAAACCGCACGAGAACTCAACGAGATGCGAGTATCTGCGTCAGTGGAGGATGCACTAGAAAGGTGTGATGATTCAGACTCTGATATGTCTTCTTCCTCTGACTCCTCGGGAACTTGTTGCCTTTATGTGGGCTCCTGCCCCTCTGCCTGTGGGAGACATAAGAGAAGATGATGAGAGATCGGGAGAGTCAACAGATCCCTCTGCCGCTTAAAATAATGAAACAATAGCATATATATTGACAACTGGCTGAATGTGGAGCATTGCCATGCATCCTCTGAACCTGGAGACGTTGAGCTATTTTCACTCTGTCTATGGTGGTTTCCACTTACTCCATCCCCAGCATCCCTGTAGCTTGACATTCTGGCCACATTAAGGGCTAGCTTCTCAAAGTGCATCAGCGATGCGAGCTGGGGCAGCCCACCATTCAGACACGCCCTCTAGTTCTCCCTGGTGTTCATCTCCCATTAGGCCTGCAAGGTGAAGAAAGATGACATTAGGACAATGCTTCTCTCCCTCACCACTGGCAGCTTTTCATTTGTATTTGCAGCTGCAGTCTGCACTCCAACCTCCGCTCCAACAGCACTCAGGTTCTCTCTTATGCTTCTGGGTCATCAAGGCTGCTGTGCACTCTTTTCTCCCATAGCCAGGAGATCTCTATGCACCCTCTGGATGCTCCTCTCTTCTGCACTCTGGTGACTGCTGACCAGGAAACATGCCATCTGGGTCTATCTTTGGACTCACCTTCCCAGACATGAGGAGGTAATTAAAACAAAAACAGAAAGCGCTGGAAATACTCAGCAGGTCTGGCAGCATCTGTGGGGAGAGAAACAGATTTAACGTTTCAGGTTAGAAACGTAATAGGTTTTGAGCAAGTGAAAGGGTTGGCGGTGGGGGGGGGGGGGTGGAGAAGAACAAAAGGGAAGGTCTGTGATAGGGTGGAGGGCAGGAGAGATTAAATGACAAAGATACATGGAAAAAAAGGAAAGGGAGTAGTAGTAGTTGTAGTAAAAGACAAAGCATTTGTCCAGAGAGAGTGTTAATGGCAGAATAATGAACAGCTGTTCTTCTTCCAGCACTTTCTGTTTTTATTTCAGATTTCCAGCATCTGCTGCATTTTGCTTTTATTTAAGAGGTCATTAAAACATTTCCTGCCACTGTACCCAGTTCCACCTCATCACTCCTGTGCTCCTGACCATATGAGTCACCTCCAGCTATGCGCTCTTGGTGAGCCTTGCAGGCTTTCTGTTGCCACTAGCAGAGAACAGGATGTTTCTACGCTCAGTCACCACCTCCAGCAGCACCTCCAGTGAGGTGCCAGAAAAATAGGGGGCTGACTTGGCACCTTCCCTTCCCACTTCCCTCTGCTATGCTGCTCCTTCCATCCTTTGGACTAATGGCAACCTCAGGAATGGTTGCCGCCCACCTTTTAAATTGGGTCCACTGTTGTCTATGTCCCACCTCCTTCCTGCATCCGCCGCCACTAACTGGTTGGCGATTGCAGCGTGGGCAAATTAATGCTTTTACATATTAAAATTACAACACACGCGCATTGCCGCAGCGGTACGAGGTTCAGACCCTGAAGTGACCATGACACCAGAATGGAAATCGCACCCTGGGTGTCACTTTTGTTGACTTGTTGTATGACTTTGCTGATAATTGGGAGGAGATTGGTACAACAGGAACTGATTGGGTAAGATTTGTCCGGACTTTGGTGTTAGGACGTACTTTGACAGTTTTCACATTGTTGGGTAGATATCAGTGTCATGACTACACTGTAAAAGCTTGGCTCAAGGGCCAGCTAGTTATTATGCAGGTCATTAGCACTAGCAGCCCAGATGTTATCACAGCCCGCAAATTTTGCTTTATCCAGTGTACTCCAGCACTTCTTAGTGTCACGTGGATTGAACTGAATAAGCCAGATATTAGCATTTATGATGATAGGAACCTTGGAAGGAGGCTAAGGAGATCATTCATTCACTTGGGCCTGTTATTCTATTCATCAATTTGTTTGTTCAGATACTTCATTGACTCCTGCTACTCTATTAATTCATTGATTTGTTGTTAATTCATTGATTTGTTGATTCATGGATTAATTCATTCAGTAATGCTGAATTCTCAATCCATTTATATCCTTACTCTTGGGTTCACCACTTCATTAATTTAGGAATGACCAAATCTAGTACTCCTAATTTTGGCAGAAAGATCCTTAACCAGGCACTGGACCCACTGTCTTCAGGTAGCTACCCTGGATGACTAAAAATTGCCCATGTCAACATAGCATCCAACATACTTCCAGTCCAGATTGGAATTCCACAGCAGATCATAACATAAAGTTCAAATGTCTAAAGCCCATTTTACATGAAAAAAACAAATACCATCAGTTGAATTTCTCTCTCAATATTCTAACTGCAACCAAACAAATGATTTGTACAGGCTTAGCATTACCTCTGTGCTTTTGTACTTCATCCTCCTACTTATAAGATCCAGATCTCACGTACTTTCTTTTCCAGCTTTAAAACTGAATCCTGAGGTATCCCTCCTCCTTGACTCCCTTGTAAAATATTGTCTCGGTGCCCTCTTCTGATTCTTCCTCCCAAAATAGATCACTTCACATTTCTCTGCATTCCAATTCTCTGCATTAAACTTAATTGGTGTCTATCTGCCCAATCAATTAATCTATAAAGTAACTTATAGTCATCTTCAAAGTTAACAATGTTCCTTATTCATGTTTTCAGCAAATTTTCATATTGTGCTCCTCTTCACAAGTCTCTCTTTCATCTCTGGACATATCTTTGAGAAGTCATTAAAATGTAACCGGCCTTTCCTGTGGTAATCGCTGCATTTCTCCAACTAATTTTAAAGAAAAGGGTTCACAATACTGCTGTAGACAGTTAGGGTACAAGCCTGAAATCCACAGAATGGGTGTGAAAACTCTGTTTTATCAAGATGCATATGGATGTGTGATACCAGGAATCCATTGTCTGACAATGGTCTAACCATCAGAAACTATTGGTGAGGGCAATGGAAAGAGATGCTCTGGTCACATGACAGAAACCAGGTTTCTGGTAAGTGTTTTAATGAGGTATATTCTCGGCAGACAGACAAAAACACTTCTATGACATCAAAGAGATGAGAAAGGACGCTGCCTAACAAAGAGACTGGAGTTGGCCTTGAACTCTGCACTTGAGAAACTGTACCAGAGTTTTGCCAATGAAACTTCCTGAGAATTAAAGCACTTAGGGGGTTAAAACACTTCTTTTAAACATGCTGGGCTGGATTTTATGGAGGAGGCGGGGCTCCTGGCATGGGCCAAAAAGGCAAAGCGAACCCCACCTCGGCCTTTGCGTGCCCCTCGCCCAGAGCTATCCTCTATCATTTTACCGGCTAAGTGTCCTGCGCTGGGAACCCCATCTCTTTAAAGATGGGGATTCCGCCTCCAAGAGCTGCTGGCCAATTACAGAGCCGGCAGCTCAGCAGTATCGACAGCATGACCATTAATGGTGGCCACTGCCTGTACTGGAGAGGCCTTGGACCCAGGCCCAGCGCTTGGACCCCGGACCTCAGGTAAGTGAGGTGGGGTGGCTGGAACCAGTCCAGAAGGAAGGTAAGAGGGTGGGCGTGAAGTTCAGGGGGATGGGATCCATGGAGGTAGAAGTTTTGCCAGCCGGGGTCCTCCATAGGCTACAGATTGCCCACGATGGAGGCACCCCTGCCATTGATTAGATCCTAGTAGCAACAGGAAGAGGCCCTTAAGTGGCCATTAATAGTCTACTTAAGGGCCTCAATTGGTCTCTGGATGAGAAAGCTGTCATTGGTCTATCCCGCCTGCACCAAAATCGATTGGTGACGGGGCAGTGACAGGCCCTCCGACCTCCGTCGTGATTCTATGGGCACCTCTCTCCCCGCCTCTGACCCCACCTCTGGGGGGAGGGGCCCATAAAATCCAGCTCGCAGTCTTTGGTCAGTCGAGTGGTGAAAAGGGGAAGCCATCCCTATCATCTCTTTCCTGTCCATAACAATTTGTTTTTTTTATATCTTTATCATGCTATAAATGTTATCTGCAGAAATAGCTTCTTAGTTGGCTGAATCCTAGATGGCAGCTGAAAGAACTTGCAGCAAATCTTTGTCGCAATTTGATTGTTCCTTTAATTATTGGTAGTTGTTACTTATTAGCCACTTTTGAACTTCATGAATTGTGGTTTTCATTCCTAGTTGCTATTGCTGATTAGTATATTCTTTTGATTTGCTGCTCCTTTAGAAACAGGAACATTGAGCTGATCAAAGGCAAGTGTGACACAGCAGTCTGTGTGTAAAAAGATATGATTCCTGAGATGTGGCATTCCTAGGATCATGCAATATACATTTTTATATCCCAGTCAGTCTGGTGTGGCATTATCTGTGGGTAGTCAAGACCAATGCTGAATTGTAATGTTTCTCTCAATACTGCCAAAGAATGTAATAGAACAGTACAGCACAGTACAGGCCCTTCGGCCCACGATGTTGTGCCGAAAAATGTAATGTATAACTAAAACAGTGTTCAACAGAAATCATTACCACAGTTGAATGGAAATGCAAAATTAATGGATCAACCTTGAAAACTTAAACTACAACATTTTTTTTTATTGTTTTTATGCACGATTCAATGGCAATAGGAAAACAGAACCCAATACAAATCACTATTACTATTCCCGATAACAAAAACATATTATTGATGAACAGGAGAACACAGCAAAGCAAACGACATTGATCAATGAATAAACAGCCACTGCTGAATCAATAAATTCATAGATCGATTGGTCAATGAACACCAGCAAATTTAAATGTTAACACATGGAAACATAGAAACAAGAGGAGGCCCTTCAACCCCTTGAGCCTCTACAGCAGCGGGCACTAGCAAATGAAAGGAGAAATGATAGCCTGAGATATGAAGTTTAAAGAGCAGCAGGCATACCAAAAATACAAATTAATGATGTAGCAGGCACTGGTGTATTAATGAATTATTAGAACAATAGGACAACAACTTTTAAATAAAGGAAAAATGAGCACCAAGGAATTACTAAATTCTTGGCAGTTGTCATGATTCTATCATCATGTACCAATCCTCAGTCCCTCCCCTATTCCAATCAGACCATCAGGTATCAGACTGACTGGTTGGGGACAAAGGATATGTCCTGAACACATTTATGACAAATGTCTGAAAGCTGATCACAGATACAGAGGAATGCGACTAACAGGACCATGTCTCTACCAGAGCTCCAATTGAGCATGCAATTGGCATTCTGAAACCGAGGGTTCTGTTCTTTAGATTGATCTGAACATGTCCTGCAGAATAGACCCAAGAGAGTTTACTGATTCACTTCAGTTTGCTGCAAACTCCAGAACTTTGCTCAGCAAAGGGGGCACCTGTAAAAGCACCTGGAGAGGTGGGCGTAGAGGAGCAGGAAGTGCAGGATGCCAAGGAAGAGCAAGAGCCATCCATCCTGATAGCTACTAGAGCTGTACGTTAGCAGATCATCAAGGAACATTTGGCTTTAATTAACCCACTCCTCCCTCCTGCATCAGCAGGCCCTCATACTATCAAACCTTCCACTCTCCAGATGAGTATTTCTATCATGTCACTAGTCATGGTGAAACACAAATCAACACATAGGAACTGTGCAAAACATGAAACTGCTTCAAAATGGTTCATTTTCCATTTGAAAGCACTGTAATTTGGAAATGGAATGTCACCTTTCTGTAAACTCTCAGGGCTGTGTTTTGTGGAGGAGGCGGGGCTTCCAGCACCAGACCGAAAAGGTGGGAGGAAACCCCACCTCCGCCTCTTTGTGCACCCCCTGCCCCCAACCCCGAGTGATCGTCCTGTGTCTTGAAGCCGAAGTGTCCCATGCCAGGATCCCCGTCCCTTTAAAGACAGGGATTGCATCTCCAAGAGCTGCCAGCCAATCACAGGGCCGGCAGCTCAGCAGTATCGGCAGTGCCACCAAGGAGCATTGGCCACTGCCAGTACTGCAGAGGTCTTGGATGCGGGCCCAGCGCTGGAACCCAGGACCTCAGGTAAGTGAGGTGAAAAGACCCTGGCGAGGTGGTGTGGGAGGATGGATGTGAAGTCCAAGGGGAGGGGGGCATGGAGTTGTAGGTTTTGCCAGTGAGGATCCTCCATGCGCGACAGATTGCCCATGAAGGAGAGACCCCTGCGCCCCCCCCAAGCCCACAGGGAATGCGCCTCGTTTTACAAGGCGCCATCCACACGTGGCAGAGGCAACCCCATCGCTGGTTAAATCCCAGTGGCCTATCCCGCCCCTGGCAAAATCACGTGGCGATGAACCCTCCGCCCAGCTGCCACCATCACGATTCTTTAAAAAAAATTAGGACCCAACAGAAAATCACGAATCTATCCTAAGTTCAAAAGCGTTGTTCCTGTTCTGAGCACATGTCAGCTTTGTAACTGACATTTGCAATTTTTTTTTAACCGGTCTGGTCGAAAAGCAGAAGCCAATGGCAGATATTCAAAATCCCAATGTCAGAAATTCGCCATTTGGTAGAAATTTTTCATCCCTGTAATTACCAGTCATGGACCTCAAAATTTTTTACCATGGACACTGGTGTCCGTGTACGGACATGTTGCCGACCCCTGCTTCCCACTAAATTCTAACCATTGTCATTTGTCTCTCTTTTGAGGTCCATTACAAGTAACATGTCAGGATAAAATAGTATGGATGACATGTGAAAGATGTCACAGGTGTGAGGAGCTGTAAGGAGCAATTTGAGGACTGTAGAGAAATAGATTGTGCAAGTAACAGCAGAAGGAGGTACAGTGCAATGCATTGTTGTGATTGGAGGTGTGTGATGAGAATTGCTGGAGGGAAAGCTTGTGCATGCTCAGAAGACAAGGATGCGGGGCCCAGCAGAGAGATGCAAGTAGGAGTTACACCTTATTAGCTCTTAGCCAACCGCAACAAAGAGGACAGTCCTCCTGCAGTTGCATTGTCACCTGACATCCTTGCAGGCACCTGCTAAGAAATTAGCAGCCTCTGTAGTTTAGAAATCAGTTAGAGTGGCCTGCACCGGGAGATTCATTGGGCATAATTATGCAGAAGCACAGACATCGAGATAGGACCACACAGGAACCAGATAGCCAGAAGGTCAAGCCTGTATCCCATCCCTTCTTCAGATAGTGCAGGTGTTGACTTCAAGGGCCAAGTCTACAGAAGAAGGTTGATGCTTGTGGACCAACAATTGCTCAAGCCAATGGCTGCCAGTGAGCCTGCAAACAATGTTGTATAGTATAGAAGTGTTGAGGCCCACCTGTGTTGCATGGCATAAAAACAATACAGTCAATCATGGAGCGTGTGGTCACCTCTATGCAGACTGCTGTAGAGTCCTCAATTTTGAAGCCCTTGGTGACAGCTCTGACAGCTTTGATGGAAGCTTAGATTGCATCTGGGTTCAAACATCTCTTACAGCTGGCTAGGCATGAAGGAAAGCATGGATAAGAACTTTCAGACTGTCATATCACTCCTGCTGTCCTTTCTCATGTAGACCAGTGCAAGTGCTGAGCTGCAGCTCAAGTGGAGTGGCAGTGGCACCATGGAAGAGACATGTACCCTCTTCTCTCAGGATGACAGCACACATCCCCTGCCAGTCCCTCAATCAGTAACCATGTTTGTTGTAGATTGCCTTGGCTGCTGCTGAGTCAGTAATAAGGCAGTTTAGGGCCAGAGCTCTGAGGTCACTGGCTACAGCCATCTCTAGTGAATGATCAGCAACCTTCTGCCTCTGATGTTTTAGTTATTGGGGTAGCACCTTGTAGTGGTACCTGATTATGCAAAAGAACAACTAAGACAGACACAAGGGGCTGGATTTTATGGGCCCTCCCGCCTCCAAACCCATCTCAGAATGTGAGAGAGACAGAATTTAGTGAGAATGGAAAAGGAGGCTAAAGTGGCCACATAGCCTGCAGAAGAACATGACCTCTGAACTCACCAGTAGTTCTGGACCTGTCCTCTGCTCACTAATTCAACTGCTGCCTCATCCATTACGGACAGCACATATAGGGATGGTGGCCCTCCTTGTGTCTGCACCCTCTTATTGTGCGCCAGTTTGTCCTGCAAAAAGGAGAATGTGTTTGCATGTGGCCTGCTGAAGGGTTGTGAAGATGTGCATGTCAGATTTACGTTATTTTGCTTATAGTTATTGCCAAGGATTGCACAGTGTGTCAGAAAATGTGGGTTTAAAAGCACAAAAATAAAATATGTTTCCTCTAGGATTCAGGATTTTGATCCAACAAAATTGGTTGTGCCCATCCTTCCTCCCATCATACATCATTATGAACCCTAATGTAAAACTGTGTAGCACTCAATGTTAGAGGCTATAACAATAACTTCGAATTGATTTTACTTCAATATTCCAAATAAGGTGAAGCATAAACTGTGAACTTTGTTCATGTAAGTTTTGAAAGCCATTTAGAGGGCTATTCGCAGAGAGAAAGAGCATGAAAGAGAGAGAAATGGAGAAGAAAGCAGAAAGACAAAGATAGGAAGAGATAAGAATAATTTGAAATTCATTCTGGCTACTATCTCAAATAATTTGGGTGAGAACTTTTTGGGATTCCTGAATGTGTGAGGGAGGCTAGGAAATCAGTGTTGTAGGTTTTGGGCATGTGCAGCAAAAGAGTATGGCTTGCCGCCTTCTGAGTAACAGTGCAATTTTTTAAAATTTCAGCAGTCTCAGAAAGAATGTAATCAATTGCCCCCCTCGTGATCAATTATATTCTCTTGGTAAAGACTTAGAGGGCTATTTTTATTCGTTTATGGAATGTGAGCGTCACTGGCAAAACAGTAGGCAAAATCTTATCAGACCAATGGAAATGGCTTTGGAGACAGGGGTGTGGGTGTTTATGCGTCGGGCCAGTTCACCGATGTGTTCCCACCTCTGTGCCATCTATCTGGAAGCAGCTGCCATGGGAACTAGCAACCTACTTCACGAGGCCGCAGCCAATTTTGGCAATTAAGGCCCCAGTTAGAGACCATTTCCAGAACCCACTGGCATCTTCCCGACATCAAACCCGCCCACTGCTGAGCTCGGCAGCTACCTGGAGGTGGCCTCCCAGCGGCAGGCCAGGGGATATCGGAACTTCCTCTCAGTGGCCCAATAATGGAGCCTCTGGGATGAGCAGGCTACATCTGCGCCCACAAGCAATCCTGTGGAAGAGCTCCCCCTCCACACTGATGGTTCTGACAGCAATGGACATTCTTTATTTTTTACATGTTCAGCACGCTTCACAGAGTGCCTCCATTTTGAGATGCCCTCACGGTCTCCTACCTGTCTCAGCAGCGCCCACCTCTCCTGCTGAGGCTGCTGGCTATCCAGTGCTGTGGACCATCTGATTGGGCCTCCTGCCTCAAGTATCTGCCCACTGTCCTTAATTGGATGGTGAACGCAGAGGCAGCCTGTTAATTAGCTGCTTCCCGGATGCAACTGCTGGCGCCACTTCTGACCTTTGCAGGGTTGCCACTTTTAAATTGTCCCGATGCCTGGAATTTTTCAAATGGCACAAGATTCCACGCAGTAAGAGAAGGTAGCTGTGGAGGTCAATACAGGAGTCTAACCCCGAGGACTTGGATGCCGTGTCGCAAGAAGTTCAATGACCTCACACAAATGGACAAGGTCAGTGAATACGTCCTGAAATGTCATATCCTACCAAATGCAACACCAGCCTCAGCCACTCCTCAATTTACCATACCTTCTATCACTCATCTATCAACACTCTCTATCAATCAGGACTCATACCTAACATAGCTTCACCTCACCCTCACACACATACCGAGCCTAATTTTGTGCCCTGTATTCTTTTTACCCTGCCATATCAATGATGCAAGCCAGGAATCTAAACACATACACAAAATTAAAAATTAGAAGAATCCTTGGTGTGTGAAGAATCGTGTAACTCTTTTTGTTATGATGGATTACTGTTTACGTGGAAAGAGCAAATTGCTAATTTGTACAAAATTGTGTTCTTTTGTATGTTGGATAGTAATTACTCTGTTCCAATAACTTTGAGGAGATTGTGTAGAACTTGCTAAATCTAAATGAAATTCTGACGGATTCCTCATAAAAGTATAACATTTAAGATTCTTGATTATTAAACTTGTTAGACGTGAATGGAGCATAAACACTGACATGGGCCTGTTGGGTCAAATAGCTGTCTCTGTGCTGTAACTACTATGTAAGACCATGTAGGAACACATTGATATTCCTTGTGTCCACTTTGCTATGGCATTAAAGGTGGGCAATATATCAAATGAAGTTCCCCATTTAAGCACATCATTTGAATATGTGCACTTATATTTGGATGGCCATATTCAGTGCCCACTATCACTTCTGATGGAAAGTCCCACTAGTGGGGAAGACTGAGTGGAGTGGGTGAAATGTTTCCTTACCCAATCATTTTCCTGCATGTGCTGGAGTGCACTGAGAAATTGGTGCAACTCCAGAGGAAAACTGGCTTCTCCAGTTTTCGGTGAAAGTTGGTACTGCCAAACAATAAACTGATCAACCAAGAAAATTCCAGAGAAAAAGATGAACAGAAAACAGGAAAGCAATAGAAGCTGCGACATCAACACCTACTCCTGGTGTTGTCCGACGCGATGTGTGCTCTAAAAAGCTTCTTCAAAACCTTATCTATCACATTACTTTTATCATATAATCCAATGTACTGTCCAGGTAACATCATATACTTCTGAAGTCATTTCACATTCTTTGACTTTACATGTACCTGAGGAAGAAATGTGAGAATGGATATTGTAATGAAGATATTGTTGTAGGCATGATTTTTAGATATGTCAACTCTGCTCTGATAAGTGATTATTGGAAATATCTTGGCTCTAGTTTTATGTAATCTTCATTAGTAGGATGTTCAATTCAGATGGCTGATATTAAGGTTTTGTTAAATAACACACACACTAAACCTTCTCAAATAAGGCTTTTTAAAAAGTGGGGTACACCTGTAAAATACAATTGTAAAGTATACTTTTCCTTAATGCATACCAACTTGTCTACAAAGTAAGGCTAAATACGTATCTTTCGTATTTTGACTTCCAAAAACATAAACTTGCATATTTGAAAAACTGAAACCAAATATTGAACCAACCAGTGGCCTGTAAAAGCCTGTGAAGCTGTCAGGAAATAGTTGTATACTCACAATTAACCTTTCAAAGACTAAGGACATACAAGAGGTAGATTTTTATCTTTAACACCTGGATACAATTCAGAGAAGAGAATTAAATAGAGATGATCAAAATGCAAAGTTGGGAAGGCACTGTACCGGGCATGGGATCCTCCCAGCCTAATCTTTCTCTCTGCATTGCGCCCTGACAATGTTTTATATCCAGTCACAGAAGGTGAAAATCTACTTGATGCCTACCATTATCAAAAGGGAATATAGATACTTATTCACTGCCAGAGAGTCAAACTAAATGGACACAAACTTAACCTCCAGAGTGTCAGGCAAAGGCAATGTTGACAGGAACATTATGTATCAGAATTACTTTTTTTCTGAAATTGGTCGATATGCCAACAGCTATCGATTATAGCTTTAGGCCAGCTATGAATATGCACTGAAATATAGAAAATGGAATAGCTTTTGAGTGGCTATGCACAGCATTGCTACCATCTATCAAAAGAATCGTGATACCTACCTGCCAAGTCTTTAAAAGGGCTTGTGTATTTTTTTTTATTCATTCAGGAATGTGGGCGTCGCTGTCTAGGCCAGCACTTATTGCCCATCCCTAATTGCCCTTGAGAAGGTGGTGGTGAGATGCCTTCTTGAACTGCTGCAGTCCATTTGGTGTAGGTACACCCACAGTGCTGTTAGGAAGGGAGTTCCAGGATTTTGACCCAGCGACAGTGAAGGAACAGCGATATAGTTCCAAGTCAGGATGGTGTGTGACTTGGAGGGGAACTTGTAGGTGGTGGTGTTCTCATGCATTTGCTGCCCTTGTCCTTCTAGTTGGTAGGGGTCACGGGTTTGGAAGGTGCTGTCTAAGGAGCCTTGGTGCATTGGTGTATAATTCAAATCTAACTAAGCTCAGTAGTAAACATTCTTCTTTCTCTTTTTGATTTGTCTCAGTCTGCCACTATACAGTGCAAGGAAATAAAATTTAGTTTCAACAGTGAAGTTTGTAGGTTTTAGAGTGTATTAACATAAAATGGCTAATATATTTTGACATAAAATAGCTGATATAACATGCATTGTGGGAAAGAGAAAACTATCTTAAGTTAGAAATATAGGCAACAATTTCACAGCAGATAAATCACCCAGGTAACTCTGACAAGATATTCTTGCAAATCACAGTTCAGAAAATTCCCAGTAGCTTCCTTCCAGAAGCAGGACAGGAGACAAAGAAAAGTCAGGTGACATAGGTGAATAAGAATAATAAGTATAAGAATGGGAGCATCCCGGTGAAGGGAGTGCAGCTTGGGCATCTGACACTAAAGAGCAACCTCAAGTTTGTGAAGCTCCATCCAGCGAACGGACTTAATGTAAAATACTGTGGATGTGGGATCTGCATGTATATTATAATTGATGTATCAATATAAGGTAAGGCAGAATCTAAGTCTTGCAGTTCTAAATAATGTATTATATTTGTTGACACCAGATTTGCGAACCTATCTAATTGAGGTATATAAGATGATTAAGGGGATTGACAAAGTAGACATAGAGAGGATGTTTCCTCTTGTGGGGCAATCTAGAATGAGAGGTCATAGTTTTAGGATAAGGGGTAGCAGAGATGAGGAGAAATTACTTCTTTCAAAGGGTCGTGAATCGGTGGAATTCACTACCCCAGAGTGCGGTGGATGCTGGGACATTGGGTAAATTTAAGGAGGAGATAGACAGATTTTTAATTAGTAATGGTCTGAAGGGCTATGGAGAACGGGCAGGAAAGTGGAGCTGAGGCCAAGATGAGATCAGCCATTATCGTATTGAATGGCGGAGCAGGCTCGAGGGGCTGAATTGCCTAGTCCTGCTCCTAGTTCTTATGTTCTTATGCTCCTATTAGTGAGTAAGGAATAGCTCAATCTGACAAAGTTCAATGGTAAGGAAGATTAGGCAGGGTATATGACTGTGCCCGATCCACTCAGACCCTTTTTGCACCCTGCACAAGTTTAAATTTACCTCCAAAGCCATTTATTTTATTTTAAAAATTAATTCAAATAATCATGGTTGACCTCTTGAAGACAGTCCAAGCATTCCTTTGGCCTTGACGAAAATACTTAATAGGTTCTAAGTGGTGGCCCAAGTGGTCAGGGGCAGTTAGACTTGCTGTCTTAAAAACTGACTGCACTGACTGCATAATTCTAAAATTCCCTTGGCTCAAGATAATGGTTACTTTGCTAGCACTTCTAATTACATGATATCAAAACTGGAACTATGAACCCTGATCACAAACAGAATCTAAACCCACAGACTACATTCCCTGAGGACGAAAAGATTCTCAAACTCAAGCTAACTGTTTCTTGCAAGTGCCTTTTAGCTAGACAGAATCGAATTGAGAAGCTTAAATCCTGCATCACTGATGGAATGTAGTCAATGTCTGTACCACTTGCTCCCACAGGAATAAAATATTGAACTTGAACTAATGATTACTTCAAAAGAATGTCCATGAGCAATTCAGTTTATTCTCTGTAACTTCAGTGTCCCATATATTTCCTATTGCTGATAACATAAGTTTCCAGTAAGGGTGAGCGAGAACAGTTTTTCACTCCTTTCCCAATTCTAATCACAGTTGGTAGAAAACTACAGCTGAAGCTCAGGAAAGTGAAGAGGGTAATTATGAAGGGAGTGAGTTTGTGGTGGTGCCATCATAGCATACAACTGTATAATTTTGATGAAGTGCTGAAAAGACAGGAGGTGACTTCATTTTTGCGATCACAATTCCCCAGGCCATGGCAGATCCTATGGGGGAGTTTTCACTTGCGAAAGCACTAGGAGGGGGTGGTTGAGGGGATCAGGTTTCTGGTACCGAATCAGAAACCTGGAAATCTGAATTTCCATGCATGCAGGTTCCCTGTCCTGTAAGTCAGCCTAAGTCAGGCAGGTTTGGCTTCCAACTGGGGAGAGAAGCACTCTAGAGAAGGCTGCACGACCATGTAGGTCTGATCCCCAACCCCGAGCATGGGGGGAGGAGATGGTGGTGGGGATTCCAATCCCAAGATGCGTCTAATCTCTGACCCGGTAGGGGAAGGTCTGACCCCCAATCTTGGGGGTGGCTGATCCAAGGATTGGAAGTCTGATCCTTGACCCTGGCATGATTCCAGGGGTGTTGTATGGTCCTGAATGGTCTAATGGTGGGGGTGGGGGTGGAAGGAAGCTCTTCTGCTCCTCGTGGGCCACAAGGAATGCTGTGAAGGCTCTTACCTTCTGCCAGAGGCTCTCCTCATCCCACTGCTGATGTCGGGTTTCCTGAAGCCACAAAATCTGTCCAGCAGCAGTTAAACCTGCAAAGCAGATTAAATCCAAGGCTTCCAGCCTCATTAACATATTTAAAATGCCCCCGCCACCTGGGACTGGGCTGAATGCCATCCCCTTGACCCACCTCAGTAAAACATTTAAGTTGGCAGGTTGGCACTGACTTCCTGACACACTTGGGGATGAATCTTCTGTGCCCGCTGTCGGTGCAACAACGGTGGTCCACCTGTACGGGCCACATGTTGTGGAGCCGCCACAATCTTCCGTGCGGTGTCTCATTTAAATAGTTGGGGCGGGCTGCCCCCTCTGCTCCCGAGAGGGCTGGCTGTCTGTCCCTGGCAATGGTGTCAGCTGCCTGTGCACAAGCGCTGATGCCCTCTTTAAAGGGCTATCAGGCTACCAGGAAATTTAAATATTTAAAGATAAAGTAAATAAAAATAAATAAAGGCATTTCCACTGCCCCTCTCCCACCCCCCCCCCACTAACAATTAAATGAATTATTTGCCCTCCCCGCCCCCAAAACACGTAACTTGTCCACATGACCTTACACCCCAAACTGCATAAACTTTATACTCCAACCCTTCCCAGCATCCCCTACACTCATGATGTTACATTGACCCCGTTCCCCCTACCACTCCCCCCCCCCCCACACTGATAAACCTCCCTCCTACCCCCTCCAGACCAGTGTGGAGCCTTGTTTCTCCGGACGGGGATTCAAAGGCGCGGGAGTGTTGGCCACTGGGCCAAAGATGACAACGGGACATCAGGCGGTGACGTCAGTGTCATTTATTCATTCATTTTAATTTATTTAAATCTTCAAATGGGGGTCCGGTCGCCGAGCGGTGGGGGGCCGCCATGAGGCCTTGCTGCCACCGGTAATATCAGGCTGGGCCCTCCCGGTGGGCATGTGGCGGCCCTCTCCCGGAGGCATCTTCAGCCCCCACCCCGCCATGGACACCGATGCCTGGGGGAGAACAAAATCCGGCCCCTGGAATTTTTGACCTTTTAACAACCTACCCATACCCAATCCCACCCAGTCACCCATGTTAAAATTTCCCCGTATCCTCATATATGCTCAACTAGAAAGCTGGCAAAAGCTGACCAGAAATGTCCCAAAAAGCTGTCAGGTGATAAACAGCCATAAATATAGGCATCATGATATGTGAAGGCAGTGAGCAAGACTGAAAGTTCAGTGGCATGTGTGTTTGTCATATCTTAAGCTGCAGAGATATTCAACGGTCAATCATTTTTATTACAGGAGAAAAAAAATTCAAGTTCAGTTTGCTGGATTGGGGGCATTAGAACTTAGTGAAGGGAGATGTGAGTGCCGAAGGCAGGAGATTATTTTCTCAGGAAACCTCAGAGCATCACAGAAAATGTTAATTTTGACATCTTATTTTGTGTATTTTCAGAATTTAATTCACCACCTTATTCTCATGCCCACATTCCTGTCCTCGGCCTGCTGCAGTGTTCCAGTGAAAATCAACGCACGCTCCAGGAACAGCACCTCATCTGCCAATTAGGCACTTTACAGCCTTCTGGACTCAATATTGAGTTCAATAAATACTGACCATGAGCCCCATTATTTTTTGTTTATTTATTATTTTTATTTTATTTTTTATTATCTTTTTAATATTGTCATGAAAATTGCACCTGCCAAAATGAGATATATTAATTTCATCAGATGGAACTTTAATTTTAAACTGTTACTGGACTGAAAAAAATAGCTTGGTTGAAAAGAGCACTGAAACATGACTGCTCATTTTGCATTCGAAAAGACAGTTGGAAAAAAAAGACAATGGGAACTGATCACTGATTCAATTAACAGAGATTGGTCTGGGCAACAGTGATCCACATCTTATCTGTATAAGAGAGAGCACTATACCCCAAACCCCACCTCCCCAACCCCCACCGAGAGCTTTGAAATCCACAAACCACAGGAGCAGTTGTTCCAAATAAGGGGTTAGTCACATGACTATCCTGCTGGCCAACTTGGAGTTTTGAATTGTGCTCACAGAACAGCTGAAAAACAGACTGCAACTGAACTTGAAGAAGAAAGCACCTGTCTCTCTCTCTCTCATGAATTTACAGGCATCCACTGAAGCTACTCAAACCTCAAGCGAGAAGACTCCTGGAGCTACACAAGTGAAAGTGTGCACTGGGCCTCAACGAGAACTGCAAGATTTAATTGCAATCAAAAACTATGCATCTAATCCACAAACAGTAAATGAACTCCAGCAATTGCCTCAAACCTTTCCCCTTTATTCTTTCTCCTTTTCTGTTTCTATCTGCATGTGTGTTTATCACAGATGCATACGAGTGTGGTTGCGTCGCGTATTTTTAGTAGTTTTAACTGAATTAGAGTTTGAAGGTTAATAAACTTACACCTTTCTTGTTTAAATCTAAGTAAACCTGTGGTTGATTTCTCTGCCATTACAATTCAAGAGCAGTGAACAAGGATTCACTGAGGGGGAAGCTAAAAAAACGGTGTTTTAAAAGTTAAACGCTGTTCTGGCCAAACCAGGCAAAGGCTGAGAGGGAACCCCTAGACCCCTTTCTCACCTGGTCACAACAATATATATTTTCTTTTTTAATTGTTTCCTTTTTAACCATGTGGTTTTAAAATTTGCCTACCAGTGTCCTTGCATCCAAAAAATTCAGCTTAATTTTTAAAACTAGCACAATAGGTCGCAGAACTCAAGCTGCACTGAAAGCAATTTGCTTTTCAAATTCAGGATCTTTTATAGTGGTTATGCTGATACCAGGTGAATTGCACTGGAAAAAACCCAGTGCAATTGAGCAGAAATTCCAGGTCAATATCACTGAAACGAAACCCATATATGCAAGCAGGGCCTTAGAGACAGAGAGGGGCTAATTGAATAGCTTTTTCATACATTGAGCGCAGGCATGTTGGCCCAAATGGTCTCATTCTGTGCTGTAAGATTCTATGATTCTTAAGTTCTGGGAAGCATCACATCTAAATGTTAGTCCTTTATTCGACATTAATCTGTTGTGCATTTTAATCATCTTCTAATTATTGTTGCTTATCTTAGCAGACTCAAGCTGACAAATGTTTAACATGCTGGGGTGTGACATTCCTACTCCAACGCTTTGAACACGTGAGGAGATAATCTATTTATAGTAACCCTTTTGTCATGATTTGTTCTCAGGATGTGGGAAATGTTGGCAAGGCTAGATCTACTGCCCATCCCTATTTGCCCTGAGAAAGTGGGGGTGGGCCTTATTTCCTGAATGGCAGCACGTCACAATGATTTTAGGGGGGGGGTGGATTCTGAGATGTGGACTGGGGGGGGTGGGGGGAGGGGTGGGGTGGAGGTGACAAAGGTTAATGCCCTTCCTTAAAATGGCAGACAAAGTCATTCAAAGGTGATAAGCATTCATTTGTGTGCAATTGTCACTAACTATCAGTTCTCACCTAATGCTGCTCTTTTGCTTCCGTCATATAAGCTTATTTTCTTGTAATGGAAATAAAGGCATTGCACAAAACAATCATTAAAAAAAACCTAAACTGCACAAATAAGGTGGATGCAAGAATGGTATCTGAATTTTATGCATTCAGATGACCTGAGAAATTGCCTCCAGTCAGGATTTTGTGATCCTCTTATTGGCTATTAATGTCACTCTTCACATCTTCCCATGACTGTTGGCCCTCTCTAATTAAGTCAGAATCTGTCCGAAAACCCTGATGCTGTGGAAATGCCTGTTCCCGATGTCAGCAGCTGTCAGCTATGAAACTTACAGCGTATTAGTTTAAAAGCCAATCTGATAAAGGGAAATTTCTCATCTCCAGTCACGGTGAGGATGAGGAACGGCCCGGGGATAGTTTATATCCGTGAGCTGGATGGAAACATTTGACGGGCTGAATCCTGGTCCACAGACCATATGTTGGACAACCCTATTCTGGATGGTAAAAGTCATGGGTTTGAAAGATGCTGTCAAAGAAGCCCATGCGAGTTGCTACAGTGTGTCTTGTAGATGATGCACACTGCAGCCACAGTGCGCCGGTGGTGGAGGGAGTGAAAATTTACAGGTGTAAATGGGGTGCCAATCAAACAGGTTGCTTTCTCCTGGATGGTGGTGAGCTTCTTGACTGTTGTTGGAGCTGCACCCAAATTGAGAATATTCCACAACACACTTGACATGTGCCTTCTAGATGGTGGACACACTGTGGGGAGTCAGGAGGTGAGCCACTCAACGCAGAATTCCCAGCCTCTGACCTGCTCTTGTGGTCAGAGTATTTATGTTCTTGATTCAGTTAAATTTCTGGTCAATGGTAACCCCTAAAATGCTGATTGGGGGGTGGGGAATCAGCAATGATAATGCCGTTGAATGTCAAGGTCATGTGGTTAGACTCTCTCTTGTTGGAGATGATCATTGGCTCGCAATTGTATGACATGAATGTTACTTGCCACTTATAAGCCCAAGCCTGAATGTTGTCCAGATATTGCTGAATGCGTTTATGACTGTTTCAGTATCTGAGGAGCTGTGAATGATACTGAACACTGTGCAATTATTAGTAAATATCCCCACTTCTGACCTTATGATGGAGGGAAGGTTATTGATGAAGCAGCTGAAGATGGTTGGGCCTTGGACAGTGACCTGAGGAACAACGTTTGGGCAAGAGATGAGGGGGAATATGAGGAAGAACTTCTTTATGCAGCGGATGGTAATGACCTGGAATTCGCTGCCCAGAAGGTGGTGGAAGCGGAGACAATCAATGACTTCAAAAAGAAATTGGATGGCTACTTGAAGAAAATAGACTTGCAGGGCTACAGGGATCAAATGGGGGAGTAGGACTGACTAAATAGCTCTATGGACAGCTGACATGGACTTGATGGACCAAATGGCCTCCTTCTATTTAATTTTTTTTTAATTAGAGATACAGCACTGAAACAGGCCCTTCAGCCCACCGAGTCTGTGCCGACCATCAACCACCCATTTATACTAATCCTACACTAATCCCATATTCCTACCACATCCCCACATGTCCCTATATTTCCCTGCCACCTACCTATACTAGGGGCAATTTATAATGGCCAATTTACCTACCAACCTGCAAGTCTTTTGGCTGTGGGAGGAAACCGGAGCACCCGGAGAAAACCCACGCAGACACAGGGAGAACTTGCAAACTCCACACAGGCAGTACCCAGAATTGAACCCGGGTCACTGGAGCTGTGAGGCTGCGGTGCTAACCACTGCGCCACTGTGCCGCCCCCAATTCTGTGCATTAAATGACTCTATGACTCTAACTCCGGCTGAGGCTGAGATGATTGGCTTCCAACATCCACAACCATCTTCCTTTGTACTAGGTATGACACCAGCCAGTTGAAAGTTTTCCCCCGATTCCCACCGACTTCAATTTTGCTAGGGCTCTTTGATGTCATACTTGGTCAAATTTTGTCTTGATGTTAGGCATTCACTCTCACCTCACCTGTGGAATTCAGCTCCTTTGTCCATGATTAGACCAAGGCTGTTGTGAGGTCTGGAGCCAGGTAATCTTGGGGGAACCTGAACTGAGCATTGATGGGCAGAGTGCCAACTCTCAGATACTTATTCCTACTTTCCCCGGACTATGACTCCGAACATCAAGCTACTGTCCACAGGACTGTCACTGACCTCATCTCGTCCAGAGATCTTCCCTCTGCAGCTTCCAAACTCATAGTCCCGCAATCCCGGACAGCCCGCTTCTACCTCCTTCCTTAAATCCACAAAGAGGACTGTCTTGGCAGAATCATCGTTTTAGCCCGTTCCTGCCCCACTGAACTTATTTCTTTCTATCTTTTCTCCCCTGGTCCGGTCTTTTCCAACCTACATCCAAAATTCTTCTGAAGCCCTACGTCATTTTGACAACTTCCAATTTCCTGGCCTTAACTGCCTCCTCTTCACGATGGATATCCAATCGCTCTACACCTCCATCCCCCACCAGGACGGTTTTAGGGCTCTCTGCTTCTTCCTTGAACAGAGGCCCAACCAGTCCCCATCCACCATCATCCTCCTCCACCTGGCTGAACTTGTTCTCACATTGAACAACTTCTCCTTCAACTCCACTCACTTCCTTAAAGTAAAGGGTGTTGCTATGGGTACTCGCATGGGTCCTAGCTATGCCTGTGTTTTTGTGGGATATGTCAAACATTCCTTGTTCCATTCCTACTCAGGCCCCCTCCCCCAACTCTTTTTCCAGTACATTGATGACTGTAGCGGTGCCGTTTCCTGCTCCCGCCCCGAACTGGGAAACAATCAACTTTGCTTCCAATTTCCACCCTTCTCTTACCTTTACATGGTCCAACTCCGACACTTCCCTTCCCTTCCTCAACTTCTTTTTCTCCAACTCTGGAGACAGACTGTCCACTAATATTCATTATAAGCTCACCGATTCCCACAGCTACCGACACTTCTTCACACCCTGTCTCCTGTAATGACTCCATTCCATTCTCCCAATTTCTTCGTCTCCGCGCATCTGCTCTGATGATGCTACCTTCCACAACGGTGCTTCTAATTTTTCTTCCTTTTTCCTCAACTGAGGATTCCGCCTCCCTCCCACTGACGACAGGGCCCTCAACTGTGTCCAAGCCATTTCCCGCACCTCTGACCTCACCCCTTCCCCTCCCTCCCAGAATCGCGACAGGGTTCCCTTTGTCCTCACTTTCACCTCACCAGCCTTTACATCCAAAAGATCATCGTCCATCATTTCCGCCACCTCCAGCATGATGCCACCACCAAACACATCTTCCCCACCCCTCCTCTGTTAGCATTCCGAAGAGATTGTTCCTTCCGTGACACCCTGTTCCATTCATCCATTACCCCCGACGCATCGTCCCTTTCCCAAGGCACCTACCCATGCAAACGCAGGAGGTGTAATACCTCCTCTCCTCACTATCCAAGGCCCCAAATACTCCTTTCAGGTGAAGCAGTGACTTACTTGTACTTCTTTCAATTTAGTATACTGTATTCGCTGCTCACAATGCGGTCTCCTCTACATTGGGGAGACAAAACGTAGATTGGATGACCGCTTTGCGGAACACCTCCGCTCAATCCGTAAGCATGGCCATGAGCTTCCGGTTGCTTGCCATTTCAATATTGTCCCCTGTGCTCATGCCAACATTTCTGTCTTTGGCCTGCTCCAGTGTTCCAGTGAACGTCAACGCAAGTTCAAGGAGCAGCACTTGATCTTTCAATTAGGCACTCTACAGCCTTGCGGACTGAACATTGAGTTCAATAACTTAAGAGCATGACTGACCCTTGTTTTAAATATTTTATTTTTTAACCATGTGCCTGTTTTCATATAGTCAGAGCTGCTCATTATTCTGCTCTTAACACTCTCTCTGGACTAATGCTTTGTCTTTCACCACAAGCATTAACACATTCTTTGCCTTTGTCCCAGGACAGCTTTGTTATTTAATCTCTCCTGCCCTCTGCTCCATCAAACACCTTCCCCTTTGTCTCTCCCCCAGTCCCCTCCCCTTCACTTGCTTAAAACCTTTTCTCACCTTTGCCAGTTCTGATGAAAGGTCACGACCTGAAACGTTCGGCTGGATTTTATATTGGTCAGACGGGAGCTGGCCACCGACGTAAAAGTCGGTGGCGATCCCGCTTCTGCCTAGCCTGGGGATCCATCCCGCATTTTACAAGTCCCCAGGCTTCAATTGATCCGAGTCGGGACTTCCACCCACTTGAGGGAGGATGTTCCACCTCATTGAGCTTCTGGCCAATCAGCGGGCCGACAGCTCTTAGTCACAGCAGCGCCACCGGGAGCGGTGGCCACTGCTGGGCCTGCAACCCAGCCGATGGCAGATGAAGACCTGGAGCCGGGATTTCAGGTGAGTTTTGGTTACCGCGCTGGAGGTAATCTGTCAGACCCTGGCAAGGCAAAGATGGTCGTTTGGGGGGAAGGGGAGCATGTTGGGTGCTGGGGGGGTGGATGGGGAACCGGGAGCGACCCTCAATTGGGCACTCTGTGCACGATTTTCAGGGCCCACCCTCGGGGAACTGAGAGGCAGTTAGCTTTTACCTGGCGGCCTTTCCCGGCTCCAGGACTTGCCTGCTTGCCACGCGTAAAACGCACGTAGAGGCGGGCATCGGCCCTATACCGGCCATTAATTGGCAACTTAAGGGTCTTGATTGGCCTGGGGTGGGTGGCCCATTTTCTGCACCCCCCCCCAGGCCACTTAGGAGGTGGGAGCATGTTGGGAAGGCACCATATCATTATTCTTTCTTTTTTCTTTTGTTTCTTCAGGAAAAAATACACAATGAAAACAACTGCAAATTGCAACTCTCAGAAACTATCAGCTCATCTGAAAAATTCCTCCTCAAGTTCATGTGCGACTAGCAGTGGCAGAAATGTAACTAACAGTGGGAAAAAAGTTTCAAACAGCGTTCAGTTTCACCATTCACCCAATCTGATTGGTTGGTACTAACAGCCTGAAAAACCAATGAAAAAAACCTGGTGCTAGAAATTCAATACCCTCTGAAAACAGGCACAGGGATTATGATGCATGATTAACCTGTGCCCATTCAAAGTAATGCAGGCAGCATGCAAACTTCATGATGCCTGCTAATTCACATGAAAGCTGTGTGTATCCCAACGCTAAATGGGCTGTTGAGTGATTGTACGACTCAAGAAGGGGCCCAAGTTTGGATGAGGAGAGCACCTCTTAAAGCTAGCCTGCACTGCTTAAGGCCAGCTTGCACCTTTTAAAAGGGAGGTGTGCAGTAGGTACTGGAAGTCATTGTGGAAGAGTTTCTGTCCTGCAGGAATAGTGAAGATGGTGGAACATGGCAGACAGCAGTCTGTCAGATTTTCTTATGCAGCAGTTGAGGCCCTGGGGCAGGAGATGGACCAGAGGAAAGACGTTCTCTTTCCACAGGGGTCAGGAGGCCTCCAGACAAGCACTTAGGAGGGAATGAGTCATGGAGGTTGATGTGAACAGTGTCAACTGAGAACCTGGATGCATTCGGCAAGGAAAGTAATGACCTCAGAGAAATGGTCAAGGTCAGTGAGTTCATCTTCAAATGCCATATCTTTACAACTGAACCCACGAGCCTCACACACTGTCCAATTCAACACATCCACTTCACTCACCAACCAACAATATCTATCAGTCACGACTCATTCCTAGCATGCATAGCTTTACCTCACCCTCACTCACTTAACACTTCAGTAAGCCTCATATCCACATCTCACAGCTTGCACACACTTCCAGCTATTCAGTCATTACAGCCACATCCTGTAAACATACTGCACTGCACTCATTGACACACTTCCCTCTCTCTTGCAGGACAATGAGACGCACAACTTGAGGCAGCAGCAGTTAACCAGCAATGGGCAGACATAGCAGCATGAACTTACCCCCATGGAGGAGATGGTGGTCTCTATAATGGGAGTGACTGTCACTGAGGCCATGGTCAGCAATGGGGCTGAGACCAGAGCGTACACATGGCTTTGCCAGGATAACAGGCTTGCCCATGGCTCAGGGTGTCATCGGCAACATACACGTGGCTTTGTGGATGCTACATCTAATACAGGAGCAGGGATGTCTTGCTGCAATTATACAGGGCCTTGGTGAGGCCACACCTGGAATATTGTGTACAGTTTTTGTCTCCTTATCTGAGGAAGGATGTTTTTGCTATAGAGGGAGTACAGCGAAGGTTTACCAGACTGATTCCTGGGATGGCAGGTCTGACGTATGAGGAGCGATTGCGTCAGTTAGGATTATATTCGCTGGAGTTCAGAAGAGTGAGGGGGGATCTCATAGAAACCTATAAAATTCTAACAGGACTTGACAGGGTAGATGCAGGAAGGCTGTTCCCAATGGTAGGGGAGACCAGAACCAGGGGTCATAGACTACAGGGTAAACTTTCAGGACTGAGATGAGGAGAAATTTCTTCACCCAGAGTGGTGAGCCTGTGGAATTTACTACCACAGAAAGCAGTTGAGGCCAAAATATTGTATGTTTTCAAGAAGGAGCTCTTGGGTTTAAAAGGATCAAAGGATATGGGGGGAAAGCAGGAACAGGTTACTGAGTTGGATGATCAGCCATGATTGTTGTGAATGGCAGAGCAGGCTCAAGGGGCCGAATGGCCTACTCCTGCTCCTGTTTTCTATGTTATGTTTCTATCTCAATGCTGAGATATACCACAATCACAAAGGATACCACTCGCTAAATGTGCAGCTGGTATGTGACCACGTTCGACACATTATGCTGGTGAATATCTGTTACCTTGGCTGTAGCCATGATGCTTTCATTCTGAGGCCAACCTGTTGTTCTATCAATCTTTCAGTTGTTGTGGGACAACCTTAAGAGCTAACCACCTTAAAAAGCTATAAGTGAAGGTTACCGGAGGAAGTGATGTTGAGTCACACATGACCAGAGAGTTTTGTGTGTAGCCCGACAGAGTGAGATGTGTTTAGATGTGCCTCATGCAGTAACTGTATATAAATGTTTTAGTTTAAAGTATAATAAAAACCCATGGTTTTCTTTGGATATTACTTGTATTCCTGTGAGTCTTACAATAGTTCACACATCACAGGAACAAGCAATATTGCACCAGCCACCACATCAAACCAGACGCTGAGTTTGGTTCCTATGAACACAACTCAAAATTCCACACCTTACTATCCATCTGTTACACGCCATCACAATGTCCTCTTGGTCACAATGCTGAAATAAAAGCTGCCACAAAACAACCATTCCATACCAGCTTTATCCAACGAAACATCCCATATTCCATACAAAACTCAACTAATCATCCTTGTGCATTCCATTAGTGCCTGTCTTATGGATGTTTTTGCCTGGCTTAATTCTGCTACATAGTACTACCCCAATGGCTGCAGAAGGCTGGCGGAGGTTTGCTGATTTTCAGTGGGGGGAGACTGCAGATGGTCATACAAGACACCCTCAAGCAAGTCTGTGCATAGAAGGCCCAGGTTCAGACTGCACCACCTCAACATGGATGGTAGCAGTCTAGGCTGGCTGGCTGATGGGCAACAGGAGGGGCACTGCCAGAGTGGCCATGGTGAAAGCACAAATACTCTCATCCTGTTTGTCTTCTACAGATGAACCTAGTAATCTACTGGAGCACAGATTGCTGTGAGACCTTGAAAACCCCTTTGAGCAATGGTATCTGCAGCCATTGATGGCAGCTGTCTGAGCTTGCACTGCAACACCCAGATGTTGGGTGACTTTTGCCTGTGCTGCAATGGAAGCTGCAACATCAGCCATCTGATGTTGCAACATGGTTGAGTCTGCAAGTATTCTCATGGAGTTGGCCACAACTTCCATGTTCGGAAGGATGGGCTCCAAGCTCTGCACAAAGTTTTGTGCCCAGTGGAGCCAGAATCCTCCATGCTGTTTAACAATGACAACAGGTTCTCTGACACACCCGTCAATGCACCAAACATTCAGAGATTCCCATCTGCCTTTTCCTGGACGCTGTCTCATCAAGGTCCTCATCTGAGTCCTCTGCCGCAGAACTTCTCTGTAACCACGTCCTCTGGTGAGTTGGCATGCACACTATCCTTTCCTACTAGCCTGATTGCAACCCACTGGTGCCCAGTGATTCACCCATGCAGATTCTGACTCTATACTACCCTCTAAGGTATGCATAGTGCCAGTATCTGATCTTGTGCCTGTGAGTGTCTGATCAAATGATGGTGTTTCTGCCTCAGAGGTCTGTGCTTCTTCTGGGTCTTGAGACTCAGGCACCACTGCCTGGCCGGGCAGAAGGTCGTGAGTATCTGAAAGCACAAATGCATAAGGGGAGGGTTGGGATGAGGGAAGCAGAGGTAAGGGGAAAGGAAGAGGTGCCTGGTTACACCATCTGCACCTTGTATATAAGAGCAAATTGTGAGATAAAGGTGAAGTGGGATTTGAGAAGGTCCACAAGGCAGGCTTCAGGATGGCTTCAGTGACATTGCTTGCAACAGCCTCAGTGATGACTGCTTCAATTATCCCCAGCACCACCCTCTCCAGGGGGGTCAGCAGATGTAGCCCCCTCTGCTCCTTGCCTGTTTGTAGCTGCTGCCATCTATTATGGGCCACCTTGTTGTGCAAGAGAAGGGGAAAAGCGTCATTGAGTGTGTTGCAAAGTATTTGGGTGATGTGCCTGAGTGGCTGGCAGTTTGTGGAAGCTGTGAGATGGGTTGCAGCAGTAGTACTGAGAGGGTGAGGTGAAGTATATGAATGTTAGACATGAGTCCTGATTAATAGAGATTTTAGATAGGTGAGTGAAGAGGTTGTGGTGCATTGACCAATGTGTGAGGTCGGTGGTGCGGTTACTGGGATATGGCATTTGAAGTAGTATTCATTGGCCTTGACCACTCGAGTGAGGTCATTAAACTTCGTCTGGCACTGTATTCAAATCCTTGGGGTCAGACTCCTGGAATTCACTTCCCTGGCTGCCTGCTGCCATTGCCTTTTTAGTTTCTGTCTGGTGGGCCTCCTGGCCCCTTGTGAATAGATGACCTCTCTCCTCCTTTCAGTCTCCTGGACTAAGGGCTCCAGTGCCGAATCCAAGAATCTAGGAGCCCTCTCTCTGGCCTGCTGCATCATTACTCAGATTTCTTCTTGCTCCTAATGTGTTTCCCAGGCAGTTGACAACATTTGTCAAAGGACCACAAAAAAGGTTAGTTAACAAATTTGAGGCTGAAAGAACAAAGAACAGTACAGCACAGGAACAGGCCATTTGGCCCTCCGAGCCTGCGCCGATCTTGATGCCTGTCTAAACTAAAACTTTCTGCACTTCCGGGGACCATATCTCTCTATTCCCATCCTATTCATGTATTTGTCAAGATGCCTCTTAAACGTCGCTATCGTACCCGCTTCCACCACCTCCACCGGCAGCAAGTTCCAGACACTCACCACCCTCTGTGTAAAGAACTTGCCTCGCACATCCCCTCTAAACTTTGCCCCTCGCACCTTAAACCTATGTCCCCTAGTAACTGACTCTTCCACCCTGGGAAAAAGCTTCTGACTATCCACTCTGTCCATGCCACTCATAACTTTGTAAACCTCTGTCCTGTCGCCCCTCCACCTCTGTCGTTCCAGTGAAAACAATCCGAGTTTATCCAACCTCTCCTCATAGCTAATGCCCTCCAGACTGGGCAACATCCTGGTAAACCTCTTCAGTACCCTCTCCAAAGCCTCCACGTCCTTCTGGTAGTGTGGCGACCAGAATTGCACGCAATATTCTAAGTGTGGCCTAACTAAGGTTCTGTACAGCTGCAGCATGACTTGCCAATTTTTATACTCTATGCCCCGACCAATGAAGGCAAGCATGCCTTATGCCTTCTTGACTACCTTATCCACCTGCGTTGCCACTTTCAGTAACCTGTGGACCTGTACGCCCAGATCTCTCTGCCTGTCAATACTCCTAAGGGTTCTGCCATTTACTGTAGACCTCCCACCTGTATTGGATCTTCCAAAATCCATTACCTCACATTTGTCCGGATTAAACTCCATCTGCCCAAGTCTCCAACCGATCTATATCCTGCTGTATCCTTTGACAATCCTCATCACTATCCGCAACTCCACCAACCTTTGTGTCTTCCGCAAACTTACTAATCAGACCAGCTACATTTTCCTCCAAATCATGGAATAGTCAGTTTCAGCTTGGATAAAATATTGGCTTAAGGACAAAACAGCGAGTCATTGTAAATGTTATTTTTCAAACTGGAGGATGGTAGACAGTGGTGTTCTTTAAGAGTCAGTGCTAGGATCATTTTTTTTGATATATATATATAAATGACTTGGATAATGGATTACAGAGTAAAATTTCAAAATTTGCCGATGAGACCAAACTTGTTGGTGTGGCAAACAGTGAAGATGATACCAATCAACTGCAACAGGACATCGATAAGCTAGCAGAATAGGCAAACAAGTGGCAGATGGAATTAAATACAGAACAGTGTGAGATGCTGCATTTTAACAGAAGGGATTGGGTGAGGCAGTATATACTGAATGATGCAGTTCTATAGAGTGTGCAGGGACAGAGGGAACTGGGGATTTATATGCATAAAACTTTGAAGGTGGCAGGACATCTTGACAGAGTGGTTAGCAAAACATCTGAGATCTTAGTTTTCATAAATAGAGGCAGACAGTACAAGAGGGAAGTTTTGCTGAACTTTTATAAAGTTCTGGCTAGGCCCCAACTAGAGTATTGTGTCCAGTTCTGGTCACCACACCACAATTTGAGTTTCCGCAATCTTTTGCCCTAGGTTAAAAAACATGCTATCAGAAACACCACCCACAAAATTGGTCATGCCCCAGAGTGAATTCATTACCAGTGGGAGTTTCTGCTAATTGCCCTCATCTGCAGGTCTTCAGCGAGGCCTAAAAACTAAGCTCGAACCTATGGTGCAAGGACACTAATGGGTATATTTTAAAAGCTTTTGAACTTATTTTTATTTACTAAGTAATTATCTACTGCTCCACAATCTAACTGGAAAATCGTGTTTTTCCTTTTTTGAAAGCCATTTTTAGTAATTCAAATTCGGCTTTCTCACAGGTAGTGGATTGACACTATGATTCAGAATGCTTATTTCTTTTGTGATAGACTCATTTTCAGCTGTAGTCATCAAACTTCATTAAGCTACCACTCTTAAAGATATCAATGGATGTCTTTTAAAGCATTTTTTTAAAATTACATTTTAAAATGCTGCTTGATTCTGTTCATTCATAGCAGATTTTGTGTTTGTCAATATGCAAATAGGTTTGAGGGGAAAGTCGAGGAGAAAAAAAACCTGTTCAACATGAGCACAATTTGCATCAATTTCACCCAATGCGCCCAAAGCAGAAATTCTATCCCGAAATGTTCAGCAAGGAAGGAAGTGTACAACTTTGGTTGGTGTTTCCTTAAGTATCTTGAATGTTATGCTCACTATTAAAACCCAGACTCAAGCCTGATGGATTGATTGTGGCAGGACCTGGTTCCAGTTGTTCTCTCTCTGCAAGATGTCATTTGAATCAATTTTACTCAAAACTTTCTATTTTGTACTTCTGTAAAGTAAGAACTATGAAAGGCATTGCACATTTGGTTATTTAATACTGATAAATTCCGTTTTCTTTTGCTAACAATGTTTCCAATAATTGTAATGTGATCGCCTTAATGCCTTAATGTTGGTGTCAAATCAAGCTTACTTTTAAGCACACTGCGTTTGATCCTGTATCTAATTGAGGTAAAGGGAGAAAGTCCATCGAGGAGGGAAAGGTAATGAATGTAGAACAAATGAGACAAATTTGTATTGGGAAGTCAAAATGGCTGATTTTCCAAATCCAGAGAGCCTGCCCCATCATCATCACATGCCACAAGTTCTGGGTACACTGATCATTAACAACCAGAGATGTTTGAATAGCATGCACCTCAATTTACAATATGTGCTGTCAGTAAAAGAAGCTCCACTCCAGCAGTGTGGATTCAGAAAAGTGTCCGATATCTCAATTACAAATTACCTTGTCCCTCCTGACCTCCAATTGCAGATGCCAACAAGTACCTTCTGCTTCTCTAACTCTGGTTCTTGAGTATTGCTGAAAACAGAGATATTTTGTCGAAGTTTTTCGTTTTGCACTTATCAGGATAATCCGCAAGAATACCAATGAAAGGGAAAGCAACAAATTATACTGTATGAGAAGAGAGTGCTGATTGGTTGGCAAGTAATCTCTGATTGGAAGAGGCATTGGCATGGAAAATGCAACAGGTTATGCAACAGTTAATTGTCAAGCTTTGATTGAAATTTAAACCAGGCAGCTTGACTCTGATTGGTCAAGACATTGCCCTGAGGAATGAACCAGCAAATGGCTGTCACTTATTTTGTTTAGCTGAAACAGGCACAATGTGTGTACATGTTCTTTTTGTCTGCAAAGAGTCCACTCCACTGAAATTTTGGGCTGGATTTTAACATGCAAGGGCACTTGGATTTGGGAGCGGTTGGGGGTTAAAACTGGTGAAATTGACAGTGCCTTGAAAAGCTGCCTCCAACCTGCCAACTTACATGTTTCACTGTAGCATATTAGGCTGCATGCCAGCAATCCACTTGGGAGAGGCAGGTTGCCAGTTTACATATGTCAATCACACAAATAGAGCCATTTTGACATTGTTACGAATGAGGCGTGAGCAATGCACTATCAATTCAGTCCCATCACTCCACAGGTCACAGCATATTATGAAAGTTTTCCCACCTAACTGGAAAACAGCAAAATTAAACACTATAGTAACTTCCAGAATAAAACAGACAAAACCAGGTATCCTTAGACAACAACAAATTAACTATTTATTCAAACTAAATCTTAAACACTATTAAGAAAAAGCTTATAACTTCTTATTTTAACCTAACATCCCGATTCATACACATACACTCAAAAATCAACAGTTAGCTGGTTTTAAAATAGTGTTTTTTTTTAAATTAGCTGTTTCTTAAGAATAAATACATAACTGGATTGTGAGTCTTTGTGAGTTATATTCCTGATGGGTGAGGTATCCGAGTGTAAAAAAAAAATCAGTTGCCACTCGAAGTTTCCAAATGAATTTGATGAAAAGGTCCTTTCTTGATAGGCATTCAAAGCACTTCAGCTGCAGCAGGCATCAAACAGTTCTTTCAACATGGGGTATAACGACAGGTCTACCTTTGGACTTTAAAATTGGTAGATTTCAGTTGAAGCTTTACTGCGAATTCCAGAAAACACAATCAGTCAACAGAGATTCAATCTTGAAGCAAAGACTCCTTAGATTGGAAGTCAAGAAAAAGGAATTTTGCTACCTCTAGCAATATGAATGTTCTCTTCAAAAGGGTTCTTTTTTCTCCTGATGCAATTATCACAGCCTGTGGCTCATTGTAGAATTTCTACTGAGAGAATTCTCTTCTTTCAAGGCAAGCACACTTCGCTTGTGTCTCTCAAAACTGCTTTTAGCTGATTTTTACACACAGTTAAATTGAAACATTATACCATGTGACCTCTCTCTCCTGTTGCTGCCCAGGTAGTAGGTGCTGCTGTGGCACACTGTTCTCAGAAATCTAAAACTTGTCACTCTGTCTTAAAGGTACAGTGTTTTTAGACAGCGTCTTAAAGGTATAGTGTTTTAATCAGAGGAGAAAATTAATAGTTCCGTGACACCTCCGCCCTTGGTGAAATGAATTACCATTCTTAAAATGCGTTTCATTGCAAAGCAAAAAATGGAGACTGGAAAGAATACACTCTAACATTTTTTTTCACATTCATGCACCCATTCGCTCTACTGATAATTTACAGAATTTTCTTAGTACCATCACCATCCACCTAGCTTAACATGGTTAAATTTGTTTCAAAACGTCGGCGATAAAATTGTTTTTCCCCAAAATATGTGCAACTTTCAAATGATAAGGTTGTAACAACAAACTCCATCTGAACATTCTAGCATTTCGGGTTTTAAATGTTTCCACAAACGTTAATGGGTTATGGTCAGTGTGTATTAGTGTTTCTTTATAGTCTTGGTGGACATATACTTCGAAATGTTTGAGAGCCAGCAAAAGTCCTAATATTTCTTTTTCCACAGTGGAATACTTTTTTTGATGGCAATTTAGTTTTCTTGAAAAGTACCCTATTGGCTTCTCTATGCCCGATTCATCATCCCACAATCGGACTGCACTAACCCCCAGGTCACTTGTACAATCGCTATTTTAAAGGGTTTAGCAAAATTTGGAGCAGTCAACACTGGTTCATCAGTTAAGATTGCCTTTAGCTTTTCAAAAGCATTCTGGCATTCATCTGACCATACTATTTTGTTTTTCATTTTTTGTAGCAAATCGGTAATGGAGCAGTCACAGTACTAAAATTCTGTACAAATTTCCTGTAATAACTGCACATCCCCAGAAACCTCATTATTTCCCTTTTAGATTTAGGGATAGGCATCAGGAACTTTCCTAAGGCTTGTACCTTTGCCATTTTTGATCATGCTTGTCCTTGCCCCGCTATGTGTCTGAGGTAAGTTACTCTTGCTTTTCCAAATTCGCTTTTTTCCAGATTTATCACTAAGTGCACTACTTGTAACTTTATAAACAGAATTTTTAACTGGTTTAAGTGTTCTTGCCAAGTATTACTGCATATTATTCTCTTCTTCTTCTTTGGCCTCCTTATCTCGAGAGACAATGGATAAGCGCCTGGAGGTGGTCAGTGGTGTGTGAAGCAGCGCCTGGAGTGGCTATAAAGGCCAATTCTAGAGTGACAGGCTCTTCCACAGGTGCTGCAGAGAAATTTGTTTGTCGGGGCTTTTGCACAGTTGGCTCTCCCCTTGTGCCTCTGTCTTTTTTCCTGCCAACTACTAAGTCTCTTCGACTCGCCACACTTCATGGCTGCCCACCAGCTCTGGCGAACGCTGGCAACTGACTCCTACGACTTGTGATCAATGTCACAGGATTTCATGTCGTGTTTGCAGACGTCTTTAAAGCGGAGACGTGGACGGCTGGTGGGTCTGATACCAGTGGCGAGCTCGCTGTACATCTGCCATCTTCCATGCAGCTCACATGGCCAAGCCATCTCAAGCGCCGCTGACTCAGTAGTGTGTGTAAGCTGGGGATGTTGGCCGCCTCGAGGACTTCTGTGTTGGAGATACGGTCCTGCCACCTGATGCCAAGTATTCTCCGGAGGCAACGAAAATGGAATGAATTGAGACGTCGCTCTTGGCTGACATACGTTGTCCAGGCCTCGCTGCCATAGAGCAAGGTACTGAGGACACAGGCCTGATACACTCGGACTTTTGTGTTCCGTGTCAGTGCGCCATTTTCCCACACTCTCTTGGCCAGTCTGGACATAGCAGTGGAAGCCTTTTCCATGCGCTTGTTGATTTCTGCATCTAGAGACAGGTTACTGGTGATAGCTGAGCCTAGGTAGGTGAACTCTTGAACCACTTCCAGAGCGTGGTCACCAATATTGATGGATGGAGCATTTCTGACGTCCTGCCCCATGATGTTCGTTTTCTTGAGGCTGATGTTTAGGCCAAATTCATTGCAGGCAGCCGCAAACCTGTCAATGAGACTCTGCAGGCACTCTTCAGTGTGAGATGTTAAAGCAGCATCGTCAGCAAAGAGGAGTTCCCTGATGAGGACTTTCCGTACTTTGGAGTTCGCTATTAGACAGGCAAGGTTGAACAACCTGCCCCCTGATCTTGTGTGGAGGAAAATTCCTTCTTCAGAGGACTTGAACGCATGTGAAAGCAGCAGAGAGAAGAAAATCCCAAAAAGTGTGGGTGCGAGAACACAGCCCTGTTTCACGCCACTCAGGATAGGAAAGGGCTCTCGATATACTACACAGTTGGCAACACTGGCTACCACCTGATTCATTAATCTTTGAAAAATGACTGGGGCATTTTTTAGCTCAAATGGCATCACTCAGCACTGATAAAGAGTGTCAGGTAGAAACAAAGAAACATAGAGAATAGGAGCAGGAGTAGGCCATTCGGCCCTTCGAGCCTGCTCCTCCATACATTATGATCATGGCTGATCATCCAACTCAGTAGCTTGTTCCTGCTTTCACCCCATACCCTTTGATCCCTTTAGAGCCAAGAGCTATATCTAACTCCTTCTTGAAAACATACAATGTTTTGGCCTCAACTGCTTTCTGTGGTAACAAATTCCACAGGCTCACCACTCTCTGGGTGAAGAAATTTCTCTTCATCTCAGTCCTGAAAGGTTTACCCCGTATCCTTAGACTATGACCACTGGTCTTGGACTCCCCCACTATCGGGAACATCTTTCCTGCATCTACCCTGTCAAGTCCTGTTAGAATTTTATAGGTTTCTATGAGATCCCCCTCACTCTTCTGAACTCCAGTGAATATAATCCTAACCGACTCAATCTCTCCTCATACGTCAGTCCCTCCATCCCAGGAATCAGTCTGGTAAACCTTCGCTGCACTCCCTCTATGGCAAGAACATCCTTCCTCAGACAAGGAGACCAAAACTGTACACTATATTCCTGTTCTGAATAAGGGTCACTGACCTGAAACTTTAACTCTGCTTCTCTCTCCACAGATGCTGCCAGACCTGCTGAGTATTTCCAGCACTTTTTGTTTTTATTTCACAATATTCCAGGTGTGGCCTCACCAAGGCCCTGTATAATTGCAGCAAAACATCCCTGCTCCTGTACTCAAATCCTCTCGCCATGAAGGCCAACATACCATTTGCCTTTTTTACCGCCTGTTGCACCTGCATGTTTACCTTCAGCGACCGGTGTACGAGAACACCCAGGTCTCACTGCATATTCCCCTCTCTCAGTTTATAACCATTCAGATAATAATCTGCCTTCCTGTTTTTGCTACCAAAGTGGATAACCTCACATTTATCCACATTATACTGCATCTGCCATGCATTAGTCCGTTCACTCAACTTGTCCAAATCACCCAAAAGCCTCTCTGCATCCTCCTCACAACTCACCCTCCCACCCAGTTTTGTGTCATCTGCAAATTTGGAGATATTACATTTAGTTCACTCACCTAAATTATGAATATATATTGTGAATAGCTGGGGTCCTAGCACCGATCCCTGATGTACCCCACTAGTCACTCCCTGCCATTCGGAAAAAGTCCCATTTATCCCTACTCTTTGTTTCTTGTCTGCCAACCAATCTTCTATCCATCACAGTACACTACCCCCAATCCCATGCGCTTTAATTTTACATGCTAATCTCTTATGTGGGACTTTGTCGAAAACCTTCTGAAAGTCCAAATAAACCACATCCACTGGCTCTCCCTCATCAACTCGACTAGTTGCATCCTCGAAGAATTCTAGTAGATTTGTCAAGCATGATTTCCCTTTTGTAAATCCATGCTGACTCTGCCCGATTCTACCACTGTTCTCTAAGTGTTCTGCTATAAAATCTTTGATAATGGACTCTAGAATTTTCCCCACGACCGACGTCAGGCTAACTGGTCTATAATTCCCCGCTTTCTCTCTACGTCCCTTTTTAAATAGTGGGGTTACATTAGCTACCCTCCAATCTGTAGGAACTGTTCCAGAGTCTATAGAATCTTGGAAGATGACCACCAATGCATCCACTATTTCTTGGGCCACTTCCTTAAGTACTCTGGGGTGTAGATTATCAGGCCCTGGGGATTTATCGGCTTTCAATCCCATCAATTTCCCCAAAACCATTTTTCTACTAATATTGATTTCTTTCAGTTCCTAGGTCTCACTAAGCCATGTGTTCCCCAACATTTCTGGTATGATATTTGTCTCCTCCTTTGTGAAGACAGAACCAAAGTATGCATTTAGTTGGTCAGCCATTTCTTTATTCCCCATAATAAATTCCCCTGTTTCTGACTGTAAGGGACCTACATCTGTCCTCACCAATCTTTTTCTCTTCACATACCTATAGAAACTTTTACAGTCAGTTTTTATGTTCCCTGCATTTTCCCCTTCTTAATCAATCCCTTGATCCTCCTTTGCTGAATTCTAAACTGCTCCCAATCCTCAGGTCTGTTGTTTTTCCTGGCACATTTATATGTCTCTTCCTTGGATATCATGCTATCTCTAATTTCCCTTGTAAGCCATGGTTTGGCTATCTTTCCAATTTTACTTTTGCGCCAGACAGGGATAAACAATTGTTGCAGTTCATTCATGTACACTTTAAATGTTTGCCATTTCCTATCCACCATCATCCCTTTAAGTAATGTTTCCCAATTTGTCATGACCAACTTGTGCCTCATACCTTCGTAGTTTCCTTTAATAAGATTCAGGACCCTTGTCTCAGAATCAAATACGCCACTCTCCAACTTGATGAAGAATTCGATCATATTATGGTTGCTCGTCCCCAAGGGGTCTCGCACCACTAAATTGTCAATTATTCCTCTCTCATTACACAATACCTAGTCTAGGATGGCCCGTTCTCGAGTTGGTTCCTCAATGTATTGGTCCAGAAAACCATCCCATATACACTCCAAGAATTCCTCCTCTGCCGTATTGTGACTAATTTGATTTGCCCTATAATCCATATGCAGATTGAAGTCACCCATAATTACAGATATTCCTTTATCGCATGCATCTCTAATTTCCTGTTTAATGCCATTCCCAACATCACCACTACAGTTTGGGGGTCAAAATACAACCCCCACTAATGTTTTTTGCCCCTTAGTGTTTCTCAGCTCTATCCATACAGATTCCACATTGTCAGAGCAAATATCTTTTCTCACTGTTGCGTTCATTTCCTCTTTAACCAGCAATGCAACTCCACCGCCTTTTGCTTTTTGTCTGTCCTTCCTAAATACTGAATACCCCTGGATGTTCATTTCCCATCCCTGCTCACCTTGCAGCCATGTCTCCGTAATCCCGACTATATCATACCCTTTTACATCTATTTGCGCGATTAATTCATCCACTTTATTGCGAATGCTCCGCGCGTTAAGGCACAAAGCCTTAAGGCTTGTCTTTTTAACATTACTTGACCCCTTCCCACTATTTTTCACTGTGGGTCTGTTTGATTTTGGCCCTTGATTTCTCTGCCTATCACTTTTCTTATTCTCCTTACTGTCTTTTGTTCTTGTCTTTGATCCCCCTCTCCTCTGACTCCTGGCAAAGGTTCCCATCCCCCTGCCATTTTAGTTTAAACCCTCCCCAACCACTCCAGCAAATACTCCCCCTAGGACATCAGTCCCAGTCCTGCCCAGGTGTAACCCGTCCAGTTTGTACTGGTCCCACCTCCCCCAGAACCGGTCCCAATGCCCCAGGAATCTAAAACCCTCCCCCTCGCACCATCTCTTCAGCCACGTATTCATCTGATATATCCTGCTATTTATACTCTGACTAGCATGTGGCACTGGTAGTAATCCTGAGATCACTCCCTTTGAAGTCCTATTTTTCAACTTACTTCCTAGCTCATGCTTTTAGGACCTTATCTTTTTTTTTACCTATGTCCTTTGTACCAATGTGTACCACGACCACTAGCTGTTCACCCTCTCCCTTCAGAATATCCTGTAACCGCTCTGAGACATCCTTGACCCTAGCACCAGGGAGGCAACATACCATCTTGGAGTCTCTTTTGAGGCCACAGAAATGCCTACCTATTCCCCTTACAATGGAATCCCCTATAACTATTGCATTCCCACACTTTTTATTCCTCCCCTGTGCAGCAGAGCCAACCGTGGTACAACGAATTGGGCTGCTGCTGCTTTCCCCTGAGAGGCCATTCCCCCAACAGTATCCAAAGCAGTATATCTGTTTTGCAGGGGAATAGCCACAGGAGATTCCTGAACTGCCTGCCTAGTTCTCTTGCTCTGCCTGGTGGTCATCCATTCCCCTCCTGCCTGTGGGGTTTGAGCCTGCAGTGTGACTACCTCTCTATACGTGCTATCCACGATACTCTCCGCGTCATGGATGCTCCACAGTGTTCCCAGCAGCCGCTCCAGCTCCAAGACCTGAGCTTCCAGGAGCTGCAGCTGGATACATTTCCTGCACACATGCTGGTCCTGGGCACTGGAAATGTTCCTGGCTTCCGACATGGAGCACGAGGAGCACACCACGGCTTTGAGTTCTCCTGCCATGACTTAATCCTTTAAAATAAATTAAACCTTCTGGAAGATCTTAAAATCCAATAATATCAGTTACTTTAGGGCCCTTCTTTCCTGACCCTCATTACTACAGAACTCCCTTAAAGCAAACACTACTTACTATATTTGAAATAAACTTTAAACTTTTAAACTTTTCTTCCTTGAGATACTTACCCAGCTATTTCGAGCTATGCCCTAACAGCAGTGACTCACCAACCAAACACCTTGCAGAAACCTTGATGTCACTGTTGGCTTTTTTTTCCAAAACTCAGGTGCGCTGCCGCTGCTCTTTTAAACTCTGCCGGTCTCACTTAGTCTCGCTCCTTCCCGCTGCACTTTTAAACTCTGCTGGTCTCACTCAGTCTCGCTCCTGCCCGCTGCACTTTTAAACTCTGCCAGTCTCACTCAGTCTCAGGTGTTACAAAAGCTGATATCGTTTTGGCTTGAGGAGTCAAAGGAACTTGCCAGTATCCCTTTAACAAGTTGACCTTGGTAAGAAACTGAGCACTGCCCACTCTATCGATACTGTCTTCTAAATGCAGAATTGGGTAGGCGTCTGCCTTCATTACCACATTGAAATTTCTGTAGTCTATACAAAACTGGGTTGACCCATCAGGTTTAGGTGCGAGAACTATTGGTGAATTCCAGCTGCTTTGACCAGGTTCGATCAAGTTGTTTTCCAGCATGTATTGTATTTCTGCTTTTACTTGGGCCTGTTTGTCCAGAGTTAAGTGGTAAAGATGTTGTTTTTAAAGGAATGGTTCCCTCTATGCACATCATGTGTGGCTCAGGTTGTACATCCCGCTTATCCCTACAGACTCTTTTAAATGTTTTGAAAAGCCTGGTTATGTTTTCATGTTGTTTTACCTCTAAGTGCAAAAGCATGTTCTCCAATTTTCCGAGCCTTTCTGTATTTGCTAATCTAATAGTTGGAGGTTCTATCTGAGAATTGTCTATGCCTCCTGCTGTCTCATCCTCACTATCCTTTTCCTTCTGAACAATTCCGTATACCTGACATACCTGTGCTGGCTTATCCTCCTTCCTGCGATAATATTGCTTTAACATACTGATGTGACACAGCTGGTTCTTCCTCGATCAGGGGTGTCAATCTACCCACTCTTTTGATCACTCTATCTGTGCACTGAACCATGCTTTTAATGGTTCCCTCTATCATGGTAACAACATAATACTTCATCCCCTGCTTAAAAATTGTGAGTTTTTGCATTTGTGTCTGCCCATCTTTTCATATTGGCTGGGATGCTTTAAGGTGTTCCTGAGCCACACCGCTAGCTTTTGTGAGCCTTTCCCGGAACACAGATACATAGTCCAGTATCGAATATTCATTCTTTTGTTCCAAGAATCTGTCTTTTATGAGTTTTAGAGGACCTCTTACTTTATGTCCGTAAACTAGTTTGAAAGGACTGAAGCATGTCGACTCACTCAATGATTCTCTGCTGGCAAATAAAAGAAAGTTTAGTCCTTTATACCAGTCATGCGGATAGTCATGACAGTATGTCCTACCCATTGTTTTGAGAGTTTGGTGGTATCTTTTTAAAGCTCGCTGTGACTGTGGGAGGAGTGCTGAAGATCTCAACTGTCTGATGCCCAAATTGTCCATGACTTCTTGAAATATGTTAGACATGAAATTAGAACCTTGATCCAATTGAACTTGAAGTGGTAACCCATATCTCATAAAGAATTTGGTTAACATTTCTACTACTATTTTAACAGTAATTGTCCTCAAAAGGAATGGCCTCTGGAAATCGAGTAGCCATATCCATGATAGTAAGTACGTATTGATATACTGGTTTTGTTTTTAGTAAGGGTCCTACACAGTCAACCAATACCCTGCTAAATGGTTCCTCAATCACTGATATGGGAACTAGTGGTGCTGGTTTTATGGTAGGTTGCGGTTTTCCCATCATTTGGCATGTATGGCATGTCCTACAAAATTGTCTTACATCCTTTGTAAGGCCTGGCCAGGAACAATGTTGGCTGATACGTGATTTCATCTTCCGAATTCCACTATATCCTACAAAAGGAATGTCATGTGATAACCTTAATAATTCCTGGAGATATTTAGGTGGTACTACTATCTGTTCAACAACTGTCCCGTCTTCATCTGCAGGTCTATAAGATCCATTTCCTCCTCAAAACCCTATTTTCCATATAATAGCCTTCAGGAACTCCTTTTGCCTCAGTTTCTGTCAGAGCAGTCTGTGCTATTCTGTATATCTCTGGATCAGCTTGCTGTGCTGCAATTATAGAAGATCTGTTAAATGTCTCATTTGGATTATATAAATCTCCAAATAAGGTTTCAGATACTTGGCTATCTCTTTGTGATGCCACTTTTACCTCCAATAATGGATCCCGTTTAGCCATTGCTTGGGTGACTACACACAGAGGAAATATTCCTGGAACTTGTTCCTGTAATTGTTCCATTTCTCTAACCTTACTTGGTTCCTCTGTAATTATGGGAGAAACTGATACTTTTGATCTGGCCAAATCATTTCCTCAGAGTAGATCAATTCCCTCTACTGGCAAACCGTGGAAAAATCCTATAGTTAGCATCCCAGATATTAAGTAATTCTCTAGGCATACTTTATATGAAGTTATGGGTATATACTCCATGCCAATTCTATTCACTAAAATTTTAGTGTTCAAGGCTCTCTCTGGTGAAAATGTTATATCTTTTCCCAGCAAGAGTGTTTGGGTTGCTCCTGTATCCCTGAGTATAATGATAGGTTTTTCTGCCTCACTCTGCACAACGTTGCCCAGCAACAAAGTTTAGACCTGCCGGAGGACCAAGGTGAAGAGCACAGAGCCTCTTCAGAGGTTTCCAAGGAAAAGGACGAGGGCAAAGACAAGGAGGCCAAAAGTGATGAGAGCAATGTATCACCAATGGTGCGTATTGCTGCCGGGAATGCTCAGGATGCCCTGATTATTGCAAATCTTAGCTTCCACAGTGTACCCATCTCTGAAGCTCACGCAAAAGTCATGCAAACAGCCAAGCATCCATTTTACATTGCACGATAGGTTGCTGTCAATTCAGGTCTATCCATTCATCATCAAACAAACAAAAAGGCCACTTGCTAATCAGGAACATGGGAAAGAGGTGCAAAACAATAATATTTACAAGCATCAAATGAAGAAACAACACATGACAGTACAAAATGTGTAACACACCCATGTGCATGCCCTTGTGCAACTACAAATCTTTAATCTTCCTCCTCCTAACACTTCAACATGATGCGACCACTGTGGCTTCAGCAGAGGTCGAGGAAGGCTGCTCACATCCCTGGTCTGACTGTTGAGTTGGTCTTGGGTGATGTCATTTGCGTTTTGGAGCCTTTGAGAGCCCTGAAAACAATTTCTCCACCTGCACCTGTGCAGGGGCAGACTCGGCCATTGGAACATGAGGCAGCATATTGGATATGGACTCGGGGGGATGTGGGTGGGGGGGAATTGGGTGACAAGGGGAAGAACTTTGAGTGGATAGATTCCCCACTTCCATGTCCCCTTTCACCATCATCCCTCTCATGGACAAGACATTCTTCCTTGTTCTCACAGTGCTGGAGAATGCTTAGCTACAGATCAGTGGGGTACTAAAAGACCAAGGTTTGGGTATTGCATATCCTATTTAAAGTGGCATCCAGAGTTTTCAACCCCTTGTTCAAGGCCTGCATGTACTTGTATGATCGCCGCATTTGATGCTCCATGCAGTTAGCAACTCTGTCCATGGAAGAAGACATTATCACAATGGTCTGAAACATCATTCCACACATGCTTGAGGTGGACTCGGAAAAATCATTCTGCAATCATGGACAGTGTGCTTGGAACACCTGCCAGTACATTGCACAATCACTGTTGCTGCTTAATTGTTATCCACTTCATCAACAACCTCATGGATACAATCTCCCCATTTCCAACAGCCTGGCATGGTGATAAGCCTTTGCTTTCCCGTGCTTCCTCCTCTGCAGCTGTAAGTTATGAAATGAATTGAGGGCCATCACTGGTTCTTTGTGTCACCTTGGTGCTCTGTCCTCTTTTCACCTGAATGGAGGCAAAATGGAGACCTATGAATGAGAGTAAGGGCATGTTTTCACCAAATGGATGGAGAGCATTCGGTGGGAGTGACTATGAGGGAGAGGATATTCCATAAGAATGAGAGAGTGTCAGTTGTGGTTGAATAGATGGGGATGTCAGGAAATGCATGGACTGAGAAGGATGGGTGCACCTGCAAGGTAGGTTGGTGTCAGGAGTGATGTACTGGAGGAGGCTTGAGAAAGTAGAGTGAGGGGGTTGAAGTGTTCCGCACATCAGGACATAGGTGAATGTGTCAATGATCCTACCTTTCCTGCCCATCTTCAGGCCACTGAACTGCTTCCTGCATTGTATCCAGGAGCATGGCACTATGCTCCTACTACTGACCTCTTGTGGCATTTCCAACTATACCTTCTGGATTTCCCTGGCAGGCTTCTTCCTCCTGTTGCTAGAGAAGAATATCTCCCTCCAAAGCCCCACCACCCACAGCAGCATATCCAGGGACTGTCTCCCTTCCATAGCAACACTTCTTTCTTTCACCTTTCCAACTCCAACTGCTTCACTTTGTATTTGTTGGGTACTCTATTATATTAGGGACTTGCGATCATGCCCTGTGGGTCATCATCACAGAAGCTGATTGGATGGAAAACCCGGGAATCAAATGCTATTGAGGTGGTTTCTCAAATGCTATTGCTGCCCCCTCCTATTCCCGTTTCCAATGTGTCTACACATTAAAATCCAACCTCTGTCTGTGTGGATTTGAAGATTCCTGAGCATGATGATAAGTTTCAGCATGAGTTTGTATGGCACATTGCTGTTTGTGGGAACTTGCTTTGTGCAAATTGGCTCCCACATTTCTGGCATTACAACAGTGAACACATTTCAAAAAATATTTCTTTGGGACGTCCTAATGTTGTGAAATGTGCTATAGAGACGTAAATCTTTCTTTCTTCAGGCAGCGTGTAAGTCAACCAACCATACGGTCCTAGAGTCAATTCTCTTGCTTACTTTAACTCATTACAGTGGGGTGGAAGCAAAGACGCTTTAATTAAACTCAGTGCCATGTGCTGGGAAGGGGACGATCAACTTGCTCCTAATAATTTATCCAGTGTTACTTTTTTCCTCTTCTTCACCCATATCCAGTGGGTCTTTGCACCCATGGGCCTCCTCATCATTCTGCATCTTTTTGCCATCTAAGATGGCAATCGTGTCAGAAAAGGTAGTAGGCCAGAATTTGCTTCCAAAATAATGGCAAGTTTAACGTGTTTGCTGTTATTACTGTTTAAATAGCCCAGCAATTTGGGACAAGGAAGATCTACTCTGTGTGTTATGAATTGCCACAAGTCATCTATGAATTTGTGGCACTCTGCAGGCGGCACAGTGGCGCAGTGGTTAGCACCGCAGCCTCACAGCTCCAGCGACCCGGGTTCAATTCTGGGTACTGCCTGTGTGGAGTTTGCAAGTTCTCCCTGTGTCTGTGTGGGTTTCCTCCGGGTGCTCCGGTTTCCTCCCACAAGCCAAATGACTTGCAGGTTGGTAGGTAAATTGGCCGTTAAAAATTGTCCCTAGTATAGGTAGGTGGTAGGGAAATATAGGGACAGGTGGGGATGTGGTAGGAATATGGGATTCGTGTAGGATTAGTATAAGTGGGTGGTTGATGGTCGGCACAGACTCGGTAGGCCGAAGGGCCTGTTTCAGTGCTGTATCTCTAAACTAAACTAAACTAAAGTTGCATGAAAAAAGGAGCCAGCCACCAACCTCGCTGTGAGTTTCAAGAAGTTGCTGCATTTGTGCTTTTAAAACAAATGAAACTTGCACAGGAAGTTAGGACTGGTATTTAAGAACAGAATTTTGCAGATTTCAGCTGGACAGTAGATCAGAAAAGCAGGGGGACCAACCTCACATGCTTGCTTTTCCAAGGAGCGATTTGGACGCAAGTGATTAGGTCATCCGACCATTGGTTGTGTCCTGATTTGAATACTTTAATTCATTATAAAACAGAAGTTTCCAAGTTTGGGCATACTCTGCCCACATTTCATGCCTTTTCCATGAATTGGTCATGCAGGAATACCGGGGAGCTTGTTTACTGCCTGTTAAAGCAAGAAGGCAAGTTTTAATTTCAAAAATTAAAACAGAAATGCTGGAAATACTCAGCAGATCTGGCAGCATCTGTGGAGAGAGAAATAGAGTTAATGTTTCAGATCTGTGACCTTTTTTTTAAGGCCTTGCTTTTAAATCTGGGTCAGTTTTCCACCAATGAGTATATCTCCATATTTGTTAATAACACATGAAGATCAATTTTTGTTCCAGGATCCCGATCCCGACAGCGGGCTGAATTCCAGGTCGGGAACCTGGAAGTGACCGTGGTGGGACCCAGAAGATTTTCAAGGAGGTGGCCAATTAAGAGGCTGCCTCCGGGAGCCCTGTCCAATTAAGTACGTCAGGTGCGCTCTGCAGCCATGAGGGCCAATGAGAGTAACCAAGGCACCTTCTAAAGACTTGTGCATGGAATAAAAATTACTGTGGTCACAGCTGCCAGGCCATCATAGCAGAAGGAGAACCATTCCATAGGATGACCTGCAGCCATGACTGTGGCCCTCAAGGCCCAGCAGATCCATGCTGGGCTGCTTTGCAGGATATACCTCTGGCACCGCTGGCCTGCCACCAGGAGGCTACCACCATTCTGTATTAGGGCTCCAGCAACAACGGGGGAGTGGGCCCATCTGAAAATCCAGACGGCATGTGAATAATGCCCTCAATTGGCACCTTAATTGACCTTCACCTCCCCCCCCCTCCCCCCCAGAAGCCGTATCCCTGAAAATAGGCCAGAGGCAGGAACATTTTGGCAGACTGGCACACCGACTGATTATCAGAAGTTGCTGGCATGCCCAGCTCCAAATCCGCTTCCTCCTCAGGATGAAAATTCAGCCCCTGGCAACAGTATTTCCTGCCCTCCCCCAGGACTGCGAGCAATTCCCTCTCTTCATCACATTCTTCAGTACAAAGGCACACTGCACCACTTCTCATTCTCATTTCAAACATATGCTTCCCTCTTCTTTGCAGAGACTAGCACCATTCTCTTGCATAATCTCCATCTAGTCTCTTGACTCCTTCCTGACTTTACACTTGTACTTTCCAGCCAACACCTCTCTACCTTGATTCCAATTTTCTACATCTCACCCTTGGTATGTGTTCAGCAAGCGAAGTTCCACATGTCTGCCTCTTTATAGGAGACACTCATTAGCTCTCGCTCTTTCTCATTGTAGGACAAGATGGCATGCAACACAAGGAGAGGAGTAAAACTGAGGGAAAACCAGACAACATCATGAACCTTTCCAAGCTGCAGTAACAAGCGTTGGAAATCAGTGACCCATCCAACACTGTCAGGATAGGATATTTCAAAGTTGGGGGCTTCTTTGACTATTACTTACACCCCTTTGTGAAGCCGTGAGAAATACACAATCGCACAAATCATGCAGCGTGACCACATCAAGTTACAATATGATGCCTGTCATCTACTATTGTCCAGCCTCTCCTTTGCCATCCTAACTCTTCTCCCTTTCCTCTCTACTCTAAGTCCTTCTCAGCAGCCATTGCCCACAAAAGAAAACATCTCAGAAGAGGTGAATCCTTCTGAGGTAAGGAAAATTGGGCATTTCTACAAATGTTGGATGATCCTCTCAACTAGATTAGGTGGTGAAGGTAACAATTACCCTTGTGTTAAAAGGCATTAGTTCAGATAGTTACAGAATTGTACCCCTCATAATGCTGTATTTGAAAGTGTGCACTCTAAATACTATAACACACTGAAAATCCTCTGTCTTATCAGAAATAGTATATATCCTTTACAATTGCGGTTTGAAAAAGAATTATTGTTTGAACATTCTGTTTCTGATTATAAGGGAAATTATAATGATTTGCACTATAGCAAGTGAGGCAAACAGCACTAAAAGGAAGGAATAATGTACTAACTTGTAAAATCAAGACGCAAGGATCGAGAACCTGGGGGTGGTAATGACCACCATGACAAAACTGGTCGTCTCGCATCATCAGGGTATGACCCAAGAAACAGTGTTCTAGTCACAAAGAGGATGAAAGTCCACCAGGGCTGGCACCTGACATACTGTGAGTCTGGGAAGGCAAATGAGATTGGGAGGGGGCTGAGGGGTAGCTGGTAATGATCTGCAATTTTAGTGTGGAACACTCCTGCTCCTCCTGGCTCACATTCAGTTATCACTTATCTTTTTGATGGTGGCTTTCAACAGTCCATTTAAGGACAGCTGGTTTGGCACCTTTAGGCCCAAGAAAATTGACCCTTGAGTCAGTGGTGATTGAGCACCAGGAAGGGCCTGAAATGAGTGTTCGGTCCTGTATTGACACAGACTATGGGCTGAATTTTCACCGCGGACCTGGGGAACAGGAGTCGGGATTGTTTTCGAGCCAGAAACCCACCTCTAGTGGGAAAGTAAATAAAGTCACGAATCACAGGGCTTTGATTGATATGGAGACAGGTTCCCCATCCAATTGGAGACAGTGGGAGTGGGGAGAATGGAGACGGGTCAGATGAAGTGTGGGACTGATTTAGACCCCACGGCAGCCATCACTAAGGCTGCTGATTGTCCTGAGGGAGAGATCTGCTGATTATGCCAAAGCCTTCCAGTGCACCAGAGGGAAGTGAGATGTCACAGGGGAGCTGGAGGTCTTACACCAATTGCAGGACTGCCCCTTGCTTCATCGATGTCGACCTTCATTTAATGTTGGAGACCGTGAGGGAGAGGACAGAGGTTCTCTTCCCAGAGGGTGGCAGGAGGAGGCCACCATCCAAAATCAAAGAGGTCTGGGTGCAGATTGCTGCTGCCGTCAGTGGTAGAAGCGAGACTAGAAGAACCTGGATTCGGTGCCGTAAAAGGTTCAATGACATCATATGTTCTGGCAAGGTGAATGCAACCCCCAACCCTCCGGACAGGTCTCCAGGCTGCACCCTCCAGCAGACACACCACCTGAGGAGCCTCGGGGCATATGATACTCCTGAACATGCGAGCAGCGTGTGCCCAGGCCACTTACCCCTCAGAATGGCTCATGGCTATAGTGCTTCTAAGGACCTGTCACCATTGAAACATGCAGCTCCTAATGGATAGGGGTAGATGACAATTGACACAGAGGACTACGGTGCCTTATCTCATTCTCTGTTATCCTTACAGGAGACATGGGCACACAACATCCAGGAGAGGGCCCAGACAGGAGGAGGAGCGTCGTTCTTCTACTGTGTCACCCCAATGGAACAGACAGCGGTGCAGTTAGCCAAGATAGTGGAAGAGGAGGCAGTCAGGCCTGATGAGTCTGGAGCTCTTGGTGGACCTGGTGATCACAGAGGACAATGTGATCATTAAGTGCAGAGCACTCCACCCTTTCGATAACATTGAGTCATAGAGTTATACAGCACAGAAACTGGCCCTTTGTCCCATCAGGTATGAGCTTCACTATTTTATACTGTTGTTTGAGGTGGAAGATCAGTCATGATCTAGTTGAATGGCAGAGGAGACTCGAGGGGCTGAGTGGCCTACTCCTGCTCCTATTTCCCATGTTTCTATGTTCCTAAAGTTAAGTCTTGTCATTTCAAGTTTAAGTAGTCTTTTAACGATGCAATAGATGTTAATTTCTGACAATCAGTCTCTCTGACTCTGATAATTAACCATTACAATTGTGGAGCCTGATTTCTTCAGTTCTTAACTGTTATTGGAGATTTTCAAATTGTCAAATTATTATTATTTTTTTATTTTCCTTTCTATTTTTCTCACTTTTGGCTTGTGATCTCAATAAAACAAGATCCTCTGTCAAGTATTCAGGATTGTGTGCTGTTTAAAAATTCAGATTTTAACATAAATTACTTGCATCACATCACCGACTGTTTCCTTGTGCAATGCATTCAGTAATATATAAGTTTCCAAACGTTGAGAAATGTTGCAGGTCTGTTGAATAAAAGTCAATGACATGAAAGGACTTGCACAAAAATAGAAAGATGGACAAGATATCCCCAGATGCTCTGTCACAATTCTAAAGGTAATTTGGATTAAGAAAAAGATTATGCAGATCTTCAAAATATACTCGAAAGGATGTGAAACCTAACTCATCCACCTGAAACCCTAGATGTCTGGTAAATTTGATTTATTCCTGTAATTCCCTAAGAAAGGCAAAGCCCTGATATTTATGGGAGGTTTGGAAGGAGTGATGTTGGCTGTGAGGTGGTGGGGGTGGGGGAATGCTGGTCAGAACAACTTGGAAATGTGGGTAACTTGGAGGTCTTGCCAAATTTAACAATATGACCTAATTTAATTCTTTTCATTGCTTCCGGCTGATAGTCAGCCAGATTGAGGGGTTGGAAGACATTGTGAATGGAAGGTCGGGGTAAGATTGTGGCTGGAAGTTTGGGGGAGATTGTGGGAGAAAGTCTGGGGAGATCATGGATAGAAGTTCTGGAAAATTGTGCATGGCAGGTCGTGGGTATAGAGTGTGGATGGAGCGTCAGGATGATTGCAGATGGAAAGTCGGGGGAAAATATTGTGGATGGAATGTCGGGAGACATCATGGATAGAAGGTAGGGAAGATCATAGATGCAAGGTCGGGGGAGAGATCGTGGATAGAAGATCGGAGATATTGTGAATGAGAGTTCATGGGAGATTATGGATGGAAAATTGGGGGAGATCATGGATAGAAGTTCATGACCACTGTGGATGGAAGATTGGGTGGAAGAGAATGTGGATGGACGGTCAGAAGAGATTATGGGTAAAAGGTCAGGGAGGTCGTGGATCAAAGGTCAGGGAAATTGTGAGTAAAAGGTCAGGAGGAGACAGCAGATGGAATGTTTGTGATTGAAAGGTCGGGGGGTAATAGTAGATGGGATGTTGTGGGGATTGTGGGGACAGGCAGGCCAATGACAAGGACGGAAGTGGTTTTGTTTGAGGGACTGCATTACCTTAGAATTGTCAGTGCCTCTTACTCACTATGGGGTCAATTTTCATTTTGGACACAGAGCAGGTAACACTGGTCGGCCGCCTAATTATTTTTTTTGATCGAGTTTCATTTCAATACGAGTGGCAGGTTTGCTGCAAGTTTTGAGCACTTGATAGGCAGCTTGCCGATCAGCTGGGCAGTTGGGAATCTGACTGCTCCTTCACGGAGCTGAGTCGACAATATTCAATTAAAGGGAGGCAGCAATTGTGGGAAGGAGGAGTGAGGATGGAAGGTCAGGCAGTTGGCTGAACAATTTTTATGTGACAGGAAGAGCATTCGTGCTCCTCCTGGCCTGAGAACATCATTAACAGAACTTATCTCAGTATTATCAGAACGGCCAACCACAGTCCTATTAAGAATTACTGGTTAGACTCCACAACATTGAGTTCCTCTGGGTCAATTTTGACTGCCTTCATCTGGTGTTATTTGGTGGCCGCCATGAGGCCTTGCCACCGCCAGCAATATCGGGCCAGGCCTTCCCAGTGTCGCGGTGTGTTGCTGCCCTCTCCCAGAGGCATTTTCACACCCCACCCAACCCCCGCCATGACCCCTGACATCGGGTGGGTCTGTAAAATTCAGTCCATAGTCTGAATGTGGTTAAACTATTCAGGTAAGTAAACCACATAATAATTTGGTAATTGTAATATGACTACAATTAATTGTGATCCACCCCCATTTCAATAATCTCAGGTGTTACGATGATTCTACTTTGTCAAACATCTGCTGTAATGTGGTTTGGTGTTACGACTGCCCAATGTCATTTTCATTACTTGTGAACATTACTTGAATTCCCATCAAGTGGATTATAACTGTTTTTAAAAACAATCAAAGGAAAGAAACAGTATCCCAGGAATATCCCGAATATAATTGAAATATTAATTGTGTATTCAGGGGCGCATGGTTCTGCAATCTGGGGAATTGGATCAACTCTATAAGAATCTGTAGCCAACTTCCAAAGCAGCATAGAAATCTTTCATTTGTTAAGCAGCTGGAGCACAAGGTCCCAGATGTGGCATTGACGTCACTCAGATGTTATCAGTTTGTATTTCCAGCAATTTGCAACATAAATATCGGGCGATCTGAAGGGTGAGATAAACAGCCTAGTCCACTTCACTCGTTGTGAGATTGCCATTCCAGTAATTTCTTCAAACAATTAATTGTGCTCTTAACTTCGTGCTAAATACTCTTAGAAAGCTATCAGCGTCGTGTCGAAAGATTGGAAAGATTAAATCCTTTCTTATGTTTCAGGACACTTTGGCCATTTTTCCATAGAAAGGATATGAGTTATTTTAAAATAACTTGAGTATCTTGAGTTAAAGTTTGTTTTAAAGGAGTTGGTTGTCCAGGCCAGCCACATTCTGTGTTGTGAATCTGCAGTAAAATCGAAAGAAAGACAGGAAGCTGCAGGGAGAAATGTTCTGCACTGAAGTACAAAATTGGATCCAGAGAAATAATTCCATTTCTGTTAAATAAGATATTGCACCCGACTGGGAGTTGCATCATCTTTATTTTGTATCATAACAGGAATATAAGTTGCACCAGCTGAACTAAATGACTCTGATCATACAGATTGTTCTGTATATTTCACCTTATCTGGTGTTAATTCAGTCTATCATTGGAGAGATTGATGAAGTAAATGCAAAGTAATCACAGAGATGCATCATCTAGATCACGAGAGTTGCATTATTACACTAGATTTAGGAAAATCTGTCATAAAAGGAAACCACTTCGACCAGTTACTGAAGCAACTAATGCTATTGAACCCAAGAACCTATCTACAGCAGACCCAAAGTTGTAACATTTTTATTCTGGCAAAATTCTCCTCTACTATTCCTCTCTTGGAAGTGTTTACAGTCAAGGTATCCAAAGACACCAGTCACCCTGCAGTACCTTAACCAAAAGGAAATTATTCAAATGTGACAATAAATATACTATTAGACTGCAAAGGGGACCACAGCCATGCACATTTGCCTTTCTAGGAGGGGATGATGAGGTGGGGGTGGGGTGAGGGTCGGTCATTGTACCAGAAGCAGGAATCCCAACCAATTTTCCCTGAACTTAATGAGAGCATTAGCAGCACTTCCTCAAGCATGATAAGTTTCTGAGTGGCGGGATGTGATGAGTGGAGGATGTGATGAGTGGCGGATGTGATGAGTGGAGGGATGTGATGAGTGGAGGGATGTGATGAGTGGAGTCCCACAGGGGTCTGTACTGGGGCCTCAACCTTTTACAAGAGATATCCATGACTTAAATGAGACGAGCGATGGCATGGTAGCTGAATTTGCAGATGACACAAAGATAGGTAGGAAAGTATGTTGTGAAGAGGACATAAGGAGCTTGAAGACCGATATAGATAGGTTGAGTGACCCGCAACGTCGAGAAGGGCCTGCTGCAAATTACCAGCGGCAGGGGGACCTCGGTGCGGCCCTCCCCCACCACACGGCGGCACCACAATTAGCATATGGTAAACGATACATACCTTTGCTGATTATGCAGCCCGCCACCTCGCCACAGAGGCAGAAGGTTTCGCAGCAGAAGGTAAGTTTCTTTTCAGGGGTCTCACTCTGCATTCCTAAAGGGAGGAGGGAGGGGGCATTACAGGGGTCTCATTCTGCATTCTTAAAGGGAGGGGATCTGCGATTACTGGAGGGAAAGCTCTGCTGGCATGAAGAGAGTTACAGTGTACATCGCTCCGTTAACAGTGTACGCTCTGTGTTTGTTTATGTTTGTGATGGAGCAATGGCACACTAGGCACCCTGTGTGTGGGGAGGGTGCCAGAAAGGGCAGGAGCATTAAGGTCATATGGAGGGTGGGGGCAATCCATTCAGCTGGTAGGATCTTGGTCATGCTGTCCCACTCTGAGTGTTGGCCAAGATGGGCAATGCCATGGCACACCACATAGTTGATCCAGGAAAGCAGCTGATGTACCCATCAACACAATCCATGCCCTGTTAGGAACCTTCAAATATATGAAGGGTTCAGTTTTATTTATCACATGGAAATAGGTACGGCTCATCCTACATTGTGTGATCCTCTGCTCGTGAGGATCTGTATGCGCCAGAGTCAATATCAACAGGTATGTGCGATCCATGTAGAGGCCCGCAGTCATGAGCAGCAGCCCCCCAAGAGGAGCTCACCATTACGTTTGCCGTGCATCTACAGGCTGCACATAACATGCCATTGGATGTCAGAGCACCAGTGTCAGAGGCGATTGCGCATGTAGAGAGGGTGGTGACACGTCTCTGTGCCCTGCTCAAAGATGACCTGCAGCCCATGGGCTCCGGTGGACATGCCATGCCTTTGTTCCTCATAGCGGCAGCGGTTCTTAAGCCTGACGCCTCTGCAACTTTTTAGGGACCCACCAGAGATGTTCATGGGGTCACACAGTCAGCAGTGGACCCCTGCATCAGAGAGGTCACCAATGCCCTGCATAGGAGGGTCAGTGAGTATGTCTGCTTCAGGACGGACTCTCACAGCCAGGCCCAGAGGGCCATTGGTTCAGGCACCATTGCCAGAGAGCCATAGGTTGTAATGTTCATAGTCTGCACTCATGTGGCCATCAGGCCTACTGCCAGGCTACCACCTGCAGACGTCACCATTAAAGGAGCCCTCTCAATCTAGGTGAAGCTGGTACGTGATCACCACACATGCTTGCAGCGAATGTGTGACTGCTTCTCAGGCAGCTGCCATGACACCTGGGTCTTGCGCCAATCCCGGCTGCCACCGCTGTTCATTGAACTGGCTCAGATGGAGGGGTGGCTTCTTGGAGATAGGGGCTATTCTTTTCAGGCATGACTCCCAACACCAGTGAGAGACCTGATCACTGCTGCAGAGGAGAGATACAACGCCAGCCACTGAGCTACATGAACCAACATTGAGCAGGAGATTGGCATGCTGAAAGAGCACCTCCAATGCCTGGATGGATGGGGTGATGCCCTGTACTACGGGCCGAAAAGGCCAGTTCCTTTCTTTGCTGCTCTGCACAACTATGCACCTAATCGGGGCCAGGCCTGCCATGATGAGGAGAGACATCAACAGGATTCCTCCTCGAACTATGAGGACACTGAGGACCTACAACATGAAAGACGTAAGGGAGGGAAGATGGCACCCAGGCTCTGCATGCAGAGCTAGCAGTGAACTAGGGATGTACGGAAGTGGCTTAACAGACAAAGGCTGTCTGCTCCATCGGAACCAACATGAGCTCTGCAATCACATCACCCTCGCTCACCTGCTGTGCACTAGTCTATATCTGCAGCATCCCTGTGTAAACCATTAGAGGCAGCAGCTGACTGAGCGAATGTCCATGTCAGTGAATCTGTGGAGACGCTCATGAGTAATGGTGGCATGGCAATGATGTTATTGCATACGTTGGCTCTCCTGATGGACCAACTGTGCAAAGGAATGTGACATTGGCGCTACATGCTGGCACTCATTATTCACACTGAGAAAAGGCACCTCACACCGTGAGGGCAGCACAGTGGCGCAGTGGTTAGCACCGCAGCCTCACAGCTCCAGGGACCCGGGTTCGATTCTGGGTACTGCCTGTGCGGAGTTTGCAAGTTCTCCCTGTGTCTGCGTGGGTTTTCGCCGGGTGCTCCGGTTTCCTCCCATATCCAAAAGACTTGCAGGTGATAGGTAAATTGGCCGTTGTAAATTGCCCCTAGTGTAGGGAGGTGATAGGGAATATGGGATTACTGTAGGGTTAGTATAAATAGGGGGTTGTTGGTCGGCACAGACTCGGTGGGCCGAAGGGCCTGTGTCAGTGCTGTATCTCTAAATAAAAAAAAGACACACATGTTATACAGCACCGAAACAGGCCCTTCAGCCTATCATGTCCATTCTGGCCATCAAGCACCTATCCTAATCCCATTTTCCAGCACTTGGCCCATAGCATTGTATGCTATGGCGTTTCAAGTGCTCATCTAAATACTTCTTTAATGTTGTGAAGGTTCCTGCCTCTACCACCCTTTCAGGCAGTGTGTTCCAGATTCCAACCACCATCTGGGTGATAAAAGGTTTCCTCAAATCCCCTCTAAACCTCCTGCCCCTTACCTGAAATCTATGTCCTCTGGTAAATGACACATTCGCTAAGGGAAAAAATTTCTTCCTATCTACCCTATCAATGCCCCTCATAATTTTGTATATCTCAATCAGGTCCCCCCTCAGCCTTCTCTGCTCAAAGGAAAACAACCCTTGCCTATCCAGTCTCTCTTCATAGCTGAACTTCTTCAGCCCAGGCAACAAGCTGGTGAAATAAAAACAAGAAATGCTGGAGCCACTCAGCAGGTCTGGCAGCATCTGTGGAAAGAGAAGCAGAGTTAACGTTTCGGGTCAGTGACCCTTCATCGGAACATCCTGGTGAATCTTCTCTGCACCCTCTCCAGTGTATCACATCCTTCCTCCAGTGTGGCGACCAGAACTGTACACAGTACTCCAGCTGCGGCTTACCTAGCATTTTATACAGCTCCATCATAACCTCCCTGCTCTTATATTCTATGCCTCGGCTAATAAAGCCAAGTACCCCATATGCCTTCCTAACCACCTTATCTATCTGTGTTGCTGCCTTCAGTGATTTATGGACAAGTACACCAAGGTCCCTCTGACCCTCTGTACTTCCTAGGGTCCTACCATCCATTGTATATTCCCTTGCCTTGTTAGTCCTCTCAAAATGCATCACTTCACACTTCTCAGGATTAAATTCCATTTGCCACTGCTCCGCCCATCTTACCAGCTCACCTGTATAGTCCTGTAATCTGAGGCTTTCCTCCTCACTATTTACGACACCACCAATTTTCGTGTCATCTGTGAACTTACTGATCAAAGCTCCTTTATTCACATCTAAATCATTAATGTACACTACAAACAGCAAGGGTCCCAGCACCGATCCCTGTGGTACACCGCTGGTCACAGACATCCACTCACAAAAACAACCCTCGACCATCACCCTCTGCCTCCTGCCACGAAGCCAATTTTGAATCCAATTTTCCAAATTGCCCTGGATCCCATGGACTCTTACCTTTTTCACCAATCTCCCATGCAGGACCTTATCAAAAGCCTTACCGAGGTCTATGTAGACTACATCAACTGCTTTACCCTCATCTACACACCTAGTCACTTCCTCGCAAAATTCAATCAAGTTAGTTCGAAACAATCTCCCCCTGACAAAGCCATGCTGACTATCCTTGATTAATCCTGCCTCTCCAAGTGGAGATTAATCCGATCCCTCAGAATTTTTTCCAATAGTTTCCCTACCACTGATGTTAGACTCACTGGCCTGTAATTACCTGGTTTATCCCCGATATCCTTCTTAAATAATGGTACCACATTTGCTGACCTCTAGTCCTCTAGACCCTTGGCACCTCCCCTGTGGCCAGAGAGGATTGAAAATTTGTGTCAGAGCCCCTGCTATCTCCTCCCTTGCCTCATATAACAGCCTGGGATACATCTCAGCCGGGGGTTTTATCCACTTTTAAGCCCACTAAAACCGCTAATACCTCCTCCCTTTCAATGCTAATTTGTTCGAGTATATCACAATCCCCCTCCTTGATCTCTACACCTACATTGTCCTTCTCCATAGTGAACACAGATGAAAAGTAATTATTTAAAACCTCACCTATGTCCTCTGGCTCCACACACAGATTGCCACTTTGGTCCCTAATGGGCCCTACTCTTCCTCTGGTTATCCCCTTGCCCTAAATATACTTATAAAATGCCTTAGGATTTTCCTTTATCTTGCCTGCCAGTGTTTTATTCATGTCCCCTCTTTGCTCTCCTAATTACTTTTTTAAGTACCCCCCGACACTTTCTATACTCCTCGAGGGCCTCTGCTGTTTTTACCTCTCTGACTCTGCCATAAACCTCCTTTGTTTTTCCTTATCCAATCCTCTATATCCCTTGACATCCAGGGTTCCCTGGACTTGTTGGTCCTACCCTTCACCTTTACAGGAACATGTTGGCCCTGAACTCTCAATATGTAGTTGTTGGTGAGGAACATTTAGTGAAATATGTATTTACATTGCTGTGTCAGTGTGTTCTCTGTAATACCTTTGATGGTCTATTGAAGTCTCATGTCCTGGTATGTGCAAATTTAAGACTATTTTCCAGGTGCGGCATGCCTAAAAGAAGGAATGCTACACCTGAGTGTAAGAAGAGGATCACAACTTCACAGGACACTGGAACACAGCAGGGTAAGTATGTGGCAGCAACGCAGAAAGTGTTGGGGTCACTCAGCAGGTCAGGCAGCATCTGTGGAGAGAGAAGCAGAGTTAACTTTCAGGTCTGTGAACTTGGACAAGTTAATTCTGCTTCTCTCTCCACAGATGCTGCCTGACCTGCTGGATTTCTGCAGCACTTTCTGCTTTGCTGCCAGATTGACAGCAGCCCGACTCTTCAGCAGTCAGGATAAATATTCTTGGACAGCTGTCAGGAAGCATGTGCTGGTGCGCTTAAAATAGGGCCCCAGCACCTGCTGTACAACTGTCAAAATCTCTCTCACTGCGCCGAATGTCCCGCCTCTCCCCACGTAATATCGGGGAGTGCGGCTCGGTGTCCTGATTCTAATGAGACCCCGCGTGTAATATCATGGGGGCTCTGTGGCGGCCGCTAAATGCGGGCACCCCGCTGAGTTGAAAGGGCACCACCACACCACGTGGCGCCCAAATAAAATTCAACTCTATGTCAAATAGGATCCTCTCCTCTAATGTGCTACAAATGCATATCTACTTTATAACATGACAATATTAATTTGTATTTTCAATAATAATCTTGATTGCATGACCATGCGTTACATTTAATGTAGTACATTAAATGTCAATCCACATGCCTGTAACTATCAATATTTAGATTTCTTAGCTTCCACACTGGTTCAATAATTGCTGCTGCAGCCTAGACAGTATTTTGCTCAGTGCATTCACAGGAACAATAATAAGCACCAAAGAGCTGACTAAGGGAATGCACTTTGTTCCAACAATTCCAAAGTTATCTCAAAGCATTAAATATAGTTGTTGCTTTTGCTGACTTGGAAGGAGAGTAGATGTTTATTTCTTCATCAGTGCTCTCTGGGATTTTGCTTACCATTGGGATGCAACTGATTCAGTTTAAATGCCATTATCGAGATGTCTTTCCAGAGGCAACCATTAAATAAAATAATTAAGCCTATTCCCCAGTTGAACTCCTTCATGAAGTCCAACAACAATGCTCTATAATTCATTTTGGCAACTCAATCCTAATGTCATGATGTTTATCTACTATCATCTGTGTACTATTGTATTCAGAAATGATGGAACTAATCATTTATATGTGAGTTTTTCTAGATCCTAAAACATTTCTCAAACACCCCAAAATGTGTTGCGAACAGGGGTGCTTTTTTGAAGCATCTTCTACTTCACCTGCTGTAACCAGCAGAAACCCTGTTTATGTGTGAAAGTTACGGTGGTGGTGGAACAGGAGAAGCTCTGAGATAATTCACCACCAACACCACCTCCTCCCCCTCCCCACACATACACCCATGAATTTTGTTGTAAGTACGTGCAGGAAAACATGGCAGCTATTATCTCCAAAGCAAGAATTATGTGTTTTGGCAGTGTCAGTTAAGAGAGAAATGTTAACACAGTGTCAGCTGTGGCTCAGTTGGTAGTTGGAACTTTTTACTGACTTCAAGGATTCTGACAAACCAGTTGCTCCCAGACATGAGTGCACTAGTAGAACTACCTCTTGGAATAACTGTGGCTCAGTTGGTAGCACTCACACTCCAGGGGTTAAGTTCAATTCCCACTCCAGGGGTTGAGCACAAAAATCAAGGCTGATACTCCAGTTCAGTGCTGATGGAGTGCTGTGTAATGCGTCCTTTATGTTGTCTGATGCAACATTAGTTAGATGCCTGGAGTCCAGTTGGTTGAAGATCTCAAACAGGTTTATTACAGAGAACTATTATATACAATACAAAACAAACTATATTTACAGAACCTTACTCTGGGTGTTACAGTTGCAGAGTGACTCAGGCTTGTCACATGACTGCATCCTGGTACTCAGCTCATTAGCATACTAAGAACTTAAAGGGACATCGCTCTTAAAGGCAATCATACAACATCGGAGGTGCTGTCTTTCAGATGAGATGTTAAACCAAGGCACAATCTGCTTGCTTGAATGGATTTAAAGATCCCATGGTACCATTTTGAAGAGCAGGGGAGTTATCCCCAGTGCCCTGGCCAATATTTATCCTTCAATCATACAGTCATATAGTCATTTGCGGCACAGAAGAAGGCCATTCAGCCCATCGAGTCCATGCCGACTCTGCACGGAGCTATGCTGTTAGTCCCAGGCCCCTACTCGATCCCCGTAGCCCTGTAAGTCTCTTTCTCTCAGGTGGCTATCCAACTTCCTCTTGAAGTCATTAATCGTCGCCGTTTCCTTCACCACTTGTGGACAGCGAGTTCCAGGTCATACCACCACTGTGTGTAAAACAAAAAGTATTTCCTTATATTCCCCCTTCATCTTTTGCCCAAAACTTTCAATCTGTGTCCCCTAGTCCTTGTACTATTTTGTTGATGGGAACAGCTTTTCTTTGTCTAACTTATGTAGGTCTGTTATAATCTTCTACACTTCTATTAAATCTCCTTTGTTCTAAGGAGAACAAACCCAGCTTGTAACTAAAATGCTACAACCCTGGAACCATTCTGCTAAATCTCCTCTGCACCCTCTCAAGGACCCTCACATCTTTCCTGAAGTGTGGTGACCAGAACTGGACACAATACTCCAGTTGGGGCCTAGCCAGAGCTTTCTAAAGGTTCAGTATAACTTCCCTGCTTTTGTACTCAATGTCTCTATTTATGAAGCCCAAGATCCCATATGATTTACTAACCACTCTCTCAATATGTCTGCCACCTTCAAAGCCAAAAAAACTTGCAGGTTGATAGGTAAATTGGCCATTATAAATTGCCCCTAGTATAGGTAGGTGGTAGGAGAATATAGGAAATGTGGGGATGTGGTAGGAATATGGGATTAGTGTAGGATTAGTATAAATGGGTGGTTGATGGTTGGCACAGACTCGGTGGGCCGAAGGGCCTGTTTCAGTGCTGTATCTCCAAATAAAAAAATAAAAAAGATTGATGGATATAAGCCCCCAGGTACCTCTGTTCCTTTACACTGTTTAGAACTACATCATTAAGTATAAATTGCCTATTCCTTCTGCCAAAATGCATCACCTTACACTTGTCAGTATTAAATTCCATCTGCCACCTCTCTGCCTATTCTACTAGCCTATCTATGTCCTGTTGCAAGCATTTATATCATCCTCACTGTTTGCCGCACTTCCATGTTTGTTGTCATCAGCAAATTTTGAGATTCTACTGTATTCCAGGATCAAAATCATTTATGTATCGCAAAAAAAAGCAGTGGTCCCAGCACTGACCCTTGAGAAACACCACTGTCCACCATCCTCCAGTCTGAAAAGCAAACATTTACTATAACTGGCTGTTTTCTGTCCTTAAGTTATTTTTTTATCCAACTGGACACTGACCACCTTATTCCATGCGCTTCAATTTTCTTAACCAGCCTTTTATGTGGTACATTTATCAAATGCTTTCAAAAATCCAGAGAACAACATCCACCGCATTCCCTTCATCAACATTCTCGGCTGCTTCTCAAAATATTCAATTAGATTAGTCAAACATGATCTGCCTTTTGCAAAGCCATGTTAGCTCTCTTTAATTAACTCAAACTTCTCCAAATGCCTGTTGATATATTGCTCCCTGATTATTTTTTCTAAAACCTTACACACCACTATCTGAACTGTAGTTGCTAGGACTGTCCTTACACCTTTTCTTGAATAAGGATATCACATTTGCCACTCTAATCCTCTGGCACCTCCCCCATATCCAGGGAAGATTGCAAGATTGTGGCAAGCCCTTCCGCTATCTCCAGCCCCACATCCTTTAGCAACCTGGGATACAAACCATCTGGACTAGGCGACTTATCAGCTGGAATAAGACCAGCGGGCTGGTGGCAGGTGGGGGGGTGGGGTGGCGGCGGAAGTGGTAGTGGTCGTAAAATTGAGTGGGAGGCAGGGGGTGACGTTCCCGATGCCTTCCCGCCCCGCCGCAATTTTATCAGGGGCAACGGCGAGAAATAGTCCGTCCATCCCAGACCAATCGAGTCCTTTAAGTGACCAATTAACAGCCACTTAAGTGCCTCCACCCTCCGCTGGCAGGTGGGCACCTTAGGACCCACAGAAAGTCACCAGTTTTTAACTAGCGGCATCCTTGCAGGCTTGGTGGGTACCCTCCTGATCGGGCACCCTGTGCCCCATGGAGGTCCCCCCCCCCCACCCCCCAAAAAATTATTTCCCTTGCCTTGCTAGGGTCCAGCCACTTGTTGCTGGTGAGGCCCCAAAACTTACCTCTGTTCTGGGGCTAACGTCAACGATCCTGCTGTTAGCTGGGTGCAGTCCCAGCAGTGGCCACCGCTCCCGGGGGGCACTGCTGGGACTGAGAGCTGCCGGCCCGCAGATTGGCCAGCAACTCTTGGAGGCGGTACTTCCTGCCTCAGAGGTGAAAGTCCTGCCCAAGGTCAATTAAGGGCCTGGAGAGCATAAAATCCTGGTGTGGCTCCCCAGGCCCAGCAGAGGAGGGCTTGCACCCAACTTTTTGGCCAGTGGGTGGTGCCTGCTGCCCAATGTAAAATTCTGGCCATCTACCCTAAGCACAGCTAGCCTTTTTAATACCCCTCTCTCAATTTTTATCCTTTTCATTTCCTCTACTCTCTCTGCTTGTACAGATATCAGTCTTCATTTTCTTAGTGAACACTGATACAATGTACTCATTATGCACATTTGCCTTGCCTTATGCTTTAAAGCATAGATTACCCTCTCTGTCCCCAATAGGCCCCACTCCCCTTACTACTTGCTTACTATTTACATGTGTAGGAGTATTTTTTATATCACAAACAAATTATCTGGTCATTATCACGTTGCTGTGCACATACTGGTTGCTGTGTTTCCTGCATTACAACAGTGACTATACTTCAAAAAGTACTTAATTGACTGTGAAATGCTTTGAGACATTCAGAGGTCATGAAAAATGCAATTTAATGCAAGTCTCTATTTCTTTCTTTTAAAGGTGCTGCAGAAATTTCTTCAATAATGTTCACCTAAAAAATTAGAACAGATAGACAGGGCCTCAGGTTCCGAAGAAGGGTCACTGACCCGAAACGTTAACTCTGCTTCTCTTTCCACAGATGCTGCCAGACCTGCTGAGTGATTCCAGCATTTCTTGTTTTTGCCTCAGGTTCATGACTCGTCTGAAAGATGATACTTCCGATGATACAACACAACCTGAGTACTGCATTGAATAGATTACGGAGAGGGGAACAGAATTTCTGCAGAGATTCTCTCTCTAGTCAAAGGGAACGGGAAAACAGTTATGGAAATTCAGCCCTATGAGTTCAAGCCTTGCAGTGGTTTTCACAAAATCATGGCCTTCTGAGTCAAAAGCAGGAGTGCTGCTAACTGACCCAGGCTGACACTTACCAATCTGATCTTATCTTTGAAGCTGCATTGCTCATAACTCTGACAATTTAATCTGGTTAACTTCTCTCTTTTATTCCCTTCCTCTCCATAAATTGCTGGATTACTTGCCGCCCTTCAGTAACACATCCAAATGGCCATTTTTCATCTGTGAGCCTTAGCACTGATTGTTCATAAGATATTTGAGCATAAAATGTATTGCCGTCAAATCCTATCCTATTTCATTTAATGCCAACATATACTCTCTTCTGAGGATGAAATACTGGATTTCACTGGTTGAATTTGTCATCCTTAACTCTGTAGCACTGAGACTAACAAACTGTAGCACTCCAATTGTCTATTCACTTGGCAAATTGGAAGCATTGTCATCAAATAGTGTGTCTTCAACATAGTGTATAATAAGGATTATCAGGATTGAACTATCACAATGAGTCTGGAGTTCCTAATCTAGGTTGAAATTCTAGAACAGTACTGAGGGAATGCATCACTGTTAGTGGTGATATTCCTTTTGGTCTTTTCAAATTGATGCTGGATATGATACACTTATAATTTCATTGCTTATGCTTTCAATGAAGTGCATTGGCTGTGAAAATAAATTATTATTACACCAGAAGCTAATCGCCTCACAGCTCCAGGGATCCGGGTTCGATTCTGGGTACTGCCTGTGCGGAGTTTGCAAGTTCTCCCTGTGTCTGCGTGGGTTTTCGCCGGGTGCTCCGGTTTCCTCCCACATCCAAAGACTTGCAGGTGATAGGTAAATTGGCTGTTGGAAATTGCCCCTAGTGTAGGGAGGTGATAGGGAATATAGGATTACTGTAGGGTTAGTATAAATGGGTGGTTGTTGGTCGGCACAGACTCGGTGGGCCGAAGGGCCTGTTTCAGTGCTGTATTTCTAAATAAAATAAAAATAATCATTAAAGCATAATAACTGTGCGTTCATAGTTCATTATTAATGTCAACCTTATGGGTACTAACAATCTTCCACCGTTCAACAGGTTCCCAATTCTATATGAAGTTGTTGCACCATTTCCAACGTTAAGTAAATTATTTCTTTTATGTATTTCCAAAAAGTAGCAACATATTTCTGAAACAAATCGGAGTGCAGGAGTGTATGATAGTCCAATATCAAGATCTATGAATTGCTTATCTTACTTGACATGACATGGAATCAATATATTATAAGAAACAATTTGTTGAAAATAATGAAAAAGGTACAAGGTGTACAATCTGCCTTGCAGCCTATCTTACATGCTTTTCCAAAGAACAATTCAAGGTATTACTTATCAGAAATGCTGACCAGCAAAGCTTCTCATGGCAAGGAACTGAGGAAATTATTGCAACTGAAAGCTTGTCATAAAAGCCCAGAAGCATAGAAAGTCTCCTTTCAATTTACAGTGCCACAGTTGCTTATATTATGTAGAACATTTTGTATTTCAGATAAATGTAGTAGATGTAAAATTTAAAACATCTCTCATTAGTCTCCAGCTACAATTTTGACTGACCAGAGTTGAATTTTTGAATGTAAATTGTGTTTGGAAAGCTTAGTATTCCAGTCCTATATGTATTATGCACTGAATTAAATTTTTAAAGTAATACATACAAGACAAGCAGGTACCTAGGTATATGTTATGATTTTTTTTTTATCCTGAAGAAAGATCGTTTTGACAAATCAGTTTGAGTTCCTTTATGCAGTTTGTTAACTTCAGGTAAAATGCTTGCACCCATCTTCAGCCAGAAGTGCTGAGTGTATGATCTATCTCAGCTTCCTCCTGAGGTCCCTATCATTACAGTCTAATGCCAATTCAATTCACTCCATGTGATATCAAGAACAACTAGGTGCACTGGATACAGCAAAGACTATGAGCCCTGACAATATTTCGGTTGTTGACCTGTTCTCCACAACTCATCGAGCTCCTGGCCAAGCATCTACCCAACAAACTGAAAAATTGCTCAGGTATGTCCAGTCCACAAAGCTGGACAAATCCAATCTAGCCAACTACGGCCCCATCAGTCTACTCTCAATCATCAGCAAAGTGATGGAAGGTGTCATTGACAATGCTATCAAGTGGCACTTGTTCATTCAACAGCCTGCTCACTGATGTTCAGTTTGAGTTCGGGCAGGATCACTCAGCTCCAGACCTCATTATAACATTGGTCCAAACATGGACAAAAGAGCAGAATTCCAGAGGTGAGATGGGAGTGACTGCCCATGATATTGAGGCAGCATTGGACAGAGTGTGGCATCAAGGAGCCCTAATAAAATTGAAGTCAATGGGAATCAGGGTGAACATTCTTAACTGGTTGGAGTCATGCCAAGCAGAAAGGAAGATGGTTGTGGTTGTTGGAGGCCAATCACCTCAGCCCCTGATGAAACGTCGCTGACCTGAAATATTATTAACTCTGCTTCTCTCGCCACAGATGCTGCCAGACCTGCTATTTCCAGCACTTTCTGTTTTTATTTACCCCACCATCAACATCCTGGAGGTTACCGTTGACCAGAAACTTAAGTTGACCAGCCACATTAAACACTGTGGCAACAAGAGCATGTCAGAGGCTGGAACTTCTTCAGCAATATCTCACCTCCTGACTCCCCAAAGCCTTTCTATCATCGACAAGGCATAAGTTGGGAGTATGATTGAATACTCCCTTCTTGCCTGGATGAGTGCAGCTCTAACAGCACTCAAGAAGTTCAACACCATCCAGGACAAAGCAGCCCGCTTGGTTGGCACCCCATCCACCATCTTAAATGTTCACTCCCTCCACCGGTGCAGTGGCCACAGTGTGCCATTTGCAGGATGCGCAGCAACAACTCGTCCAAACTCTTGACCTCTACCACCTAGAAGAATAAGGACAGCAGGTGCATAGGAACACCAGTACCTGCAGGCTCCCCTCCAAGTCATACACCATCCTGACTTAGAACTATATCACTGCTCCTTGTCTGCTGCTGGGTCAAAATCCTGGAATTTCCTTCCTAATGGCACTGTTGGTGTACCTGGATCAGATAGACAGCAGTGGTTCAAGAAGGCTGCTCAAGGGCAACTAGGGATGAACAATAAAACCTGGTCTTGCCAGCAACCTCACATCTCATGAATGAATATAAAAAATTTGCTGAAATTCTTGAACTGAGTTCCCAAGGTGTCAGCCTTGGCACAGTGGTCATGCTCTCACCTCTGTGTTGAATGAAGGGTTGAAGTGCCTCACCATGCTTTTGCCAAAAATGGAAACCCATTTTTCAATGCTGCAGGTGCAGGAAATCCTGTCCTCAACCTCAGTGTACTCCCAGTACACTACCTGATAACTGATAAGAACACTATCAAAATATGATAATAAGCTGACCTTGTGTTCACAGATAAGCTCAGCTTTTTATCTGCAATGCATACATAGCACCTGATGAACAGTTTTGGTCAGCCTGCGATGCCAAGACTGCATTGCCAACCTCAGCTCCATTTCAGCTTCCATGTCCAGCTCCATTTTGTATGCCAGAAATTGTGTTAATAATGAACTCCCAAACTAACCTTGTCACAAATGATTATACATTAGTCACTTCATGAAAAGTAAAATGGGGAAAATTCTAGTAATAATACACATTCTTAATGTAGGATAGAATCAACTTCACGTGTATGTTTTAAAATGTAATTAACAAATCTGCAAAATGATCAAAATTTGAAATTGCAGTTCCTATTAAAATTCAATCATTATTTTGTTTGTTGTAAGGTTTTAAATACTGCTGTCTAATTTGCATTTTTAATTTGTGATTAAAGATGACAAAAAGTTGTGTATAGCACCCTTACCTACTTTGGAGAACCTCTGATTCTGATATAAGTTAGAAAGTAGGACTGACCAACTATTCAAGGTGCATCTCTCAATGTTGCAAACTTAAGAGATGTGTCCATTCTCCACAATCAACTGTGGACAACAGTTTATGTCAAGCTGTCTGTGTACAATCCTTTCATCCAAGTTATATCAGTTGAGGAGGCTCCATTTTTCATAACTACACTGCTGAAATAATCACCATCCTACTGGAAAAATGTCCACAATTACAGACTACTGCAATGAGCTGAAATAGTGAACATTGAGCTTAATTCTGTACAGTAAACTTGAGGATGCAGTTACATTTTTACATCTCCATGTATTGAACCATGGATCTAAAAATAATATGAGCTCTGTGAATCCCTGCACAATTGAATCACACTGAAGCTCAGATAGGCCTATGAATTTAGGTTTTATCTGAGCACTGGGAATTTTTGCCATGGCAAATCCTGAAATCGGTTACAGATGGCACCTAATCACAATATTAACCCTTGATGTGGAGTTGACTATTTTACTGCTCATACTGCTAACAAGATGAAATGCTGAGTTGTAGATTTGTTGCATTTAATGTGAGATAATAGAATGTCTAAGATTGAGCTGACTGCATCATAGATGTGACCAAGGAAATCTTCAGACTACTGATATCTGTTGCCCATCAAGATGGATAAAGATTTCAATCAATCAAAATCGAAGACTACATTTCTGCTGATGAGCGGGCAAGCAAGAGCTCGGAAATAAATGGAGATTAATATCATTGGATCCCCATCCAAATTGTGTGTGAAACCTTAATTTAAGCACTAGAATCAACAAAAATTAGATAAAATTAGGCTGAGGGGGTTTATATCAGGGTTGTCCAACATACGGCCTAGGGGCCAGAATCAGGCCCGCCAAAGGTTTCCATCCAGTCGGCGGATGTATTTCAGAGATGAGAAATTTTCCATTGTCCTCTTCTTTCAGACCAGCTGGCAGGTTCCAACCTTTTGTTTAAAAGCTCGCTGGAAAACCCAGAGTCTGTCCGAAGTTCAGAAACTGCTGTTCCCTCTCTAAGCACCCGTCACCTGTGAAACTGACGGCTGTGTTTTTTTAAAAACTGACCAATCACAAAGCTGATTTCCTGCTGTCTGCAACTGTCAGGGGGCGAGGGGAGCGGTGTGGTCGGGGTTGGGGGTGGGGGGGAGGGGTGTGGTTTAGTGGGTGGTGAAGAGAGTTCGGAGAGAGAACAGGAATATGCCGCATCACTACAACAAGTATGTGGACAAACACTGACTACTTGTACATGTCAAAAATTGCCAGGTATCTCACTAAATCAGTGTTCACAATAGTGACGAGAAAGTAAGTCAATAAATTAGTCATCTCATTTAAAGCTTCTTGACAGAAATGCACATTTGTTGTTGTTTTGACTCATGATATTAATTTTTTAAATGCCTTTATCTTTCTGAAATTGTCTCACCAGCCCCCTATGTAAGACAAAAGTTGTAATGTGGGCCATGTGAAAAGGTTGGACATTACTGCTTCAAGTCTTTAACTTTCTGTTTTAAAATAACCCAGCAGCTGTAAAGTCATTATAAAATGACAAAAGTCACTTAGGGAATGTCTTGTTTTCTACGCACTGGCACACATTACTTTCACCTGGGACACAAGCTCAGTGACATGTTGAAAGTTGCTGGACTTTTACTTCTGTATAAATATCGCAATTCCGCTGCTATGCATTTGGAATCACATTGTTCCAGAACTTGTACTGAGGGGGCAATAGGCAAGAAAATCCAAGGAATCTCCAAAAGTCAGCACTGTAAGTTCCTCATGAATACAACAGTACAGTGTAATGGGGCTGAGTGATATTGACAAAAACAGGATGTTGCTGACCCATATACACTAGTAAATACAATGTAACAGATAGCTTTAATAAACCTTAATCTATGATGAGCTGGCTACAATTCCTCAACAAAATCTAAGCTGCATTTGCAGGTTTAAAAACTGTCAGGGAAGACATAGTAAAAATTTATTATGTTTCAATGACCATGCTAGAAACCATCATTAACTTTGCTTTTACTTCAAATTGGATTAAAGTACAAGTTTTACAAGTATGTCAAACTGCAATGTGCATCATTTACTATCCAGTTTGAGGTCAGATAACCTGAGGGGCCAATGTCATTTGAAAGTTGTCTGTATCATATAATTACATTACGTTAAAAGTGTACCTTTGCTAACAGGTAAGAGATTTGGCTTGGACAGAAATTGGTTAGTCTGGAGTACTATCTTACAGCTAGTGACTAAACATTTTGTAACTGAATATTACATGCAGTAACAACCACTCAACTTTTTGCAGAAAAGCTTTTTGTTAATAATTATCTTGTCAGAGTTGCATTGGAATCAACAGAGATAGACTGAGATATGGACATTAGTAAATTTAAGAGAATGGCTTTATTGGAGGAACTGAAGGGTATTCTTTATTTGTAATTGCGTTTGTCTAATTTTGTGAGCAAATAAAATTTTGTCCATGAAAGATGCTGTTGTTTCTGTATTTTAGAATCCAGGACCTGGTTTCACAGCCTGTCAGGATGAATAAACTTGTCTTGGCTACCTACCATTAGTCCCTTCCTGTCCCACTCTGCTTTTCTGTTTTACATGACACTTCTAAAGTGCTATCTGCTTCATCCTATAAAATTCTCCTGATTTGGAGATCACTGCCCTTTTGTTTGCTGCTCTGTCTTCAGATATATATTACAAGCAGCTGGAGAAGTTGCACAAACAGAGACCATCACAAGTTAACTTGTCTTGTGACAACAGCAGTATAAAAAATAGTCCATCTTCCTATTGCTGATTTTTCTACTGCCTCACCTCAATAACCACAATAACCATCTTCTCCTTGAGTTTCATGGTTTATTGGATGAATTTGCACTCCTGGTGCAGTGTGAATCCACAGAGGTCATCCGATAAGGTCCATCTATAACCCCGTGACATGACTAGGTCTTTTCTGTCAACAAAAGTAATATGCTTTGCCATTGCATACTATTTTCTTTGCTAACTAGCTAATATAGTTGTGCTGCTCTCCATTGATGTTTGTTTGCTTAGCTACTTTAATTATAGGAAGAAATGTGTTTTGATAGCATTAGATTGGCTGTATGCTTTATATACAGCTTAATTGCCCCCATGTCCATGGTTGAGTCAATAATTATGTCAAATGTCTGGTGCAACATGTCGGACTCTATCCCTAGGCCCAGCAGTTGTTTCAGCCATATCCACTACTGCAATGGCAGATAATCCTGATTACTTTCTGACACATCGTCAGTCATTTAAGAAGTGGCAGGGAGTTGGATGGACTGAATGTTGCATCAATCTGAGGTAGTAGGTTCATCCCTAACTACTCCAGCCATATTCTTTCTCATAATATCCACTGATCTGTGCGGGAGCAGAGCTCTGGGCACAATGAGTTTGTTAAGCATCTGATCCTGAAGCATGTTGGAACAAGAAGTAAAACGTAGGTGGTAGCTGAGTATGAAGATTGTCTGCAGTCTTTTAGGTGTCTGTGCAAAATTTAGCTGCATCTAGGGAGGATTCCATTACCCACTCTAGAGACATGAACACCTAATCTAGGCTGACACTTTAGTGTGGTACTGAGGGAGTGCTACTCTAGTTGGGAGTATCTTCTTTCAGATGAGACATCTTCTCCTCTTTCAGGTGGATGTAAAATTTCCCAAGGCACCATTCAAATAAGATCGGGGGAGTTCTCTCCAATTCAGTGAGTTCCTGCAGCAAGACAAATCCAGACGAGGAGTTCACAATGAACATATAATAAGGGTAACCCTGGCAAAATCAGCACTTCCTAATCTCTGTGAGCATAAAGTCCCACAGTCTTGGCAACAGCACCAGAAAAAATTATCCTCTCATCTTTTGGATTTGAATCTTATCTCAAAAATAAACAATAGTGCCCGTGAGACAGAGGAAAACACACAAGTGTTTAAAACTCCTACTTTAAGTAGTTTTATTACTGTAATAGAAGCAATTGCTTCAATATCACTTTGTGAGCTGATAATTTCCCAGGATCTGCCAACAGTCCTAAAATTAAGTCATTCCAATACTCATAATAAAAGTTAATTTCAATATTATTTAAGTAATCTGGGGACATCTATCATGTAGAAGAATAATTTGCTTGAAATTTAACAAGTTGATATGGAAGAATCTTTTCTTTAATATATAGCATTTCCTCCAAGTTTTATATTGCTTTCTCTCTCTCTGGGAGTTAAAACAGACACGGGGATCAGAGTACATGATTAAGCCACAATAAATTCATGCTGCCTGCTGTTTTACTTGATTGCTGCATGCAGCCAGCACTATCTGCACTGTTCTTAGGCTGTACGCATCAGCAGACAGCCCAATATCTCAAGCGGCTAATCTCGCTTAGAGGCCGCCTGCATCTCTTAAATGGAAGGTACATTGTGGCTGCAAAAGTGAATCTGTGCAGTGATAAGGAGTCTCCCACTGGTGTCAGGAGCCATGTCTGCAACGGATAGCCCTTATCTCCAAGAGCCACCCCTCCATCTGAGCCAGTTCAGTGAACAGTGGTGGCAGCTGGGACTGGTGCAAGACCCAGGTGTCATGGCAGCTGCCTGAGAAGCGGTCACACATTCGATGCAAGCATCTGCGGTGTTCACATACCAGCTTCACCTAGATTGAGAGGGCTCCTTTAATGGGGACGTCTGCAGGTGGTAGCCTGGCAGTAGGCCTGATGGCCACATGAGTGCAGACTATGAACATTACAACCTATGGTTCTCCGGCAATGGTGCCAGAACCAATGGCCCTCTGGACCTGACTGTGACAGTCCATCCTGAAGTGGACATCCTCACTGGTCCTCAAGTGCAGGGCATTGGTGACTTCCCTGATGCAGTGGTGCACTGCTGATTGCGTGACTGCACAAAGGTCTCTGGTGGGCCCTAAATGGCTGCAGAGGCGTCAGGCTTGAGAATCGCTGCCACTATGAGGAACAAAGGCATGGGATCTCCACCGGAGCCTATGGGCTGCAGGGTCATCCTTGAGCAGGGCACAGAGACATCTCACCACGCTCTCTATATGCACAATCAACTGACACTAGTGCTCTGACATCTGATGGCATGTTATGTGGGGCCTGTCGATGCACGGCAACCGTAATGGCGGGCTCGCCTTGGGGGCTGCTGCTCATGACTGGGGGCCTCTACGTGGATCACACATGTCTGTTGGTGTTGCCTCTGGTGCATATGGATCCTTACCTGCAGAGGATTACATAATGTCGGATGAGCCATACCTATTTCCATGTGATAAATAAAGTTGAACCCTACATGCATTCGAAGGTTCCTAACAGGCTATGGATTGATGTTGACGGGTACATCAGCTATTTTCTTGGATCAACTATGTGGCATGCCATGGCATTGCCCTTCTTGGTCAACACTCAGTGTGACACAGCATGACCACATCAAGATCCTACCAGTTGAATCGATTGCCCCCACCATCCATAAAACCTTAATGCTCGTGCCCTTTCTGGCACCCTCCCCACTCAGGGTGCCTAGTGTGCCATTGCCCCCTCACAAACACAGGGTGTACACTGTTAACGGAGGGATGGTACATGGTACCTTTCTTCATGCCAGCACAGCTTTCCCCCCAGTAATCCCAGACTCCCTCCCTTTCAGAATGCAGAGTGCAACCCCTGTGTATCCCCCCTCCCTTTAGGAATGCAGAGTTAGACCCCTGCATATCCTCCCTCCCTCCTCCGTTCTGTAATGCAGAGTGAGACACCTGAATAACACAACTTACCTTCGCTGGAGACATCTTCTGCCTCTGAAGACTCGCTGATTTTTCAGATCGTGAATGGGACAGCATGTGACAGCTGCCCGTTCAGCAAAAAATCCGGAAGTGTCAGTGGGCTGCACAATCAGCAAAGATAAGTACTTCTTACCAGATGCTAATTGTGGTGCTGCTGCCCTGTTGCGGGGGGCGGGGCCGTACTGAGGTCCCGCCACCATCGGTAATATGCAACGGGCCCTTCCCGATGTCGCGGGTCGAGGTGAGCTTCTCTCTGCAGCATTTTAGCCGCCCCCGCGCCGCAACCCGTGGCATCAAGGGGCTGGTAAAATCCAGCCCTGTCTGTTAATATGCAAAATTGTCTTTCCAGCCAGGGGCCTGGCAATCCCTTGTGTGCAGGCCTTCTCTCCTTTCCAGCAACAATTTGAAATTTAATGTCCATGTGGCAAATTTAATGTGCCTCATTCTTGGCAGGTGGGGGTCTGCATGACACCTATCCACAAAAAGCTGGACAAGTTCAATCCAGCTAATTATCGCCCTGTCGATCAGCAGCAAAGTGACGGAAGGTGTCATTTACAGTGCTATCAAGCAGCACTTAAACAGCAATAACCTGCCCACCGATGCTCGGTTTGGGTTCCACCAGGGCCACTCAGTTCCTGACCTCATTTTACAGCCTTGGCCCCAAACATGGACAAAAGAGATGAACTCCTCGGACTATGAGGATACTGAGGACCTACAACATGAAAGACGCATGGGAGGGAAGATGGCACCCAGGCTCTGCACAAAGGGCTAGCAGGGAGCTAGGGATGTACGGAAGTGGCTTATCAGACAAAGGCTGTCTGCTCCGTAGGAACCGACATGAGGTCTGCAAGCCACACATCAAACTCACTCACATGCTGTGCACCAGTCTACATCTGCAGCATCCCTGTGTAAACCACTACTCAGAGAGTAGTAGGGGCGTGGAACGCCCTGCCTGCAGCAGTAGTAGACTCACCAACTTTAAGGGCATTTAAGTGGTCATTGGATAGACATATGGATGAAAATGGAATAGTGTAGGTCATATGGTTTCACAGGTCGGCGCAACATCGAGGGCCGAAGGGCCTGTACTGCGCTGTAATGTTCTAATTCTAATTCATTAGAGGCAAAGGCTGACTGAGCCAATGTCCATGTCACTGAGTCCATGGAGATGCTCATGAGTAATGGTGACATGGCAATGATACTGCATATGTAGGCTCTCCTGAAGGGCCAACAGTGCAAAGGGATGTGACATTGGTGCTATATGCTGGCACACATCATTCGCACAGAGAAAAAGACTCACATGTTGGTGAAGAACACTTAGTGAAAGACGTATTTACATTGCTATGACACCCGTTCATTTCCATTTGTGTCAGTGTGTTCTCTGTAAACCTCTGTAATACCTTTTATGGTCTATTTAAATCTCACATCCTGGAATGTGCAAAATTAAGATTATTCACCCATGTGCGGCACGCCTAATAGAAGGAATGTTACACTTGAGTGGGAGAAGAGGATTGCAACTTCACAGGACACTGGGACACAGCAGGGTTAGTATGTGGCAGCAAAGTGGAAAGTGCTGGGGTCACTGAGCAGGTTGGACAAGTTAACTCTGCTTCTCTCTCCACAGATGCTGCCTAACCTGCTGGATTTCTGCAGGACGTTCTGCTTTGCTGCCAGATTGACAGCAGCCCCACTCTTCAGTAGTCAGGTAACTATTCTTTGACAGCTGTCAGGAAGTAGGTGCTTAAAACAAGGCCCCAGCACCTGCTGCGCAACTGTCAAAAACTCTCTCACGGCGCCGAATGTCCCGACTCTGCCCATATAATATGGGGAGGGTGGCTCGGCACGTGATTCTAATGAGTCCCCGCGATTAATATTGCTGGGGCTTGATGGTGGCCCACGGTGTTTGTAGACAAAGGACCAGTCCCTGATACACACAATACACAAAGCCAGAAGTGGTTATACCAGTCGGTCACGTGACTACCCTGCTGGCAAACTTGGGGAGTTTGAAATTGGAGAGAGTGTTTGAACTGGCAGGAAGCTGTTTGCTCCTGGATTGAAAATATCTCTCCTGGCAGGCTCACCACAGCCTCTCCTGTGTACTCCCATCTCTTTCTCACGGGACTGAATCCACTGAAAACACATGGATCCCAAGAGAGAAAAGTCTCCTACAGCGAACAAGGTTTCAGAATACTGTGCCCCAACGAAAAGCAAGATCAACCTACAACCAAGGACTCTACAGTGAGCTCGAAGACCTGTAACAAAAACTCTTCAGATATTTCCTCAAACTTATCCACTGTATTTTTCTTCTGCTGTTTCTGTCCCTATCTGCATGTGTGTACCATGTATGCATGCTAGCGTGGATGTGTTGAGTATCCGTAGGCGTCAACCGAATTAGAGTTTAAGTTTAACAAAATTTCACCTTTCTTCTTTAAACCTAAGAAAGCCTGTTTATGCTCATTTCTTTGGCTTATAACTGGAAAGAGCGAACAAGGATTCACCAAGGGGGAGCTAAAAGCATGGTGTATTTAAAATTAAACCCTGTTACAGTAAGACCAGATGAAGGCTGAAAGGGAACCCTAGACCTTTTTCTCACTTGGTCATAGCAATAGGACATACCTGGGCAATTTTCCATATTGGCAGGTAGATGCCAATGTTGTAGCTCTACTGGAACAGCTTGGCTAGGGCCTGGCTAGTTCTGGAACAAAATGTCTTCAGTACTGTTACTGAGAAGGGAGGAGTGCATTGTTTACTCTAGTTCCACATCTCCACGAGTCAGAACATATATTCAATTTTTTTCCCATTTACCGATACGGTCAATCATAAGCTCTATTTTTATCCCAGAATAAAACACACCAACCAAATGTCTTTAATAAACAACAAAATGATCAATTGATTATAAAACAAGTTGTAACCAGTAATGAAGTAAAGCATAAACACACAGATTGAAATATTAAAGTTCTCTTTTTATCTTAGCCCCTCATACTAACACGCACATCTACTGGTTGACCAGCAAAATAAAGGGATTTTCATTTTTTAAGAGCTCTATTACAGACAAAAAACACTTGGGCTGAATACTTGCCCATTCTTGAAGAAACAGCAGATGATATGTTGTGTTCCAAAACTGGCATACAGTCTGGCCTCCGATTACTCATAGATGGTCACTGGGATCTTTTAGAACAGTTCTTTATAGGCGGCATTGAGAATTAATTTAGTAGGCTTTGCTTCAAAGACAGGAGATGAGATGAGTTTACACAGTGGACTTCTAAGTATCTTTTATACAGGTGCTGGAAAGCTGAGCTACGTTGTGATCTTCTATCCTTCTTTGGGAATTCTCTTCTCTCCTCGGAAGGAGATGAGATGAGTTTACACAGTGGACTTATAAGTGTCTTTTATACAGGTGCTGGAAAGATGAGCTACGTTGTGATCTTCTATCCTTCTTTGGGAATTCTCTTCTCTCCTCGGAAGTTCTCTCCCCTTTTATACAGTTCAACCCCAACTCAAAACAATTCAAAAATGAGACCAATAACAGAAGGTCAACATTTTGATCTCCATCAATCTTGACCTGTCACTTCTTCGTAAACAATTTCTCCAGGTGTCCAAAGTTCTCTGTTTATTGAGCTGGAAGGCAGGTGGTTTGCTGGAAAGGCTTCTTTTCCTCACAAGACCTCTCAGTGACCCTTTTAAAGAACATTTCCAGGAACTGTTTTTTTCAAAGTCAAGTGGCTTTTACATGACCCTCTTTGAAAACCCCAAAGTTTAACATTTCTTCAATCTTTCAAAAATGTACCCTCAAAAAATATATTTCACAAAACACAGAGGTACAGTACTACAGCCAAGATGTTGTCAGGACCCATAGCATTTGCAGTATTCAGCACCTTCAGCCAATTCTTGATCACTTGGAGTGAATTGAATTAGGTGAAGACTGGCATTTGTGATACTGGGGACCTCAGGAGGAGACCAAGAGGGGTCATCCACTTGGCTCTTTTGGCTAAAGATGGTTACGAATGCTTCAGCCTCTTTTTTGCACTGATGTGCTGGGCTCCCCTATCATTGAGGATGGGAATATTTTTGGAGTCTCCTTCTCCTGTTAGTTCTTTAATTATCCACCACCATTCATGACTGCATTTGTCAGAACTGCAGAATTTTGATCTGATCCTTTGGCTATGGGATTGCTTAGCCCTGTCTATTGCATGCTGCTTCCCCTGTCCTGTGTTGTAGCTTCATCAGGTTGACACCTCATTTTTAAGTAAAAGCAAAATACTGCAGATGCTGGAAATCTGAAATAAAAACAAGAAGTGCTGGAAATATTCAGCACATCTGGCAGCATCAGTGGAGTGAGAAGCAGTTCTGATGAAGGGTCACTGACCTGAAGCATTAACTCTGCTTCTCTCTCCACAGATACTGCCAGACCTTCCAGCATTTCTTGTTTTCATTTTTAAGTATCCCTGGTGCTGCTGCTGGCACGCTCTCCTGCCTTCTTCATTGAACCAGGGTTGATACCCTGGTTTGATGGTAATGGCAGAGTGAGGGATATTCCGGGCCATGAGGTTACAGATTGCATTTGAAATTAATTCTGCTTCTGCTGATAGTCCACAGTGCCTCATGGATGCCCAATTTTGAGCTGTCAGATCGGTTCTGAATCTATCCCATTTAGCACAGTGATCGTGGCACACAACAGCATGGAGGGTATCCTCCATGTGAAGACGGGACTTTGTTTTCACAAGGATTGTGCAGTGGTCACTGCTACCAATACTGTCATGGACAGATGCATCTGCAACAGGTAGATTGGCGAGGACAAGGTCTAGTAGGTTTTTCCCTCTTGTTGGTTCTCTCACCACCTGCCACAGGCCTAGTCTAGCAGCTATGTCTTTCAGGATTTGGCCCGCTGGGTCAGTTGTGCTACTGAGTGTGCTAGGCCATTTCAGAGGGCAGTAAGAGTCAACTATGTTGCTGTGCATCTGGAATCACATGTAGGCCATACCAGTTACCTGGTCTAGGGAATTTCCTTCCCTAAAGAACATTCTCCCACATCCCATTCTGACTCTCAAGCTGTCAATGGTGTAAGAATGCACTTCTTACTTTCACACACCTCACCACAAACCATGACTTGTACCTTTTTCAATTCAGATGCACAGGACCTGGAACCTTCCAAGTCAGAGGAGTAAGAAGAAAAAGGCAATTATGATGAAGGGATGCCGTCACTTGATCCGACATTCACAGCCACCAGTTCAGAGACTGACACAGCACATACTTTTAGAGGCTACAGTAGAGGTGGGATTTGCATGTGGTGAGACACCAAGCACAAGTGCATAGGGGTCAGTGCTGGGGGAAAGGATAACATGGGTGCCAGCTTGCCGGAGGAAAAGGTCGCACACTAGTTCTACTGCAGAAGACTTGCGTAAGGACTTTGGTGATTCAGCCTACAGATGAAGGCTGATGTGTATACACAGCAAACTGCTTGATGCACTGGAAACCTGAGCACAATGTCAAGGAGCATGGAGGAATCCAGCTCTAACTTCACACAGGGCATCATGCAGAGATTGAAGCCCATCCTTTCAAACATGGAATAGGTGGCCCCTCCATCAGCACACCTGTGGAACCCATCGTGATGCAGCATGACTGATGTCACACCTTCCATTGCAGGGCAAACAGCTTCCATTAAAGCTCTGAGTGCTATGGCGGAACTCAGACTGCTGCCTTGCAAGCTGCAGCCCAGGCTAGGGTGATGCAGTCTGAATCCAGGGCCTTTAGGCCCAAGAATGCTTGATGTCACCTGCCAATGCCATATGCAGTCTTCTCAATTTGAGGTCAGTAGCCTACCAGCACCTATGCTGCAGGCAATGGGGAAGAACCACATTGGAGCACGAGAACATGTAAAGGCATATTGAAGATAGGCACCAATGAAACATCAATGGTAATTAGTCTCCTTTTGTATGCATATTTGATAATTGAATTCATGTATTTGTTTTTGAATTTGCATTTGGTGTTTTTTTTATTTCTGCAGTGACATGAGGGAGGGTGTTGCCAGAAAAATGACAATGTGATGGTCAGTGGAGGAGAAAGGTAAGGAGCATAGGACAGTTAGTGAATGGGGAGATGTAATGGGAGGTTACTGATATTGTTCATGAACAATCTAATCCCCTAGAGCCCTGCCAGAAAGGGATTGTCTGTGTTATAATCTCCCTCTTCTTCTTCTTCCTTCTCCAATTCCTCTTACACTTACTCCTCATGTTCCTCCTCCTTCTTATGCTCCTGCTCCCTAACCTCTTGCTTGATAGTAGTGGCAAGCGCTTTTCACTCATAATGGCCAGTTGTGCAGCATGTAGCATGTTATAACAAATCTTGATACCCGCTCAGTTGAATACTGCAGAGTTCCTTCAAAATGGTCCAGGCAGCAGAAGCATTGCTTAGAGATGCCAATAGTCATCTCTATAATTTTCCTTGTGGCAGCATGACTGTCATTGTCGGCCTCTTTGTACATGTGCATAGGTTCCTAACTTGAAGCACGAACTATGTCATGAGTGGATAACCCATGTCGCCCAATAGCCAACTTTTGACTTGCCATGTCAAATACAGGTGGAACAGAGGAATGAAATAACCATGACTACTGCTAGGATAATAGGCATTCACCTGCACGATGCACTCCTGTAGTTACACACCAGCTGCACACTGAGAGACTGAAATCCATTTCTGTTGATGAATATAGCCGAGTTCACATGAGGTGCGTTCAAGACAATGCGTGTGCAGTCAATGGTACCCTGTACCATGAGAAAAACTGCAATCTGTGCAAAACCTTCTGCTCACTCTTCCTGCTTGTATCTGGCAAGAGAGAATGAGATGATAGTATTTCATTTTATATAGAGAGCTTCAGTGATCTCCACTGTGCTGCATTGCACTGCAAGATGTTGCTTATATCTCCAGCAGCAACCTGAATGGAACCAAACTGTCTAACATCGTATTCACTGTGTGAGGATAAGACAGGGTGTTGACTGGAGTATCGAATTTGAAAGGGCAGCAGAGCATCAAATCCATATTGCACACCAATTCACGTCATGTCTCACTACTCTGCCTGCTTTGGCAGTCATCAGGTGCGTGCATGAATCCGTTTACCCAGATCCGGTCTGTGAAGTTTCTGTCGGAAGTGTGGGATGCATCTCAGCTCCCATTTTTGAGCATTAGGTTGCTGCACAGTGCCTAAAAAAAGGGCATAATATGGCCAAATTTAACCCCCTCTATTTTTATTAAAAAATACATTTTGCACTGGATTTAGTGTTCGTGTCGTGGCTTCTGGCAGTGGAACCGGAAGTGGGCACCATCGCTGCTCGGGATGTGTGTGGACAGGCCACCACAATCATGCAGTGGGCAGCCAATTATCATAATGGAAGCACAGGACCTGGCCAATTACGGAATGGAGTGGGATTAGAGTAGCCAAATGTAACGTCAGATGACTCCGCAGCGGGTGCTGCTACCGTTACTAAAGCCCTGCCAGCCCTGCTTGCATTACTGCCTTTGAGTCATTCATTCTTTGCTGCTGAGACTGGTGCTACTGTGACTCCTGGACCACCCCTTCTCCCTCCCCACTCACCCTTCTGTCAAAGAATCTGTAGATGGCTCAGGCAAGACACCGGGTGATCCCATAGTTTAGCGATGCATCCCTGCAAATCTCCAGGCTGCAAGGGAAAGGTGGGAGTTCCTCTTCCACAGAAATGGCAAGAAGAGGTCCACCTGCCTGACCAAGTAAGCCTGGATGGAGATAGCTGAGGACATAAGCAACCATGGAGGTCAACCCCTGAACATGGTCCAGTGCAGGAAGAAAGTCAACAACCTCGTTCGGTCTGCCAACGTGAGCACTCCATACCACTCGTTTTTGAGGATTGCATGTGAATACGCAGGAGGGTGCACGACATGGGGATGGAGGCACCACAAAGGCACTGGCAAAGGGGGATAGGCATCACAGCCAAAGACCACCTTTTTTCAGAGCTCACCCCCATTAATTCCCCGGAGAGCTGACATGGAGATGGGCCACAAAGCAAAGCCCCGTAGTGAATGAGGGGCTGCCAATAGCACACCTGTTCTGTAGCTCTCCCTCTTTCCAAATGCAGGTCAAGAGGGCCCATAATAACAGGCCGGCAAAAGTATTGCCGACATAAGGCCTCTCAATGGGAGCTGAGAGTGATGCAGTGGAGTTGGCAGGGACCCATGGTGATTGCTTAATCACGGATGGTGAGACTGGAGTCTCCATGCAAGAGAATGAGCATTGCCTTCCATCACCATCCAGCACACTTCTGGACATCCTCATAACGCATGGATATCATGACAAGATATGCAATGCCTATCCCACACATGTTTATATTTTCTTATACAGGTCAACATCTGCAGGAGACTCAATCCAAAGTGGGGGGTGGGGGGTCAGGGGCAGCAGTCAACCTATGAGGATGAGCAGTCAGAGGATGCGCTGCCCATGACTTTCCTGCACCTTACACCAGTGCAGATACTTTCACCTCGATGGGTTTGTGCTCAGCTTTAGAATTAGGGTCACAAGCTGGTGAGAGCACTGCATTGGTGTCCAAGCAGCTGCCTAAGGTTGTGACAGCTGAGGGTTCTGACAGTCGGAGGACTGTAGGTGGCCAGGCCTATGCTGAGCCCCAGGCTGATGACGAGCCTCTGGCGTTGACAGCACAGGGAATGTTGGAGTTGCAGGGAGAGGTAAGGCAACATGTGGCAGAGATGCCAGAGGCCATATGCAGCCTTGAGCGGATGATGGAGGAGTCCATCCATACCATGACTGCGGCCATGTCTTAGGCATGTGAGCATATGGCTTCATCCATTGAGAGGTTGGTGACCCTCATGGACAGCCAGTTCCCACAGCTGCATGCAGACCTGTATACCATCACCTCTGCAGTGGCAAGGTGAGAGAAGGATGAGGTGCATGGAGTCTGCTCTTGCTCCTTGTCCTTCTTTGGCGAGCAGGGTGGTCCAAGTGACCCTTGAAAGGGAGGAGGAGAGGCTGACCTCCACAGCTGGGGGCTCGCCTTAGGGCAATCTGACTGTGGACAGTGGTTCCTCAGCCCCTCTGCCAGAGCCCAACTTCAGTAGCTGTGATGCCAGAGAAGCGTCCTTTACCAGTGCAGGACACCTTCAGGCAGCCAGGGCCCTCCAGGCCTCAAGCAGCAAGAGGATGGCCACCAAAATCATCCCAGGCCAAGGGGCAGCCTGATCAGCCTGCCTCCAGCCCAGCTGCTAGCTCAGGGGTCACACTGCATAGAAGCACTTGAAAACATGTAAAAAAAAAGCACTTAGATACGTCTGAATTTTCACAGGTGCTTGCAATTTGCTATTTGTTTTCTGCTGTAACGTTTATTCACTTTTGAAGTTGACATGCATTGTGGAAAATTCTTATTCCTTCATGCCTTAATTGTGAGATACTGACTTCACCCTTTTCCCTTAGTGGGCTGCCAGTCTAGGCTCAGCCCTCCTTTGGTAGGTGCCTCTGATGTGGCAGAGCACATGTGTGATTGGGATGCTATGCATGAAACCCTAACAGTAAGGAAGAGACAGACTGAATGCTTTTAGGTAAGTTATTGTTCTCACTCTGAGAGACAAGCATGGTGGCCGGAAGCATGTAAATATTAGACTATCTCTTGCCTCCTGGCCCTCCCGCCATCCTTCGCACTGCTTCACACCACAGGCGTCCCCAAAGACAAGGCGTATGAGACCCATGCCAGGTGATCAGTAGACCATCAGAGTGCAGTCCTTGCAGAGACAAAGTTACCTTGGCATCTTTGACTTTACTACTCCTCCTCAGCTTACATGCTGATGGTCCTCAATGCCCACACTTACTCCTGCCCAAACCTCTCAACCAATAGTATGGCCACCGAACCCTTTCGCCTCATAATATGGACACCCTTGCCAACCACCTGAGACCAAGCCCAGTGATGCAGCATACACAGAACTGCTAGTCAATAATGGCCTCCATTCCCTCCTCTTCCCCTACCCTGTCTACCGGTCGCGGCACTGAGGCTTCACCTCGGTGCTACCAGCTTTCAACGGCCAGCGATCCAAAGGCACATGAGGGCCACCCATCACCCACTTCATTCCAAGCCCCCCCCATTGAACTGCGATCAATTGCATTCAAATGTATTTAAACGACAATTCAGCACTTCAAGTGGCAGTCCCGTCATGTTGGGGCGGCAGGGCCGCCTTGGTGCTTTTCCGCTGCTGACGATATCGGCAACAGACATCACGATGTTGGATTTCCAGGCTGTCGCGTCCATTGCTATTCTCCAGCACCCACCCCCACCCCAACCCCGGCCTTATCATGACCTCAGGACATCCAAAAGTACTTCACAATGAAAAATTACCTGTTCCTATGGAAGCAAATTGCAGGGGTACCTGGAATAAAGTGAGAAACCTCAGAATCTACAAGGTAATGTATGAAGAGACAGGTAAAGCTTCAGCTAACCTTTTGAGAAATTCCATAAGTAGTGAAGGTTAGTTCAAAATTATTTCAACAGAGGTGTAAGCACAGTGAAAATATTATTAGTAGCATTTGTGGTCAGTCAGAGTGATGGAAATTGGAAACGTATTTACTAATATGTTAATATATTTATTTTTAACAATGATGTAAATATACAGTCAATTTTATTTTAATTTGAAAATATAGCCTATCATTCCTAATGCCTCTTTGTTGCTCTGGATTGACGAAAGGGGTGATGTATGAACTTGAAATTCATACATTTATCAGCACCTGTAATAAGGAAAACGTTAAAGAACATTTTATGGCATTATGTCAATTCCTCACTAAAGAGCACATAGGCTTAAGGACCAGTCAGAAAGGATTTAGAAAGCAGAAAGGTTATACTTCCTAAATCATCTGGAATTCTTTGAGGTGATAACTAAATTAATAATGGCGAACCAGTTGATAAAGGAGTAGATTTTATGAATTAAAATTTAATTAAATGATTGCTAAATTTTATGAATTAGCATTTCTGGCACAGAGTTTGCTCAATGGGAGCTCATATTGGTAATTCAGGTTTAGAGGTCAGCATGCACTATCTGATTTTCCATCCATTAAAATTCATGGACGCAAAATCATGCAAGCTATGTCGATTTCGATGCTTGATTTCCTGATATGTGCTCCTTTCAAATGTTTGTGCCAGGAATGTTCATTTGTCATTCTATCTCTCAATTTACTTGGGATGTTCCAAATGCACTTGATAAAATTTCCACATGCAAAAGTTTTAACGATTGTCAATGCAATCATCTTCTCAAGCTTTTATTTTATTTTACATTTGAAATGTGGGTGATGCTGGCAAGACCGAGGTCATTGCTCATACCTTGTTTGCCAGAGAAAATAGTGGTGGGCCTTCTCCTTAAACTACTGCCGTCCTTGTGATGCTGCTGTTGCTCCCATGATGGTGCTGGCTAGGAAATTCCAGGATCCTAATCCAGTGACAATGAAAGAATGACCATTCAGGGTGGGGTGTGACATAGGAACAGAGGAGCAGGAGTAGGCCCTTCAGCCGGTTGAGCCTGCTCCGCCATTCAGTTAGATCAGGGCTGATCATCTACCTCAATGCCACTTTCCCACGCTATCTCCAAATCCCTTGATGTCATTAGTATCCTGATATCTATCAATTTCTATCTTGGACATGCTCAATGATTGAGGTTCCACAGCCGTCTGGGGTAGAGAATTCTAAAGATTCACCACTGTCTGAGTGAAGAAATCCTCGTCATCTGTTTTAAAAGGCCTGCCCTTATTCTCAGACTATGTCGCCTGTTTCTAGACTCACTAGCCAGGGGAAACATTCTATCTACATCCACCCTGTCATGCCCTGTAAGAATTTTGTAAGTTTCAATGAGATCACCCCTCATTCTTCAAAACTCTAGAGAATACAGACCCAGTTTTCTCAATCTTTCCTCAAAAGGCAATCCTGCCATCCCAGCGATTAGTCTGGTGAATCTCCGTTGCACACCCTCTATGGCAAGTATATCTTTCCTTAGATGAAGAGATCAAATTGTACACAATGCGGTTTCACCAAGACTCTATACAATTGCAGCAAGACTTCTTTACTCCTGTACTCAAAACTCTTTGTGATGAAGGCCAACATGCCTTCCTAATTGCTTGCTGCACCCAGGTCCATTTGGACATCAAGACTTCCCAACCTCTCACCATTTAAGAAATACCTCTAGGGGGCACAGAAACTGTGAGGGTGATTCCTCACCTAGTTAAAATGCCACAGGAAAGGGCAGTCAAGTCTGCACACATACCTGCAGGTAGGAGTGTTTGCAGGGAACAAAGGGGAGATTAACAAAGAATCCTCCCCCACAGTCAGAGGAAAAGGGAACCACCTGAAGCCAAAAGCCTTTGCATGACTCAGCAAAGCACTGAAAGAGATTTCAGGATAGACCCGCCCACAACTAACTCTCCTGGAAAAACATATTACCTCAACAGGAACAAAACCCTCAGCAGTCATGGCAATGCGCAAACTGAAGAAAAACTTCCCCAAAGAACCACATGGCGACTGAGATGCCAAAAAAGGGGAAGTTAAAGCTGCTTTGGCACTCAGAAAAGACAATTTTAATCAGCTTTAAGAGTTATGAATGAATGGAAATGAATGAGAGAAATGCATGTTTTTTTTCTTTCTATATCTTATATTTCTCTCAAACCTTTTAATGAAATGCACCTTTTTTTCAAATTGCATTTCATTCCCCTGGGTGTGGAGGTGTCATGCAGGCTCCCACCTGCCAAGAATGAGGCACATTAATTTCGCCACATGAACATTGATTTTTAAACTGTTACTGGAGTAAAGGAAGAACTTTAAAAAAAAACACCAGTCCCTTGACTGGAAAGACATTTACATAGTAATAGACAGTACTTGGAAAGGAAAAAAGGGCCACTCACTGCTCCAATTTAATCCACAATGGACTTTTGGTTATCAGACATTGTAGGTGGAGAAGCTAGCATTCCAGGTTGACTGCTAAAATGGCCGAATACACAGAAGAGACCTGCACAAACCAGTCAGTCATGTGACCACCTGCTGGCCCACTAGGGGAGTTTTAAATTGGAGAAACAGTGTTTGAAGACAGAAAACCGTTTGCTACTGGACTGAAAAGACCTCTCGTTGCTGGCTTGCCGCCGCCTCTCCTGTCTGTTCTCATCTCACTCTCACCAGCTTCAGAATCCATTGAAGCCATATGACCCCCCAAGGGAGAAAAGTCTCCTACAGTGAACAAAGTTTAAGAAGAATACTGGGCCCCAACAAAAAGCAAGATCTACCTACAAGCAAGGACTACAGCGAGCTCGAAGCACAGTAACAAAAAGGCCTCCTCAGAGATTGCCTCAAACCTCTCTACTTTATTTTTCTTCTGCTCTTTTCTGTCCGTATTTGCATGTGTGTATCGCGTATGCATGCTAGTGTGGGGCACGATGTGTATCCATGGACGTTAACTGAATTAGAGAGTAAGTTCAAATTTTAATAAATGGCACTTTTCTTCTTTAAACCCAAGAAGGCCTGTTTGTGCTCATTTCTTTGCCTTATAACTGGAAAGCGGTGAATAAGGATTCACCAAGGGGGAGCTCAAAACAATATGTTTAAAACAAAACCCTATTACAGTAAGACCAGGTGAAGGCTCGAAGGGATCTCTAGACACCTTTATCACCTGGTCGTAACACTAGGCTACAAGTAACATCTTCAAAAAACTCCAACAGGTTTGTCAAAACATGATTCCCCTTTCAGAAATCCATGTTGACTCTTTCCAATCATATCATTATTTTCTCAGTGTCTAGTAATCACATCCTTTATAATGGATTCTAACATTTAACCTACTACTGATATCAAACTGGCAGACCTGTAGTTCCCATTTCTCTCCCTCCTTTCTTAAATAGTGGGGTTACATTTGCTACTTTCTGGTCAGCAGAAACCTTTCTAGAATCTATAGAATTTTGAAAAATAACCGCCAATGCATCCATTGTTTCTATAGCCACTTCCTTCAACACTCTGGGATGTAGCTCACCTGGTCCAGGGGATTTATCAACCTTCAGTCCAGTGAATTTTTCAAGTACTTCCTCTTTATTGATAATTTCTTTTGGCTCCTCATTTTCACAAGCCCCTTGGTTCCCTAGTATTTCTGGGAGATTTTATGTATCGTCCTTCGCGAAGACAGACACAAAGTAATTGTTTAGTTTCTCCACCATTTTCCTATTCTCCATTATAAATTCTCCTGTCTCTGCATGCAATGAACCCACATTTGTCCTTGCTAATCTTTTCCTTTTCACATACCGAAAGAAGCTTTTACAGTCCGCCTTTATGTATCTCACTTGCTTGCAATCATGTTCTCTTTTCCCTTTCTTTATCAGTTTCTTGGTCATCCTTTGGTAGATTCTAAATTGCTCCCAATCCTTGGGCCCACCACTTTTTCTGGCAACCTATTAAGTCACTTCCTTTGATCAAATGCAATCTTCAACTTCTTTTGTTAGCCGCGGTTGATTTATCTTTCCTGTTGGGTTTTTGTGTCTTAAAGGAATGTATATTGATTGTTGACCATATAATACTTCTTTAAATACTAGCCATTGCCTGTCTATCATCAAATCTTTTATTGTATTTTCCCAATCCACCATAGCCAACTTGCCCCTCATACCTTCATTGTTTCCTTTGTTTAGATTTAAGACCCTAGTTTCAGAATGAACGATATCACTTTCAAACTTAATGTAAAATTCTATCATTATGGTCACTATTTCCCAAAGGCTCCTTTACAGCAAGGTTATTAATTAGCCCTTTTTCATTACATAATACTAAATCTAAAATTGCCCAATCCCTCGTTGGTTCTTCAAAGTACTGACCCAGAAACCCATCTCGTACACACTCCAGGAATTCATCCTCCACAGCATTAGTGCTGATTAGGTTTACCATCTATATGTAAATTGAAGTTGCCCATTATTACTGTATTACCCATGCTACATACACCTCTAATTTCATGACTTATACCGTGCCCAGCATTACCACTACTGTTTGGTGGCCGACAAACAACTCCCATCAATGTTTTCTGCCCCTTGATGTTTCTGAGCTCCACCCAAATTGATTCTACATCTTGATCATTCGATCTAAGATCTCTCTCTCACTAATGTACTGATCTCACCCTTGCAAAGAATGCTACCCCACCTCCTTTTCCTTTTTGCCTATCCTTCCTATATGATGAATATCCTTGAATATTCAGTTCCCAGTCTTAGTCATCCTGCAACCACATCTCTGTAATGGTAATTAAATCATACCCACTTACCTCTATTTGGACCTTCAACTCATCTACATTGTTGTGAATGCTGCGTGCATTCCAACAGAGTGCCTTTAATTTTGTCTTTTTAACATTATTCCACATTCTGATCCCATTTGAACTTTGCCTTCACTGCGCCTGTCCTCTAATTTCGCTTACGACTTTTCTGCTTCCTGTTACCAGTTTTGCTTTCCTCCAATCTTCCCTTCCTGCCACACTCAGATTATCAGTTCCCTTCTTGATACCTTGCTCTTTTGCCTTCTCCTCTCTGTCTAAATTATTACATCTTCTCTCACTTGATCCCTCACCCCACTATTTAGTTTAAAGTCCTCTCTACTGCCCTAGTTTTACAATCCACCAGAAGACTGTTTCTAGCATGGTTCAGGTGAAGACCGTTCCAACAGTACAGCTCCCAATTTCCCCAGTACTGGTGCCAGTGCTGCATTAATGGAAACCCATTTCTTCCACACCAGTCTTTGAGCCACACACTTAACTCTCTAATCTTATTTTCCCTACTCCAATTGGCTCGTGGCTCAGGTAATGATGCAGAGATGATTACTTTTGAGGTTCTGCTTTTTAATTTAGACCCTAACTGTTCATACTCTCTGTACAGAACCTCTTTCCTAGTCATAGTGACTTGGAATATAACTGGGTGTTCTAATAATATTACTGCTGTTGCCTTTCTCAGTGATAGAGATCACAAGTAGGGAGTTGCAGCTGATGTAACATTGGTTGAGTTAATGCAGTGCATCCTGTAGATCATACATTCTCCAGTCGCAGTGTGCTCTTGATGGAGGGGGTTAATATTGAGTCTAGTGATTAGGCACTGATGAAGTTAACTGCTCTGCCTTGGATGCTGCACAGCTTCAAGTGTTGTGGCTTTACTTATGCAGGAAAGTGCTGAGTATTCTATCACACTACTGACTCATAGTTTATTGTGATGAATTAGTAGGTGAGCTGCACAGTACAGAATATCCAGGCTCTGTTGTAACATAGTAACCACTGCGTAGATATGGCTGGTCTAGTTCTGTTTCTAGTTATTGATGACCCTTCACCCATCACATGCATGATGGGGGATTTGATGTTAGTAGTGGTGTTTAGGACTGTTGTAATGGTCATTAAATACCACATATTTGGTGCCAATATTACCTGCCACTTGTCGACCCAAGCCTGTATATTACCCAGTTTCTGCTACAGGCTGACATCTGCTTTTTTTTTTTCATTGGAGGACTTATGAATGGAACCAAATACTGTAGAATCATTAGTGAACAGCCCCACTCCTGATGTTATGATGCAGGGAAGTTTACTGATGAAGCCACTGAATTTGTCCTGCAACAATGTCTTAGACTGTGATGATTGGCCCTAGAAACCATGATTATCTTCCTTTGTGTCAAGTATGAATCCAACCACTGTAGGGATTTTCTCTGACCATTTGGTCCAATACTCAGTAAAATTTTGCCTTAATGTCGAGAGGAGTTACGCTGCCCTCTCCCCTCACATTCTGCTCTTGCATCCACATCTGGAGAAAAATTGTGATAAAATCTGGAGCTGACTGGTTTTTGCAGAATCCAAACTAAGCATTGGTGAACAGGTTATTAATGAGTAGGTGTCACTTGATGACAGTAATAACTCCTTCCATCATTTTTACTGATGACTGGGAAGAGGCTGATCAGGTGATATTTGGTTAGGTTAGATTTATATTTTTTTATATAAAGCATATCTGGGAAATCTTCCATTTAAGCAGTTAGATACTAATATAAGAGCTGTAGTTAAACAGTTTGTCTGCGGGAATGGTTGGTTTAGGTGCACAAAGACTTCAGCACTACAGCTGGGATCTTGTCAGGGCCCATGTCTCATGGACTGAACTGAATTGGCTGGACACTGATGTTGAGGAGCTCAGGAGGAGGTTGAGTATCAGTTGTTCTTTTCCCTTACATTGGTTATTCTTGCGCATTGTCCTGATGAGTGCAAGATGAAAAGCTTCAACAACATGTCTCTATTTTCAGCAATTCTCAAGTTCTGTACTAGCAAACGACTATTAGGATTATACAATTGTCACTTTTGGCTAAACACACTTACAAACATTTTGGCTTTGTCTCTTCCAAACACATGCTTGACTCCATGATGCTTGAGGATGGAGATGTTGATGGAGCCTTCTCCTTGTCTTGTTATGTGCCTGACTATCCATAGAAATCAACTGAACATGGTTGGGCTACAGAGATTTACTCTGATGCATTGGTTGTGGGATGGCTTAGCTCACTCTATAACCTGCTGCTTTTGTCGTTTATCCATGCTGTTATGAGCAAGGCTGGAATAGTGCACTGTCTTTCTCTAGTTCCACTTTTCCACAGGTCACGACATACATTTAAATGTTTACCCAGTTACCGATACAGCCAATTATTTATATTCCTTTCTAAATACCTAACACATGAACCCATACATGGACACTCTCTGCAGAGTTCTTTATTTACAAAAAAGAATACTTTGGCAAAATATTTGTTAATTTTTGAAGTAAAGGGAGAAGATATGGAATGATATCAGTTCTGGCATCCCAAATATGTGTAGACGGCTGTCACTGGGATCTTTCTGGAGCAGTTCTTTTCAGGTGGTGTTGAGGATTAATCTGACAGGCTTTTCAGGAGAAATGCAGCATCAGGGGTTTCAGCTATCACACTGGATTCATAGGGTTCCTCAGAGAGGTAGAGAATAGATGAACTGATCTCTTTTAGCAGGCTGACCTCCAACTGAATCAAAACAGTATTCAAAATAAAACCAACTCTTGATCACCATAAATCTTGACATGTCACTTCACTGTAAACAACACGCGTAGTCAGAAGACACCTGCTGTTTAATTATCTGAAGACATGTGACATCCAGTAAATGTTGTTTTTGAACAGAAAGCTCAAGTCCTTCCAATTATCTTTTTTTTTAAAGAAAAAGCAAAGTCCAGCATCTATGGAATCATTTCAGTCCCAAATGAATCCATCTCCACAATCTTCAACCATGAGACCTCAAAAAATATTAAAGAATAGAAGCACGTTCATAATAATGCAGGTCGCCCTCTTCATAGCTTCACTAGTTTTATTACTATGATTTAAAATAAACATCTAAAATGTAAAGAAACTTTTTAAAAATTAAACACTTTGGACCAAAGTTTCTTCTCTTTGACTTCCCTAGGTAGAATACAAAAAAAGAAAATTGAGCAGGCAGGATTACATCCTCATTACAGAGCCCATCAGATTTTCCATCCATTTATTTAAACCAGATGGAAATCATGCAGGAGATTATATGCCCATCATGGAAACCAACTGATTTTCCACCAGCTAATTTAAGTGGTTTGAAAATCAAGTGGGCTACATTAAGGGTATGCAATTTTTTCTTTCCGTGCACCTCTCAGCACATGCTTTATGCCCCCCAAGTGAAATCAGCTCCTTCTCCCTGTCTGCTATTTCTTCATTTTTTTCCCCTAATTCCTAATTTATTCCAGCTTCATTTCTGTTATATTATCTAATGCACTTAACTAATGCAAAGCTTTCTATTGCATTTTCCCATTGATAGAAAGAAAATTGTATCAGACTTTCTGTGGCTGTTTTCCTCTGCACCCAGTTTTTACCACCAGTATTGGAGGTGGAAGCAAAAGTACAATGGGTCCAGTTCTGGCTTCTTAACGCTAGTTACATCAGCACAATGAAGGTGTAGAGATCAGGGAGGGTGATTGTGATATATTTGAACAAATTAGCATTGAAAGGGAGGAAATATTAACTGTTTTATCAGGCTTTAAAGTGAATAAATCCACAGGCCCAGATGAGATGTATCCCAGGCTGTTATGTGAGGCAAGGGAGGAGATAGCAGGGCCTCTGATGCAAATTTTTAAATCCTCTCTGGCCACAGAAGAGGTGCCAGAGGACTGGAGGACAGCGAATGTGGTACCATTATTCAAGAAGGTTAGCAGGGATAAACCAGGTAATTACAGGCCAGTGAGTCTAACATCAGTGGTAGAGAAACTATCGGAAAAAATTCTGAGGGACAGGATTAATCTCCACCTGGAGAGGCAGGGATTAATCAAGAATAGTCAGCATGGCTTTGTCGGGGAAGATCATGTCTGACAAACTTGATTGAATTTTTTGAGGAGGTGACTAGATGTGTAAATGAGGGTAAAGCAGTTGATGTAGCCTATATGGACTTCAGTAAGGCTTTTGATAAGGTCCCGCATGAGAGATTGGTTAAGAAGGTAAAAGCCCATGGGATCCAGGGCAATTTGGAAAATTGGATCCAAAATTGGCTTAGTGGCAGGAGGCAGAGAGTGATGGTCGAGGGCTGTTTTTGTGATTGGAAGCCTGTGACCAATGGTGTACCACAGGGATAGGCGCTGGGACCCTTGTTGTTTGTAGTGTACATTAATGATTTTGACGTGAATATAGGAGGTATAATCAGTAAGTTCACAGCTGACATGAAAATTGGTGGTGTCGTAAATAGTGAGGAGCAAAGCCTTAGATTACAGGACGATATAGATGGGCTGGTAAGATGGGCGGAGCAGTGGCAAATGGAATTTAATCTTGAGAAATGTGAGGGGATGCATTTTGGGAGGATTATCAAGGCAAGGGAATATACAATGGGTGGGAGGACCCTAGGAAGTACAGAGGGTCAGAGGGACCTTGGTGTATTTGTCCATATGTCACTGAAGACAGCAGCATAGGTAGATAAGGTGGTTAGGAAGGCATATGGGGGATACTTGCCTTTATTAGCCGAGGCATAGATTATGAGCATGGAGGTTATGATGGAGCTGTATAAAATGCTAGTTAGGCCACAGCTGGAGTACTGTGTACAATTCTTGTCACCACACTATAGGAAGGATGTGATTGCACTGGAGAGGGTGCAGAGGAGATTCACCAGGATGTTGCCAGGGCTGAAGAATTTCAGCTATGAAGAGAGACTGGATAGGCTAGGGTTGTTTTTCTTAGAGCAGAGAAGGTGGAAGGTATACAAAATTATGAGGGGCATAGATAGGGTAGATAGAAAGAAACTTTTTCCCTTAGCGAAGGTATCAATAACCAGGGGGCATAGATTTAAGGTAAGGGACAGGAGGTTTAGAGGCGATTTGAGGAAAAGATTTTTCACCCAGAGGGTGGTTGGAATCTGGAACACACTGCCTGAAGAGGTGGTAGAGGCAGGAACCCTCACAACATTTAAGAAGTATCTAGATGAGCACTTGAAATGCCATAGCATACACGGTTACGGGCCAAGTGCTGGAAAATGGGATTAGAATAGATCGGTGCTTGATGGCCGCCACCGATACGATGGGCCAAAGGGCCTGTTTTTGTGATGTATGACTCAATGACAATCTGGGCAGAATCAGCTGAAACCAGCATAAAAGATCAGGAAATTTTCCATGAAAGTGAGTTCGGTCCAAAATTACTTTTGCTAGTGTTTTCCGTGATCTACACTGGTTCAAGACTCAATGCACCTGAAGTGAGCTACACCCACAAAACTCGCCACACCCCCAGGTCAAAATAGCCACGTCCTGCCGATTACAGTGGTTCGGGAAAACTCTTCAAATTGCATCTATTTTCTTAAGTGCACAGGCACTAGCATGCACCTTTATAAGCTTTTTGTATCAAAAAACATTTTATTCATTCATTGCCTACTGTACACTAGTGAAACTATTGAATGGTTCAGTATAGTTTTAAAAATAATTTTCAGTGATTTTATATCAGGTTGCTCACAGGTGTAGAGTCGGACACACTTAGTAAGAATCCATATCTTTGGTGAGAAACCCATGTTCAGCTGCATTAATAAAACTACACTAGGTTACCACTGTTAAATACATCACAGAATTTTTTTTAATGGGAAGAAAACAAACAGAAATAATTATGTTCTATTACACTGCCTGATTGTACTGCTTCAAGGAAGATTTTACATGTGCAAAAATGCAAATAAATTTTAGTGGAAACTTGAACTTTAACCCCACCCCCACTGCCAGCACAGTTTCAAATGGATTTGAATATCCCAATATCCCAATTCTGCACAAAACAACAACTAATTATATTTACATTGTGCCGTGAAAGTGATAAATTGTCCCAAGGTGCTTCACAGAAACACTATAAAATGTCATGTGCCCAAAGTAGAAACTCTACCCTATTCACTGTAAACTGACTCTGCAGGCAAGTTTTCAGCTGATAAGCACCTGGGAGTCTAAAAACTGACCAAATCAGCTCAATTTTTCACATTAAACACTCGAACATTATGCTGGACAAGTTAATTAATCTGGGTCACAGCGAAGGTTAAGGACAACTTGGCAGGAAAATAGCTTAGCAATAGGTACCATAAAATAGGTAACATAAAAAGAATTATAAAGGGATAAAAAAAAATTATCTGGATGACAATAATGCACGAAACTCAATTTTCTGACCCCTCTGCTGTTCACATTGTTCAGAAGTGTGATAAAGATATGTTTTCCAATATTATAAATTTTACTGGAAAAGTAAGCCCTGTGGAGATGTAAAAGTTATAAAATCCATTCAAGGGCATCTGGATTAATTAAGCAAATGGGCAAATGAATAGTAGATAGATTCAATTGTAGATTAATGTCAGGTAATAGTTACTGGAATAGGAAACTTTTATACAAAATGAAGAGAGATTGGTGGAACTGAAGGATTGAGTTAAACCCAATCCAGTCAAGCTACAATAAGTGCTTATCTTCAAAGGGGAGAAAGCAGTAAACTTTCAGGGTGATAATGTGAAAAGGCCCTATTTTAAGGTAGGCTGGTGCATTACAGGGGTCTCACTCTGCACTCTTAAAAGGAGGAGGGAGGGGGGTTACACTAGGATCTCACTCCGCATTCTTAAAGGGAAGGGGATCTGGGATTACTGGTGGGAAAGCTCTGCTGGCATGAAGGGAGGTACTGTGTACCGTCCCTCCATTAACAGTTGTGTTTGTGAGGGAGCAATAGCACACGAGGAGGCAGTCTGTGTGTGGGGAGGGTGCCAAAAAGGGCAGGAGCATTAACGTTGTATGGATGGTGGGGGCAATCAATTCAGCTGGTAGGATCTTGATCTGGTCATGCTATGCCACTCTGAGTATTGGCCAAGATGGTCAATGCCATGGAACGCCACATAGTTGATCCAGGAAAGCAGCTGATGTACTCGTCAAGACCAATCTCTGCCTTGTTAGGAACCTTCGAATATATGAAGGATTTAACTTTATTTATCACATGGAAATAGGTATGGCTCATCCTACATTGTGTGATCCTCTGCTCGTGAGGATCGGTATGCACCAGAGGCAATATCAACAGGCAGGTGCAATCCATATAGAGATCCCCGGTCATGAGCAGCAGCCCCCAAGGGGAGCTCGCCATTACGTTTGCTGTGCATCTACAGGCCCCACATGACATGCCACCGGATGTCAGAGCACCAGTGTCATAGGTGATTGCACGTGTAGAGAGGGTGGTGACACGTCTCTGTGCCCTGCTTAATGATGACCTCAAGCCCATGGGCTCCGGTGGACATCCTATGCTTTTGTTCCTCATAGTGGCAGCGGTTCTCAAGCCTGACACCTCTGCACCTTTTTAGGGGCCCACCTGAGACCTTTGTGGGATCACACAGTCAGTGTGCACCGCTGCATCAGTGACGGCACCAATGCTCTGCGCCAGAGGGCCTGTGAGAATGTCCGCTTTAGGACAGACTCTCACAGCCAGGCCCAGCGGGCCATTGGTTCTGGCACTATTGTCGGAGAACCATAGGTTATAATGTTCATAGACTGCACTCATGTGGACATCAGGCCTCACGCCAGGCTACCACCTGCAGTCGTCACCATTAAAGGAGCCCTCTCAATCTGGGTGAAGCTGGTATGTGATCACCGCAGATGCTTGCTGCGAATGTGCGATCGCTTCTCAGGCAGCTGCCATAACACCTGGGTCTTGCACCAGTCCCGGCTGCCACCGATGTTTACTGAACTGGCTCGGATGGAGGGGAGGCTTCTTGGAGATAAGGGCTATTCTTTTCAGACATGGCTCCCGACACCAGTGAGAGACCTGACCACTGCTGCAGAGGAGAGATACAACACCAGCCACTGAGCTAGATGAGCCATCATTGAGCAGGAGATCAGCATGCTGAAAGAGCACCTCCAATGCCTGGATGGATAGGGTGATGTTCAGTATTACGAGATGAAAAGACCTAAAGGCCAGCTCCTTTTTTTGCTGCTCTGCACAACTACGCACCCAATAGGGGCCAGGCCTTGCATGATGAGTTGATGATAAACAGGATTCCACCTCGGACTATGAGGACGCTAAGGACTTACTTTTCTCTGTGTGAATGATGTGTGCCAGCATGTAGCGCCAAGGTCACATCCCTTTGCACCGTTGGGCCTTCAGGAGAGCCAACGTATGCAATAACATCATTGCCATGCCACCATTACTCATGAGCGTCTCCACGGATGCAGTGACATGGACATTGGGTCAGTCAGCTGCTGCTTCTAATGGTTTACACAGGGATGCCGCAGATGTGGACATGTTGGTGAGGAGCATTTGATGAAAGACGTATTTACATTGCTGTTACACCCGTGCATTCCATTTGTGTCAACGTGTTCTCTGTAAACCTCTGTAATACCTTTTATTGTCTATTTAAGTCTCACGTCCTGGAATGTGCAAATGTACGATTATTCACCCAGGTGTGGCACGCCTACAAGAAGGAATGTTACACTTGAGTGGGAGAAGGATCACATCTTCATAGGACACTGGGACACAGCAGGGTAAGCATGTGGCGGCAAAGCGGAAAGTGTTGGGGTCACTCAGCAGGTCAGGCAGCATCTGTGGAGAGAAGCAGAGTTAACTTTCAAGTCTGTGAACTCTAGAGGCACGGCCTCTATGGAAATGAGCTCCCACGATTAATATTGCGGGGCCTCGGCGGTGGCTGGCAAATGCCTGCGTGCTGCTGAGTTCAAAGGGCGCACCATGGAGCGGAGCGCCCCAATAATATTCAGCCCTTAAAGTGGTGACATATCTCAAATTACAGCAAGGGATAGGACAAAATGCATGCCTTATTTCAGATAAGGCAGTGGAAATGTCAGCTTCAGCAAAGTACACACCCCCCTCCCCACCACCCTGCGAGGGAGACAAAAGCTCACCCCCTTAAAGGAGTGAAACCACCATAAGTACAGAGAGGGATGGGCCCAAAAAAGGATCATAATTTTAGTAAGCCTGAGGGAATACGTTTAGTCAGGCAAGCTAATCTCAATGGGATACAAGCAAGTACCTTTCCTTAAGTTGACAACACTAAAATTTTTCTCTTAAAGGGGTAAACAACTAAAATTTCTAGAGCGTGTTTGGCCAACTCAAATTGATTTTTTCTGCATAATAATATGACTGGGTCTAATTTGCAAACTACCTGGTTGAAATACAGAATTAGACAAGGCCCCTCCCACAGGTACACTGTCAAGTGCCTCCTTTTTACATGAAAGGATCCCATTTTAAAGTAAACCGCTGTCTTAGGCTAATAAAATGAAGAGTAGGCTTGTGAAATTATGGAACTGTAGAGCCAAGCATGCTGAATCTAAATGAATGGCAAAGGGGGAATGGTGGAGGTTGCACAAGTGCCTCCCTGTGGGAAAGAGGAGAAACACTAAAAGTTGGGGGAGGGATTAAACAAAATGAAGGATTCTATCTTGTAGTTGGCAAGTGTGAAAGAAAAAAAAAATGGGTTGTGATTACTGGCCACTTACTGAAAGTAACCAGTCAATGTGACATTGTTATTAGATAGTGGAATGCAAATGGAAGGCATTTGATTATTATCTGAAAAAATAAACAAATTATTGTAACTTTGTGTGGGCTGTTAGTTAGGTCACATATGGAATGTTACGTGTAAATATTGGCATCCTACCTTCAGAAGGGCATCAGCGAATGTGGGGAGCAAGTGGAAAAATGGAGCTGAGGCAGAAGATCAGCCATTATCATATTGAATGCCAGAGCAGGCTTGAAGGCCCATATGGTCTACTCCTGCCCTTATTTCTTATGTTCTTATATTCTTATTACTGAACTGAAGAAGATTCAAAGTGTAGCAAAGATCAATTTGGAGTTTAGAGCTTCAAGGAATGAGGAGAAGCTTGCACAGATGAAAAGGTTTCTTGCAAGAAAGAAGATTGAGGTCATAATTTAGCACTTTAAATGCTGTGAGGTATGCATAACACAAATCGAATGAAGCAAATTCACATTGACTGAGTGTACGTCCTGAGCCCTGACAAAGCAAGCCTCCAAACCCAGACAACTCAGACCTGTCTGTGCTAATAGTTCTTATTCATTGGTTTGTCCTGTTGAAGGTTGTGCACCTGGGAAGTTTTGAAAAGGCTGTTTTCAGCTCTGTTGTCTCATTGGTGAATTAAGTAAATCAGAGCTTCAAGATCTGTTAGTACCAGCAATTGGAGATTCATGCAAATTCATGAGAACATTTGATGTAAAATTTAGATGTAGTGACTTCTTGGTACATACATAATACACCTCATGAGGACAAAAGTTTGAAGACTCTGCATGAGAGGACACAAGTTCAAAGTTAATAAAACACCATCTCTTTTTGGTTCACCTCTATGCAACTACCCTCACTTTGTTGTCCCTCTGCCTGTCCCAACATAGCCAGCAGCCCTCTAGCAATGGCTTCTCCTTCCACCCCTACTTGCTCAACTCCAGAAGACCTCAAGGTTCCATCTTTGCTGCCCTCCTTTTCCTCGTATCCTTAGCAATATTATTCATCGGTGCAGAGTTATTTCATACTTATATGCTGATCAAATCCAGCTCTAGAATGGCTCAATAAACTAATTTCATAGGACAGCCTTCCTCCAATAGATTTTGTTAGGCAATGATCCAAGGGATGGGAAACTATCGTTATAAGGAGAAAATTGAGATTTGGACCAGAGAAGGCTGATAAGCTTTAATATTGTTTTTTTTAAATTATGAAGGGATTTAATACACTGAATAGTGAAAGACTATTAGCTCTTTTTGGAGCATCAATGATGAGGATTCATCAATTTAAAATAGGAATTTAGAGAGAGAGGAGGCAGGAGAAATATCTTCACTCTGTGAGTTGTAGGATAGAATGCTCTGCCATAAGGAATAGTTAAGATAGAAAGCATTATACATTTTAAGGGGAAATTGGATAAATATTTGAGTCAGAAAAAGATATAGGATCATAGAGTGATAGCAGTAGAGTGCCATTAATTTTGGATGCCTCTAGCAAGAAACAGACAAAGACATGATGAGCTGAATAGTTCCCTATACTGCAAACAGCTATATTTCTGTAGTTTTTACCACTCCATCATCACAATCATCTTTGTACTGTCAGACTGTTTGGCTGACATTAAGTTATAGATGAGCAAAACATCCTTTCAGTAGAACATCAGGAAGACTGAAGACATCTTATTCAACTCCTGCCAAAATCTTTGTACCTTGCCCATTTTCCATCTTTTTGCTCACCTGGTAAACTGTGTTTCAAATGTCATATCCCAACTATTTTTTAAGGCCATTTACTTCCACATTCACAACATTGCCTGCCTCTGTTTTTACTTTATATCCGTGGCTGCTGAAAGCCTTTTCTATGCTTTTGTCACCTCCAAACTCAATTTTCAAGCCTACTGCACTCTCCCTACACAAAATCCACTTTATCCAAAACTCCAGCACTCACATTCTGTCCCACACTAAATCATTTCCCCTCATCATCTGTCCTTGTGGATCTTCATTGGCTCCCAGTCCTTGCAACACACTGAGGGCAATCCAACAGCAAAGTGCCAACTTTCAGGTTTAACTGAGGTATGTTTGAATGCCAACATGAAAGCTGCTCACTGAAGTTGGAGTTTTAATTATTGCAGGTGGATGGATAATTTTTGGTGCAATTAATGTCATTGGGAGATAGTAATGAGGCCGTTGGAAATTGATGTTAACTTTGCTCTAAATTTAACTTGTGCAGCATAGGTTTCCCAGGCTCAAGAAATTGACCAGGGAAACAGTGCTGAGTTTAAGCAGCAGTTCAGGTGGGTAATTAAACTGTCATTGTCCCAACTAAATGAAAGTGAACTAATTGCAGCTGATGTCTCAGGTCACTGTGCCAAATGTTTGGCAAAGAGTTCCTGTTTCTTCAACCAGTCTTTCAAACTGACAATATCAGGATAGCAGGCGGGTTGGGTGTGTTTGACAACACATCAGAAAAAGGAAAACCATCACCATCCATGGCAATGATGACAGGCTGTGGTGGGATCAGTTAAGGCTGAGGAAATGGGTGCTGTTACAAATAGTTGAGAGATGATAGGACTTGGTCCTCCTTTTCTACCTCTCAATTGACCAAAGACAGCTTTTGTAAAAAAAAAATAGGTGTTGTTTAGCCCCTGAGTGCTTTAAATTATCAAGAACAGATAAATGACAGGTTTTCTTGTAAGTTTAAAAAGCAAGATAAATGTTTATTATACAACACTCGAAATATATGCAACAACAATAAATGGGCGGCACAGTGGCACAGTGGTTAGCACCGCAGCCTCGCAGCTCCAGAGACCCAGGTTCAATTCTGGGTACTGCCTGTGCGGAGTTTGCAAGTTCTCCCTGTGACCGCATGGGTTTTCGCCGGGTGCTCCGGTTTCCTCCCACTGCCAAAGACTTGCAGGTGATAGGTAAATTGGCCATTGTAAATTGCCCCTAGTGTAGGTAGGTGGTAGGGAATATGGGATTACTGTAGGGTTAGTATAAATGGGTGGTTCTTGGTCGGCACAGACTCGGTGGGCCGAAGGGCCTGCTTCAGTGCTGTATCTCTAAAAACAAAAACACCCACTCTCACACTCATACAATATACACATACACTAAAGAAAAGATAGACATGAGAAAGATAACATGTGTTAGGTCTGATGATTTATAAAGAGTTCTCTGGTAACCTTGATTTTCCCCAGGGTGAAGACTTGAAGAAGGATTTTGGAGGTTCAGGAAGATGGATGTACTGCTGCAGACTGCTCTTGGTACATTCCAGCCAAAGGTCAACGGTGAAGACCTGGTACCATTTGTCAGGTAGGGAATTCAAAGCCAAACTCCAGTCTCTGCCTTCATGTAGTTTAAAGATGGTGATCTGAGGCAGGGTCCTTCCCCTTCTCCAGAATAGATGGACTCTTCACTCTTGAACGAAAAATTGAATTAACCAACAGTGATTCCGCTCCGAGTATTCCAGAATGCGGTGCCACAATCCTTGATCCTGATTTGGTCAGTTTGAATCTGGGCCGATTTGGCGTGCCTCAAGTCTGTTAGGGATTGTTTCATAAATTCATTATCTCGTTCATAATTTCTCCTTGCATGAGCTCATTTAAATAGCTGGGGCGGCCGGACCCAGCCCCAATCACGGAGAGGGGGCAGGCTGCCCATCCCCGGCAATGGCATCAATTGCCTGTGCACAGCCGCTGGCACCATTTTTAAAGGGCAGTCAGCCCTGCAGGCACATTAAAATTTTTAAAGAAGTAACTCCCCCCCCCCAAATTAAATAAATACATTTATAACGCCCCTTTCCCATCCCCCCCAATAACAATTACATTAACTATTTGCCCTTCATCTCCCCAAAACACTGACCTTTTACATCTGACTTTTCTCCCCCACCCCCCTGCAAAACTGCAAAAAGCTTAAGGTTCAACCCTTCCCACCATCCCCTACACTCATTACGTATATTTGACCCCATTCCCCCCTCGCTCCCACACTGACAAACTTACCTCCTCCCGCCCTCCACACCAGTGTGGCGCCGTGTTTCCTTGGACGGGGATCTGCAGGCGTGGGAGTGCCGGCCGCCGCACCAAGATTGTGGCAGGCCCTCAAAATCGCAGGTAAGTCTATTTAAATGCATTCATTTTATTGATTTGAATATGTTAATTGTGGTCCGTTGCAGAGCCACGCTGCCACTGGGAAGCTTAGGCCGGGCCCTCATGGCGTCGAGGTCCGTGGCGGGCCTCTTCCAGCGCCATCTTCAGGCATCATCCTCCCCCACACACCCCGCACCCCCCCCCACCCCCACCCCCACCCGCACCACCACGGAACCTGAGGCCTGGGGAAAAACAAAATCCACCCCAGGTGTGTGCTGGTTTCCAGTTTGCCAGCCTGCACACTGTAGTATAAGGATCTGAAAGGGTTAATGATTGAGTCAGTGTAAGGAATACCTCCCATTATGATGATGTTAGAGATCACATGTGAGAGACTTGGAGGAGCTGCAGAGGAGTCACAGAGACTGGTCTGAAGCTGCACATAGTTAGGATGTAATAAAGAGTTAATGTTCAAAGTACAGAAGACCCAGTATTCTCTCTAAGCTCGACTAACTAAGGTGGCAGCAGACAAACCATGCATACTTCCAGATCTGATTGAGCGTAGGAGATTGGAACCCAAAATTCATCTCCTCGCCTTCATTTTTCACCTAAAAATTGGGGTGAAATTATGTGAAATTTTGCCCCAATGTGTCTGGCCAAATCCAAGGGAAGAAAAACTATATGTTGCGGCAACAAATTATGTTTTGTTCATGTGATGAAGTGGCACTGCACCCCCTGTTTGAAGTGGGGGTGCTGGTGCATGAGGTGGATTCATGGGACTCCAGCTATCCTCATCAGTGAACAATCTGTCACTGTTTAAACAAATGCTGTTTACCTTTTACTGTTACTTCCTTCTATTCTTTTGCTTTGAATGTTTCATTTTCACTGCTATAATTTTTAAAGCACTGTATTACAACATTAATGGAAGCTTCTCTAAAATTTGGGTTTTTTTGTCAAATGATCCCGTCCAATTTTCTCCCCTTACTTTCACTAATGAAAGCATTGACTCCCTTATGGTGCAGCCTCATGGGTTGCCTTTCCCTACTTGGCCCAAGTGACCATGTGTAAGTCTTGACAGTGAATGCCAGGCGGTTATTTGAGTTGGGGGACATCACAATTGAGCCTAGGAACATTAAGAACTCGAATAGGCAATTCACCCCTTCTAGCCTGCTCTGCCACTCAGTAAATCATGGTTGATCTGTGCCTCAACATTTTTTCTGTGTCCTTGGTAGCCCTGCCTAATAAAAAACCTCTATCTCAGTCTTGAAAGCTCCACTTGTCTTAGCATCCACAGCCTTGTGAAAAAATATTATCTAATTTCATTCTTGAATGGTCTACCTCGAATTTTAAGATTATTGTAATATAGGGGTTAATGTTTGAGAGTGCCAGTAAACCCCTCCCACTGTAGTGATGATGATGTAATAGTCACATGGATATTAGGCTGAGAAGAAACTAGATGCAGCACAATGGGTGCTGGCTAGAAAGGCTTGTGGAGAGTGTAAATAGTTATATCTGTATAGAATAAATGATTTATTCATTAGTCCTTCAAAGACTCTGAGACTCTGTGGACAACACTCAATCTACGCTACAACAATACACAATATGGTGGCAGTGGTGGCATTGGGAACAACCAAAGAATTTAAAGAAAAATACTTGCTGGTACAGTACAGCCTGAAGACTGAAGAAAACTGCTTACCTGTGAAGCGCTCGGGAGCTGCACCTGAAGTGATTTATAACTTTAACCTCTTATAGGGACTAAACCAAAGCAGGAGTGCATCCCTATGAATCTCCTTTAATTAAGTTCAAACCAGACAAATTCTTATAGACAGTTATTTGGGTCCAAAGAATTGAACAGCTTTCCGTCAAAGAAAGAAAACTAACAGAGAATATTACCATCTTTCGGATAGCCTATTTTTATTAATTATGGGTCAGGCATAAATATCCCAGATATCATAAGTGTCTGGGAAACTCTCTTCAATACGTATCTCTCCACCTAAAGAGACACAGAGAGGGTTCTTGTAGTTCTATACAGAATGCTACATGAGACGATTTATTAACTTTTACATATTTATTAAAGAATTTAACATGCAATGCACTTTTAAGTGGATAAGTATATCACAATATCAAATATTACTAAGAGATGTAACACATAATCTTATTTCTAACATAGATTCCAAAAGTTTAATCTTGCGAATATTACAGGAAAATATCTTAGCATATCCATCAAAATTTAAAGTAAACTTTTACCTTAAATTCCTTGAGTAAACCATGGGATGAGAAGTTTTGTTTGAGGAATTCAATACTTCTAATTTTTGCTTCAAATACCCTCATGTTAATACTGTTTATAAGTTGTCATATGATCTTTTAGCATATCAGTGTTCCCTTTCTGTGTGTGGTTTTCTTGCTTTTCAGATCCATATTTGGTAGTATCATTAAATAACATCTCCACTTAATGTTTTACTGGAAACGCCCTGTTCTTAAAATTTATTTATTTATTTTATTTATTTCGAGATACAGCACTGAAACAGGCCCTTCGGCCCACCGAGTCTGTGCCGGCCAAGAACCACCCATTTATACTAACCCTACAGTAATCCCATATCCCCTACCACCTACCGACACTAGGGCAATTTACAATGGCCAATTTACCTCTCACCTGCAAGTCTTTGGCGGTGGGAGGAAACCAGAGCACCCGGCGAAAACCCACGCGGTCACAGGGAGAACTTGCAAACTCAAAAACAGGCAGTACCCAGAATTGAACCCGGGTCTCTGGAGCTGTGAGGCTGCAGTGCTAATTGTGAGCATTTATCTGGTCAAAATATTTACAATTGTGTTTACTTGACCTCTTGTTCCTGTAAGTACTATTCCATTTTATTGTTTTATTATCTATAATTGTGTTTGATAGTAGGTTGAACCCTCTTTGTGGGTCAATCTGCCTACTTTTACCAACACAATAGATTAATTAAATTTATGGCTACCTTTTACTGATATCACACAGGATATTTCAATGTGTATGTTTATCCTCCAAGTCCCTGGCAACAGAGACACTGAAATGGATTTCCCAAGTTGCTTCTGGTTCACATTCTATTGTAACAAGGACCTTGAAAGATCTTGAAATGTTTTAACTCTACCTTCTTAAAGGAGAATATCAGTGAGTCTTGAAAACTGACCATTTTATTCAATCTTTAATTCTAAAAGGTATAATACTTTAACTAAATCTAGATTCTACCTGATAAAGCCTATTATACCTATATTCCATCACACACCAACACAAAAATCATTGAGTCGGTGCACAGAAATAGAGGCTGCACCACAGAAACGTGGTGGCCTGAAAGACAAATCCAGCGATCGGGCGAGTACTGGTACCAAAGGTCGCAAATCGGGTAAGAAGCCTTTTGAAAAGGTTGCAGTAATTTTCTAATGGCATTATGCACAGAAAGAAAAAAAAGGGGAAAAAAAACAAATCCTGAACTCAGGCTAACCGGGAGAGCAAAGAGTGGGAAAACCCCAATAAAGTGAGGGAACTGCCGAAGAGCGGGAAACCCCTGAAAAAAGCAGGGCAACTGCCGAGGAGCAGGGATACCTCCACTAAAGCAAGCAAGCCTAAAAAGCAAAAAATCCTGAAGAAATTTCAACACCCTAAAAAAAAAGTCTAGCAAAGAATAGATCCGAAACATCTGAAGCCTGAAAACTTCCAGAATTGGGAAGAACCCAATCAGATACAGAATTGGTCAATGTGGAGAAAAAAAAATGAGATTTACAATAGCTTCTCAGCTACACATTAAATCAAAGGCTGAAAAAATTAATACAATTTTATACTCCGTGGTTGCCATTGCTCATGAAGTGATCGTGAGGCAAGGTATAAATTAAGCTTCTGTCAAATTTGAAGACATGTTACAAGCATTTGACAAATATTTCAATTTGACAAGTAATAAGATCCTGGAAAGAGAAAAATTTAATAAGAGAGTCCAGAAGATAGGTGAATCCATGGATGCTTTCATTAATGATTTGTACAGATTGGCTGAGGGATGCGAGGACAGAGAACTGAAGTCTGAGTTGATCTGCGACCGAATAGTAGTGGGAATAGCTGGCAAGTCCTTGTCAGACCTCTTGCAATCCAAAGATGATCTCACACTCGAGAACGCGATTCGGATGGTGTGACAGGTAGAAGTCCAAAGACAAAACAGAACTACTCTGAGGCCTGAAAAGAGACGTTGAATCAGAAAAAAAATCTGATGACTGTTCAGTTCTTGAATCCCAGGATGGAAAAGCTATCTCCTGATAAGAAGGTACACACATGTGAGAGGGTGCAAGATACCGAGAAACCATGCCAGCGCTGTGGAGCCGGAAAGAATAACAGATGTGATCAGTGTCCTCCTAATAAACCGGAATTCTTGAATTGCAAAAAGACAGGCCACTTCAGAAATATGTGTCAGAGCAAGACGTCTTCTCTCAAATTTACAAAACAAAAAGGCTTCACATAGAGCGGTGAATGAAGTGGAACAACTTCCAGTGGAAGATAAACCAGGAGACTTCCTAGGGGAAATTAATGATCCCAATCAATGATTTTGGACGGCAGACATCTATGTCAATGGACAGATTATTAATTTCAAATTGGACACAGGTGCCAGTGTCACAGTTCTGTCAGACCAAGGGCCATGGTTAACGAGACATTGCTTACAACCAGCGGATAGACAGTTGTATGGTCCTGGGGTGAAGGTGAAGGGTAAGCTTCAACAAAGTCTCCAATATAAAAGGAGACCGATTACTGAAACCCTATGCAATTTGAAAAACAAAGAATTCTCTCTGTTAAGCAGAAAAGTGTGCTTCGACCTTCATCTACTCAAAGGTGAATGAAGTCCCACTGGCCAGAGTCAAACAGACGCTTTCAAGCAGACTATCCCAAACTGTTTTCGGGTCTAGGAAGGCTGAAGCCAGAGTACAGAATTGCGCTAAGAGAAGATGCCAGACTGGTATGCACCTTTACACTCTGAAAGATGCCACACCCGTTGATGAATCAAATACAAGATCAGCTGGAGGAGATGACCAGTATGGGAGTAATTTCTCCTGTCATGAAATCAACATAGTGGCATTCGGCTATGGTTCTAATTCCACAACCAAATTGTACTCTCTGTATCTAAGTACTGGCTAGACAGGCTTGTGGAGAGTGCAAATAGTTGTATCTGTATATAATAATTGACTTATCCTTTAGCCCTACAAAGAGACCGAGACTTCTGCAGACAACACTCGATCTACGCTACAACAATACACAACAATTATAGAGTCATAGAGTTGTACAGCACAGAAACTGACCCTTCGGCCCATCATGTCTGTGCCAGCCATCCAGCACCCAACTATTCTAATCCTATATTCCTGCACGGGGCCCGTAGCCTTGTATGTTATGGCATTTCAAGTCCTCATCTAAATACTTCTTAAATGTTGTGAGGGTTCCTGCCTCCACCACCCCTTCAGGCAGTGCGTTCCAGATTCCAACCACCCTCTGGGTGAAAAATCTTTTCCTCAAATCTCCCCTAAACCTCCTGCACCTTAACCTAAATCTATGCCCCCTGGTTCTTGACCCCCTACGCTAAGGGAAAAAGTTTCTTCCTATCTAACCTATCAATGCCCCTCATAATCTTGTACACCTCAATCATGACCCCCCTCAGCCTTCTCTGCTCCTAGGAAAACAATCCTAGCCTTTTCAGTCTCTCTTCATAGCTGAAATGCTCCAGACTAGGCAACATCCTGGCGAATTTCCTCTGCACCCTCTCCAGTGCAATCACATCCTTCCTATAGTATGGTGACCAGAACTGTACACAGTACTCCATCTGTGGCCTAACTAGCATTTTATATAGCATGATCATAACTTCCCTGCTCTTATATTCTGTGCCTTGGCTAATAAAGGCAAGTATCCCATATGCCTTCCTAATCACCTTATCTACCTATGCTGCTTCCTTCAGTGATCTATGGACAAGTACACCAAGGTCCTTCTGACCTTCTGTACTTCCTAGGGTCCTACCATCCATTGTATATTCCTTTGCCTTGTTAGTCCTCCCAAAACGCATTAGCTCACACTTTTCAGGATTAAATTCCTTTTGCCACTGCTCTGTCCATCTTACCAGCCCATCTATATCTCCCTGTAATCTAAGGCTTTCCTCCTCACTATTTGCAACACCATCAATTTTCGTGTCATCTGCGAACTTACTTATCAGACCTAGTTCTGGAGCACAAGTCTTCAGCACTACAGCTGGGATGTTGTTAGGGTGTATAACTATTGCTGTACCCAGTGCCTTCAGCTGTTTCTTGATATCACATGAAGTGAATCAAATTGGCTTCAGGCTGGCATCTGTGATGGTGGGAATCTCAGGAAGAGGCAGAGATAGATCATCCACTTGGCACTTCTGGCTGAAGATGGTTGAAAATGCTTCAGCCTTATCTTTTGTACTGACATGCTGTGCTCCCCAATCATTATGAATGGGGATTTTGGTGGAGCCATCTCCTCCGGTTAGTTGTTTAATTGTCTAATTCCCGAGCTACTGACTCGATCCCTCTCCTTGGCAACATCCTAAGATTAAGTCTAGTCTGTTTGCAACCTTGCTATCATATTTGAGCTTCAGACCTCATATTCGCACCATCACTAAGACCACCTATTTTCACCTCTGTAACATCACCCGATTTCACCCCATCACAGCTCAGCTGCTGCTGAAACCCTCATTCATACCTTCGTTACCTCTGGACTTGAGTATTCCAACACACTTCTGGCTACTCTCAAATTCTAACCTCCGCAAACTTGAGATCATCCAAAGCTCTGTTGCCCGTGTCTTAACTCACACCAAGTCTAATTCCCTTTTCACCCTGTGCTCACTGACTTACATTGGCTCCCAGTCAAGCAAAGTCTTGATTTTAAAATTCTCATCCTTGTTTTCAAATCCCTCTGTGGACTTGCCCCTTACTATCTCTGTAATCTCGTCAGCCCCACAACCCTCTGAGATACCTGTGCTCCTCTAATTCTGGCCTATATGTATTCCTGATTTTTAGGCGCTCCACCCTTGGTGGCCTTGCCTTCAGTTGCCTAGGCCCTAAGCTCTGGAATACCTCTCTGCCTCTTTATTTCGCTTTTCTCCTTTAAGATACTCCTTAAAACGTACTATTTTGACTAAGCTTTTTTTCATCTGCGCAAATATCTCCTTATGTGGCTCTGTGTCATAGTTTGTTGAATAATGCTCCATTGAAGCACCTTGGGATGTTTTATTATGTTAAAGAGCCTATATAAATATAAATTGTTGTTGTTGTTGTTGTTGTTTTTGTTGTCCACCACCATCCGTGACTGGATGTGGCAGGACTGCAGAGCTTTGATCTGATCTGTTGACAGGGGGATCAGTTAGCTCTATCTGCATGCTGTTTCTGCTGTTTAGCATGCATATAGCCCTGTGTTGTAGCTTCACCAGGTTGGCACCACATTTTTAGGTATGCCTGATGCTGCTCCTGGCATGCTCTCCTGCTCTCTTCAGTGAACCAGGGTTGATCCTCTGGCTTGATGGTAAGGGATATGCCGGGCCATGAGGGTATAGATTGTGGTTGAATTCAATTCTGCTGCTGATGGGCCTCAGTTTTAAGCTGCTAGATCTGTTTTGAATCTATCCCATTTAGCTCAGTGGCAGTGCCACAGACATGATGGAGGGTATACTTAGTGTGAAGATGGACTTTGTCTCCAGAAGGACTGTGTGCTGGTCACTCTTATCAATACAGTCATGGACAGATGCATTTGCGACAGGTAGATTGGTGAGGATGATGTCAAGTAGCTTTTTCCCTCTTGTTGGATCTCTCACCAACTGCCCAGGCTCAGTCTGGCAGATATGTTCTTTAGGACATGGCCAGCTTGGTGAATAATGGTGCTACAAAACCACTCTTGCTGATGAACATTGAAGCCCCCCACCCAGAATACATTCTGTGCCCTTGCTCCCCTCTGTGCTTCTTCCAAGTGGTGTTCAACATGGTGGAGTACTGATTCATCATCTGAAGGATGGTGGTAGGTGGTAATCAGCAGGAGTTTCCTTGCCCATGTTTGACCTGATGCCATGAGACTTCATGGGGTTTGGAGTCAATGTTGAGGATTGCCAGGGCCACTCCCTCCAACTGTCTCCTACTGTGTCGCCACCTCTGGTGGGTCTGTACTGCCAGTGGGACAGGTCTGCAGTCATTGAATAATGATTAGGAGCAGATCCCAACTGATATTCTCCTTCTCTAGCCTGCGGTTTTGTCAAAATAGTACTACCTGTACGCTGTTGTGGCTAAATTGAACTAACAAGGCACTAAACTGAGATTGGAATTGGTCTGATCTACAAGACTCAAATACAGGACCAATATCCAAAATATGCTGTCTGAAAACTGGAATTGTCCAAAAACTGGACATTTTTGAAAATAGTCAAAACCCGTTTTGCTCAGATGAATTCTTATTTTTAAACTTATCATAGAATATGTTAAAGGGTTGATATGCAAAGGAAATGGTTATTCTAATAAGACTAAAATGTAGCTTGCATTGGAGGAGCGAGCAGCAACAAAGATGATCCCGAAAGAGGATGAACTCGGAGGCAATATTAGAGGAGCTTAATCTTGACAATCTAGTGTCCAAAATCTGGAAAAATCTGAAATCCACACGGTCTCAGTCCCGAGGGTGCTGGATTTTGAACATCGGACCTGTACTGCTCTTTGAGGGCAGGTTAGCAATTGTTGATGCATTTTGTAAATACCTTGTTCTGTATAATTAAATATATCAGGTTCTGAGTTCATTCCTGCAGATGCTTTCAACTTTAGAGGACTTGTATGTTTGCAGGGGCAATATACTGCTGACTTATGAAAGAACATGGCAGAAATCTTGAAAAATCAAACACGTAGTGAGTGAGTGGAGAAAGAACAGGCAGCTGTGAAGTTACATTTTTTGGTCAATTTAAACTTTATTTATTGAAAATACTGGACCCTCCATTCAAAGGCTGCCATGTCTTATGCCCTTTCCTCCTGTGCATCTTTCTTATTCCATGCTAGAATTGTGCTGCCCATCGTTTAGGGATCATCTGTAGGTATTCAGGGCACATGCCTGAGACTGGCATTAGGCCAACTATATGTGTGAATTGACTGATGAATGCTTATTTCAGGCTGCATTTGCAAAATTGGACAGCAAATAACCACATCCTGCACAGTTTTATCAGGTGCTCAGCAGGCAAACTATGGTCCTTCGTGGACCACCAGAGGCTGTCACCCAAAAGATAATGTTTAAATTTTTGACTTAGTTTACTGTGGAGACACAATGACCAGGAATGTTTTTCCTGGCTCCACATTAAAACCATGGCAACAGCTGGCTACTAATCACACCCCCAACCTCCACCCCAATTACCTTTCCCAAAGCTTTCAGATGGCATCCATGCTTCATGATCTTGCTACCGCCCCCCGCAACTCCCATGATGAGGGAAGCTGTCTCTGTGTTCGAACTCTGATAGCCAGCCGCTGATGGATGGAACTGGAGCGAGTCTTCATACACTTACAAGCTGTAAATTTACAGAGACCAGGAGTGCTCCAAAACAACCTGCTGCCGATCAGTTGAACCATGGAAGTCATGAGAAGATCGCTGTCATGTGCCTTACATTTGAAGCAGGAAATCTCACCCAGCATCATTGGTCTCCTCCCAATCAACTTGCAATCTTTGGGTGGACACGTGGCTTCCATTATCATAGAACAGAATCATAGAAAGTTTAAGGCATAGAAAGAGGCCACTTGGCCCATTTTGTCTGTGCCGGCTGAGAAACGATCCACTTATTCTAATCCCACCTTCCAGCAACTTGTCCATAGCCCTGCAGCTTACGGCACTTGAGATGCATATCCAGATTCCTTTTGAATGAGTTGAGGTTCTCTGCCTGAACTACCCTTTCAGGCAGTGAGTTCCAGACCATCACCACCCTCTGCGTGCAAATGCTTTTCCTCATCTCCTCTGTAATTTTTCTCCCAATCACTTTAAATCTATGCCCCCTCATCACTGACCTCTCTGCTAAGGTGAATAGACCCTTCACCTCCACTCTATCCAGGCCCCTCAAAATTTTGTACATTTCAATCAGATCTCCCCTCAGAACAACCCCAGCCTATTCAATCTTTCCTCATAGCTGCATTTTTCCTGTCCTGGCAACATCCTCGTAAAACTCCTCTGTACCCTCTCTAGTGCAATTACATCGTTTCTGAAATTAGGTGACCAGAACTGCACACAGTACTCAAGTTGTGGTCTAACCAATGAGTTATACTGTTCCAGCATAACCTCCCTGTTCTTGTATTCTATACCTCAGCTAATAAAGGAAAGGATTCCATATGCCTTCTTAACCACCTTATCGTCATGTCCTGCTACCTTCAGGGATCTGTGGACATTCACTCCAAGTTCCCTTACTTCCTCTATACTTCTCAGTATTTTCCCATTAATCGTGTATTCCTTTGCCTTGTTTGACCTCCCCAAAAGCGTCACCTCACACTTCTCCAAGTTGAATTCCATTTGCCACTTTTCTGCCCATCTGACTCAATATGTAGATAGGCCGACCAGAGGGGAGGCTATGTTGGACTTGGTGCTTGGCAACGAACCAGGCCAGCTGGCAGACCTCTCGGTGGGAGAGCATTTCGGTGATAGTGATCACAAATCCCTGACCTTTACTATAATCATGGAGAGGGACAGGAGCAGACGGAATGGGAAAATATTTAATTGGGGGAGGGGGAATTACAATGCTATTAGGCAGGAACTGGGGAGCATAAACTGGGAACAGATGTTCTCAGGGAAATGCACAACAGAAATGTGGAGGTTGTTTAGGGAGCACTTGCTGCGACTGCTGGATAGGTTTGTCCCGTTGAGGCAAGGAAGGAACCTTGGATGACAAGAGATGTGGAACAGCTAGTCAAGAGGAAGAAGGTAGCTTACTTAAGGTTGAGGAAGCAAGGATCAGACAGGGCTCCAGAGGGTTACAAGGTTGCCAGGAAGGAACTGAAGAATGGACTTAGGAGAGCTAGAAAGGGACATGAATAAGTCTTGGCAGGTAGGATTAAGGAAAATCCCAAGGCGTTCTACACTTATGTGAGGAACAAGAGGATGGCCAGAGTGAGGGTAGGGCTGATCAGGGATAGTGGAGGGAACTTGTGCCTGGAGTCGGAGGAGGTAGGGGAGGTCCTAAATGAATACTTTGCTTCAGTATTCACTAGTGAGAGGGACCTGGTCATTTGTGAGGACAGCGTGGAACAGGCTGATATGCTCGAACAGGTTGAGGTTAAGAGGGAGGATGTGCTGGAAATTTTGAATGATATGAGGACAGATAAGTCCCTGGGGCCAGACGGGATATACCCAAGGATATTACGGGAAGCGAGGGAAGCGAGGGAAGAGATTGCTGCGCCTTTGGCGATGATCTTTGCATCCACACTGTCCACTGGAGTAGTACCAGATGATTGGAAGGTGGCAAATGTTGTTCCCTTGTTCAAGAAAGGGAATAGGGATAACCCTGGGAATTATAGACCAGTCAGTCTTACATCGGTAGTGGGCAAATTATTGGAGAGGATTCTGAGAGACAGGATTTATGATTATTTGGAAAAGCATGGTTTGATTAGAGACAGTCAACATGGTTTTGTGAGGGGCAGGTCATGCCTCACAAGCCTTACTGAATTCTTTGAAGATGTGACAAAACACATTGATGAAGGAAGAGCAGTGGATGTGGTGTATATGGATTTTAGCAAGGCGTTTGATAAGGTTTCCCATGGTAGGCTCATTCAGAAAGTGAGGAGGCATGGGATACAGAGGAAGTTGGCTGTCTGGATACAAAATTGGCTGGCCCATAGAAGACAGAGGGTGGTAGTAGATGGAAACTATTCAGCATGGAGCTCGGTGACCAGTGGTGTTCCGCAGGGATCTGTTATGGGACCTCTGCTCTTTGTGATTTTTATAAATGACTTGGATGAGGAAGTGGAAGGCTGGGTTAGCAAGTTTGCCAATGACACGAAGGTTGCTGGAGTTGTGGATAGTGTGGAAGGCTGTTGTAGGTTGCAACGGGACAGTGACAGGATGCAGAGCTGGGCTGAGAAGTGGCAGATGGAGATCAACCTGGGAAAGTGTGAAGTGATTCATTTTGGAAGGTCGAATTTGAATGCAGAATACAGGCTGAAAGACAGGATTCTTGGTAGTGTGGAGGAACAGAAGGATCTTGGGGTCCATGTCCATCGATCGCTCAAAGTTGCCACCCAAGTTGATAGGGTTGTTAAGAAGGCGTATGGTGTGTTGGCTTTCATTAACAGGGGGATTGAGTTTAAGAGCCGCGAGGTAATGCTGCAGCTCTATAAGGCCCTGGTTTGACCACACTTGGAATATTGTGTTCAGTTCTGGTCGCCTCATTATAGGAAGGATGTGGAAGTTTTAGAGAGGGTGCAGAGGAGATTTACCAGGATGCTGCCTGGACTGGAGGGCATGTCTTACGAAGAAAGATTGAGGGAGCTAGGGCTTTTCTCATTGGAGCGAAGAAGGATGAGAGGTGACTTGATAGAGGGGTACAAGATGATGAGAGGCATAGATAGAGTGGATAGCCAGAGACTTTTTCCCAGGGTGGAAAGGGCTATCACCAGGGGGCATAATTTTAAGGTGATTGGAGGAAGGTTTCGGGGAGATGTCAGAGGTAGGTTCTTTACACAGAGAGTGGTGAGTGCGTGGAATGCGCTGCCAGCGGTGGTAGTAGAAGCAGATACATTAGGGGCATTTAAGCGACTCTTGGATAGGTACATGGATGATAGTAGAATGAAGGGTAGGTAGTTAGTTTGATCTTAGAGTAGGTTAAAGGTTCGGCACAACATTGTGGGCCGAAGGGCCTGTACTGTGCTGTACTGTTCTATGTTCTATGTTCTGACCAGACCATCAATATCTTCCTGCAGTCTACAGCTATCCTCCTCGCTATCTACCACACGGCCAATCTTTGTGTCGTCCGCAAACTTCTTGATCATGCCCCCTACGTTTACATCCAAATTGTTAATATACACCACAAAAAGCAGGGGACCCAGTACTGAGCCCTGCGGAACGCCACTGGAAACAGCCCTCCAGTTGCTAAAACAGCCGTCAACAATTACCATTTGTTTCCTGTCACTGAGCCAATTTTGTGTCCACCTTGCTGCAATTCCCTGGATCCCAGGGGATTTTATTTTTTTAACCAATTTGCCATGTGGGACCTTGTCAAAGGCCTTGCTAAAATCCATGTAGACCACATCAACTGCACTACCCTCATCTATCTTCCTTGTTACTTCTTCAAAAAATTTGATCAAGTTGGTCAAACAAGATCTTCCCTTAACAAATCCATGCTGACTATCCTTGATTAACCTGTGCCTTTCTAAGAGACAATTTATCCTGTCTCTCAGAATAGATTCCAATAATCTGCCCACTACTGACGTTAGACTGACAGGCCTGTAATTATTCGGTCTATCCTTCGCTTCCTTTTTAAACAGAGGTACAATGTTAGCAATTCTCCAATCTTCCGCCACCACACCTGTATCCAGTGAGGACTGGAAGATGATGATCAGACCCTCTGCTATTCCCTATCTTGCTTCTTTTAAAAGCGTAGGATACATTTCATCTCTCTCTGGTGATTTATCAACTTTCAAGAATGCTAATCCCATTAATACTTCCTCTCTCCCTATGCTTATCACAGCCAATACTTCACACTCTTCCTCCTTAACTGCAATATCGGCATCATTCCCCTCTTTTATGAAGACATGTTGAAGAAAATGTTGCATCTGCGATACCTGGCAAGTTTTCCCACCTTCCAACCTCCTCCTGCTACCTTCCTGCCTGCACCCATCACCCTTGATCCATCCAATGTAACCTTTAACCTTCCCCTTGTTACCATAGAACTTCCCCCTATTCCCATTCACCAGATCATCATCACTTTATACAATTTATACATGCTGTGCCTCCCCCCCACCAATCCTTATTCCCATCATCATCCAACTGCTGACTCTCATTCTTGATCCTCATACAATCCACCTTGATATAGTTACAGATTACCAGTTCTCTCCCTATGATGCCACGAATACCCAACCCTAAGCTTCGATCTTCCCCCTGCCCCCCCACAATATTCAATTGCCCCCTGTGACTGTATCAAACCTTCTGCCAGCCAGTACCCCGATGTGGACATACAGGACTCAAACACAGACAGCGATCTTCCCCCCCTTTTAGGCACCTCATGACTTTCAATTTACTGTCAAGAACACATCAACCTACCACCACCCCGCAACCACACACAGCCGGCCTCATTGTCAAAATCAGCCACTACATTGGACACTGCCCTCCTCTCTCTCTCCCCTGATCTTCCATGCACCCAATCAGCCCACCCTGTCCTGCCCCAATACCCTCCCCTGCTCCTCCATGAACAACTCCATCCCCCCCCCCCCACCCCCCCACCTCGCCTTCCCCGCCATCACCTGAGAAGATATGCCCTTGTTGGTGCCAAGCCTGGAGCCAAACATCCCTTCTAATATTGGTCTTCCTTCTCCCAATGAGTTCAACACTTGCAACCACTGACCTCAGACACAACTGCACAAAGCCAACTCCAACTCCTGCATGCCACATTTAAACAAACATGAACCAGCTCACGCAGGAATACCTCTCGCCGCTAACTTAATTTGGCAGATAGGATTTAATTTGAATTAAGTGTAGGGTAATGAGTATTTATGGTATGGAAATGAATGCAAAGCTGCAATCTGCCACTGTGCAAACACACCGCTGACCTAATTGCGATAAAAACAACCGCCATCAGAAATCCGAGAAAACAACTCATGCCGTTAAATCACCCCACACACCACCAAAGTTGCTCTTGCAGGGCCCATAAAATTAACCCCCACCCCCCAACCCTCGCCCCACCCCCTCCCTCCCCTCCCCTCCCACTCGAACACAACAATCACAGTTTTAGCACAGGTGAGTCCCCAATTCATACCCACCAGCTGAATAGAATTAAATACCCAAATGATTACAATTAACACTCTGCACTGCAAATTGCACCTTCAGCTCGCTGGTCCTTTAATAATAAGGCTGCTGGAACAATTTTCTGTGGTCCTGCTGCTGGACTTATTAGACATGATCCGATTCTTAGGCCAATGATTCCCGAAACTCCCTGTATCACAGGACTGTGCCAGATTTATCCAGGCAACCGAATTGGATGTGAGAATTTTTACAGTCTGTATTATGACAATTTTTGCAACGCATTGGGCCTCAATGGGCGGAATCTACCCAGTCCCGCACAGGCAGATTTGATCAAGTGACTGGGAGCAAAATCGGAGATTAGGAGTTTGGTGAGCATCCCAACATGTTCCTACCTCCAGGTGATCTTGTCAAAGGCGGGTGAACAGTGGCAGAGGCTACCCGCCCAGTAGTAATAAATAGCTGGTTGGACCAATAATGTGCCGAATGAAGGGGAACATGAGGACTCCACTGGGATCTTCCTGGCATCGGTGCAGACTCCCACTGAGTGTAGAGCCTGGCAGCTCCTTGTAGGCGGCATGCTGTTGTTGGGGGGGGTGGTGGTGGGGGGAGGTGGTGGTGTTGTCATTGGAATTGAAGGCTCTACACCCCAATGAAGGGGCGGCGGAGATGAAAGGCTGCAACACTGACCAAAACTCATCCCCTGGGGAGGTTTCTCTCCACTCTGATGGCCCTATCAGATTCAGGCCTCTTTATTTTCAACAATTCCTTCATGCTTCTGAGGGCGTCTCCATTTTGAGCACCCTTGCGGTCCCTTATCTGCCTCAGCCACTCTCCCGGTTGGGCTGCCCAGCATTCCAAAGCTGCAGGACCTTTTATGAGGCTGCAGCATCAGGAACCTGTCTGCATAATTAATTGGATGTTAGCGTGAAGGCAGCCAATTAGCAGGCTACCTCCCAGAAGATCACGCTAGTGGGCACACTGGAGATCCGTATAGGTTCGGGACATGGAAACGATCCCGCCGCCTGAATATAATCTATCAGCAGAAGATTCTGCTCAGTGTATCTGTTGTCCTCCTATGCCTGTGAAAGCCTTATTAATGTCATCAACCATGATTACAGAAGATAGTCCTGATAATCAGTTAACCTGGATACATGGCTTTGAGTAATCAGGCCTGGCATGATTGAGTGTCACATGATGAAAGTATCATGGGAGCTTCTTTGGTATCTGGCATTATTGCGCAGAATAAGGTGATTGACATTGCACATCAGTAGCACATGAATAGAATGAAAGTCTTTCCTATTAATCAAAATTGAGGGAGTTATTATATGGGCTTTGAGTGCCACACAATCTCCAACAATTGTTCCATGCAGTTCTGGGAATCCTGCCAGTCTTTAGAACTCGATTTATTTCTGTTTGTTTAGTTTCATTAAGATAGATTTGAATTGCAAGTGTTCTAATAGAGTTAGCCATCATTTCCATGCTGGAAAGGATGGACTCCAAGCTCACACCAAACCCCGTGCCAAGTTGCCTGCTGTACCCATCCATGCTTCTTGACAGTGACAGCAGGCTTTCTGCCAGGCCACCAATGCACCAAGCATTTCATTATGCATAGCCATCAGCCTTTTTCTGTAGGCTGCCCCATTGAGGTCCTTATCTGAGTCCTCTGCAGCAGAACTCATGTGTGGCCTCGCCCTCTGGCTAGTTGGCATCTCTGCTACCCTTGTCTCTTGCCCTGGCTGCAGGCCACTTGTGTCTGGTGTCTCACCATGTGGAGAACCCACCTCTAATCTTACATCATCTGCAGCTTGTAAATCAGAACAGATTGTGGGTTGAAGATTAAGTGTTAAGTGAGAAGCAGGATGAAATAGGTGCATAACATCATCTTCGATAATTTCATCCCTGCAGCTAACCATGGTATTACGGATAGGTGGTAAGTGGTGTAGGTGGCTTCTACTTTTCACCGCCCAACTGACCGCAGAGAATGTTTTGTTAAAAATGGTGTGTTAGTCCCTGAGTGTTTCAGGTCAGATAAACAGACACATCACAGGTTATCTCATTGGTTAAAAAAGATAACTTTTGTTTAACAATTACTGGAATGGTCGCAACCTCATCCACACACGCATTCACACACATATGCACCCACAAGAATAGATAGATAGAGAGAAAAGGGTAGGATGCAATTAAAGTCCAAATTACTGAACAAGAATCCTGTGCTTAAAATTCCTTCAGAGTTTCTGTAGAAATTTTATGACAACTTGCAGGCCTGAATGTTCCTTGTCTTGGAGTTGTTGAAGTGTTGTGGTTTTCTGTGGTTAAAACTCATCCCAAAGTTGGTCTAAATCCTGATTTACTTTCACAGATGGCGAGTCTCAAAGTCACCTTGTAATTTTTTTCTGCAGCAGTGGTTGTTCAAGTTATTATTCAGCAGGGCTCTTCAGCTTAGCTCAACTGAATCTCACAGCCTCTGGCTGGAACTGGCTTTCTGTGATCTTTGTTGATTTCCCCTCTCTCTCCATACCTTTTAAGGTAAAAATCCATCACATTTGAGATTCTGTCTGGTGACAAAGGGCCCTCTCCCCAGTGTGACCACACAATGGTGCAGGATATGGAAATCATTGCTATCTGGATGGGGACCATCCTGTTACAATGGTGCTACTTTACAACTATTCATCTTGGTTTGGTCTGTGGAGTCAGTCTGTCTGCAGAACCTTTGTTAGTCCCATTCCTGTAGGTAGGAGTCATTAACATGAAATGGGCTTCTTTCCATTTCAATGTGTTTTCCCCAAAGCTAATTCAGATGCAGTTAATGAGTTTCATCTTTGCAGACAGGCTTATTTAGTGACAGTACATGAGGGATAACCTGACTTCTCCATCTTGTCTGTAACCTGAATGTGTCCATTTTCTTGTAGCTCAGTTCAAACATCTGACATTTGTTTCAGAATCCCTACAGTTTATTTTAGTTTTCATCACTGCTCCTTCCGCGAGCATAAGACATGGCCTTTGCTATGACCACTCTAATGATCGTGAACACTATCTCCTTCATTGGGGTAAGGGCATGCACCCTGATGTTTAGGTCCCTCTGGTTATGCATTACCTTGTCTTGCAAGAAAGAGGGAAGTGTGTCAGTGAGTATGATGCACTGTGTTTGGGTGATGTGGCTGTTCTGCTTGCATGATTGACAGTGTGTGCAAGCTATGAAATGTGGGTGTGAGGCTTCCAGCAGTACTAATTGTGTGAGCATGAGGTGAAGCTATGAATGTTAGATATGAGCCGTGTTTGAATGAGATTGTTAATAGATGAGTGTTGGGGGTGAGGTGCATTGAGCAGTCTGAGGTTAGTGGTGCACTTGGTAGGATATGGTGTTTGAAGAAGCATTTGCTGACCTGGACCACTTGGGTGATGTCAATGCGCTTCTTGCAGCACTGCATCCAGGTCCTAGGGCTTGAATAACCGGAATTGATCACCTTGACAATCTGGTTCCACTACCTTTGCAATGTTGGTCTGGAGGACCTCCTGGCATCCTGTGGATAGATGACATCTCTCCTTCTCTCCACTTCTTTCACCAAGGCTTCGAATGCAGTGTCAAGAAATCTTGGAGCCCCTCTCTGCCAATGTGTGCCATTCTTGTGTCTTTTCCACAACAATATTACTTTTAGACTGATTTCCAGTGCCTGCTCCAGCAAAAAAGAATCTCCCTTTTAAGAGGCATAGGCTGACTTTAAAATATTGTAGGCTAGCTTGAACCAAGGCAAGGCACTCAGGATTTGAAGGCCCCTGCTCAGGCATGCAGCCAGTCAACAGAGTGCTTCACATTGGTTGCATGCTACAATCATTTAAATTGTCTGGCATGCAGCTGCATCAGAAACAATGGGCACAAGTTAATCGAACATCACAATTTCTTGCCCATTTTTCGGTGTTATCAAATTTTGTGGCAATAAAGTACAAATCAAGGAAGATATGCTAAACCTTTATGAAATACTGGTTAGGCCCCAGGTAGAATGCTGTGTCCAATTCTGGGCACCACACTTTAAGAAGAATTTCAAGACGTTAGAGAGGGTGCAGAGGAGATTTACTAGAATGATACCAGGGTTGAAAGACTTCAGTTAAATGGAGAGACTAGAGAAACTGTGGTTGTTCTCCTTAGAGCAAACAAGGCTTAGGGGAGTTGTCCAAAATTAGAAAGGGTTTTTATAGAGTAAATTCCAGTGGCAGAAGTGTTGTTAACCAGAGGGCACAGATTTGAGATAATTGGCCACAGAATCAGGGTGGCATGAAGAAAAACAATGCACAGCAAGTTGATATCACAAGTTGGTGGAATGGGCAGACAGGTGGCAGATGAAGTTCAATGCAGAAAACTGTGAATTGATTCATTTTAGTAGGAAGAACATGGAGAGACAATATAAAGTAAGGTTACAATTCTAAAGGGGGTGCAAGAACAGAGGGACCTGGTTGTATATGTGCACAAGTCATTGAAGGTGGCAGGACAGGTTGACAGAACGGTTAATGAAGCATACAGTATCCTGAACTTTATTAATAGCGGCAGAGAGTACAAGAGCAAGCAAGTTATTTTGAACTTGTATAAGACAATTTTTCAGCCTCAGCTGGAGTTTTGTGTCCAGTTCTGGGCACCGCACTTTAGGAAAGACTTGAGGGCATTGGAGAAAATGCAGAAAAGATTCGTGAGAATGGTTCAAAGGTTGAGGAACTTCAGTTATGAAGATCGATTGGAGAAGTTAGGAACTGTTTTCCCTCAGAGTAGAGAAGGCTGAGAGATCATTTGCTAGAGGTATTCAAAATCAGGAAGGGTCTGGACAGAGTAGATAGAGAGAAACTGTTCCCACTCATGAAAGGATTGAGAATGAGAGGGCACAGGTTTAAAGTATTTAGCAAGAGAAGCAAAAGTGACATGAGGAAAAACTTTTTCACACAGAGAGTGGTTAAGGTCTGGAATGCGATGGAGGCAGGTTCAATTGAAACATTCGAAAGGGAATTAGACTGTTATATGAAAAGTAAGAATGTGCAGGGTTACGATGAGAAGGCGGGAAAATGGAATTTAGTGAATTGCTTTTTTGGAGAGCCGGTGCAGACATGTTGGGCCGAATGGCCTCCTTTTGCACTGTAACAGTTCTGTGATTCTGTGACATGGAATGAACTGCCTGGAAGAGTGGTGGAAGCAGATTCAATAATAAGTTTCAAAAGGGAGTTGGATAAATACTTGAAGTGGAAACATCTGCAGAGCTGTGAGGAAAGAGCAGGAAAGTGGGACGAATTAGATAGCTCTACCAAAGAGTTGACACAGGTCTGATTGGTCAAATGGTCTACTTCTGTGCTGCATTATTCTATCATTCTATGGTAATTGTTTGGAGTGGTCCTGGGAGAAAATAGGTCCCTTCCTTTGTCCTATTTATATGAGACAGATTGAGCTCCTGATTGGCTCCAACTGAAACTGACTCTTTTTAGGGAGGATGACGATGACCACATTGGCAACAGCAACAACAACAACACCACCAGCAGCATGTATTTATATAACGCCATTAGTGTAATGAAATGTCCCAAGGCTGCTCACAAGAGCGTTATAGAGCACAATGTGACACCACGCCACATAAGTGATTTTAGGGCAGATGACAAAAAGCTTGGACAAATTCAGGTGGTGTTTTTGGAACAGATTTGAGACAGCAGACTCCAACAGTCAATTTTACTCTTGTTACTGCCCCAAATCAATAGCAAAATGTTTGTCGATTTAGGGAAAAACCAATTTTTAAGCCATTGTGATAGCTTGTGACAGGTGTTGACAAGTTAAGCAAGATTAATGCTGGCACCTTTAGTTTACGGAGGTACGACCAAGGAGGTAAGGGTTAAGATAGGCATGGAGGATAGAATGTGAGGCAATGGAGGATTTAGGCAGATTACATTATGAATGAGATGGTAATAGATAGTAAATAAAACTTAGTTTGAATTAAAATTAGTGAGGAAATGAGGTAGGAACCAATAATAATTAGTTGAAATGGTGAGTAGAAATTAATTTTGTTCCATATCTCACAGGGCTAAAGTTTAAAAACATATTTAAGATTAATTTACTTAATGATATCACACAATTGCACAAATCAGATGACTAGAATAAATATTCGAGGGGAGGGAAGTTATGCTTAGCTTTAATTCAATTGTTTGAATATTTAAAGAAATTTGATGCAAGTAAGAGTGTTTATTAGGCTCCTATCTTACAATATTAAGTAACTAAAGCACATTCATTTCTAATGGAAACTTGTAACTCTCTTTAAGAGTCTGAGATATACATAAGTGATCGTGCATGTAAGCTAGATCTGCAAAATCATATATCAGTTCTGCTAAATATTCTGC